>NW_012267290.1:2118003-2118286 GCF_000151885.1 Dipodomys ordii | reverse complement strand
CCTGTGATCCCCCACACCTGTGACCCCACACCTGTGACCCCCCCACACCTGTGACCCCACACACCTGTGACCCCACACACCTGTGACCCCACACACCTGTGACCCCACACCTGTGAGCCACACCTGTGACCCCACACCTGTGACCCCACACACCTGTGAGCCCCCCACACCTGTGAGCCGCCCACACCTGTGAGCCCACACACCTGTGACCCCACACCTGTGACCCCACACCTGTGACCCCACACCTGTGAGCCCACACCTGTGACCCCACACCTGTGACCCC
>NW_012267290.1:2088053-2116371 GCF_000151885.1 Dipodomys ordii | reverse complement strand
TGGGGAGGGGGGCTGGGGAGGAAGACTGGGGAGAGGGCTGGGGAGGGGGGCTGGGGAGGAGGACTGGGGAGGGGAGGTGGCCTGCAGGGGGCGCCACATCAGAGGACAAGGCAGTCCACAGGAGACCACACCACGGTGGTGCGTTGCTGGAGGGCAGCAGGGATGAACGGAGTGCAGCAGGGATGAACGGAGCACCACGGCTGCATATCGGGACAATCCATTAGAACATTCTGGGCCCGGCCTGGCCCGTGCATGGTGGCCTGGTCAGGTGTTCAGGTTCATGGTTTGCTGTGACACCGAGCCCCAGGCCGCATGCAGGCCAGTTCCCTGAGGACCAGCGGGCCCTGTGGCAGGCATGGGCGCCGGGGACAGCGGTGGGTGTCTTCCCCCTCCCCACACCCACGGGCAGCGGGGAGCTGCCGGGATCCCGGGAACTGCCCCTAGGAGACAGCCTGCGCGCCCCGTGGAGGCGTCCCCAGAGATCTCCGGCGTTGCTCTGGTGACGGTGAGGTGGCCCTTCCTCAGGACGTGGAGGCCGCACAGCCGGCCCGTCTCACAAGGAGCACTGCTGGCCAGCGGGGCCGTGGGGTGGGGGGAGGGGGGAGGGAGGAGCAGGGAGGAGCACCCATCCGCCCCCTGGGCTCCAGCCAGCTCTCGGGGTACCATGGAAACCCAGTGTCCCGGAGAGGGGTGGCTTCCTGTCCCTGCCTGAAAGCTAGGATGAGTTCTGGCTCATTCATTCAGTACTGTTCCTAGTACTGAGAGACAAAGTTACCAGCACCCCCAAGCACAAAGGTACAAAGATAACCAGCACCCCCAAACTCAGCCTCTGTCCTGGAGACAAAGGCGTTTTGTCTAGGCAGAGGGAAACACTTCTCTGATAGGTGTCTTTTGCCAAGGCATTTGGGGGTCTATTATGTATTTATTTTTAACAGTGCTGGGGGTTGAACTTGGGGCCTCGTGGGCCATGCGTTCAGCCCTTTCGCTTCTCCGGAGTCTTACGTTACCTTGGTTGGCCTTGGGCCTCCATGTCTTGCCTCTCCCTCCGGAGAGGCTGTGCGGATGCGTGAGGCTCTGAGGTCTTTTCACAGGAGGGCGCTGCACTGTGTGGAGGGCGCGGGGCAGGATGGGCGCAGCTGTGCTGGTAGGAGACTGGGCCAGGTGGGGTGGGGCGATGCTCACCTGAGCCTGGGGTGTTGGGGGGACTGGTCAATGCCAGGGTCACTCAGATCGGCCATCCGGCGCTGCCTGCTGCCTCTGCCTGTTGCCCAAAGCTTTGAGGAGCTCCCCCAGCCCCTTTTCGGGGGGGGGGAGCCGCGGGAGGAGATGCCACTTTGTGGCCGCTTGCGGATGCACACCGAGAGCCAGCCACCTTCCTGCTGATGTCAGGAGAGAAGGGCTAAACATAGCTCCCCAGCTGCTGCCGGGGCGGGGCTGGCCGGGGCGGGGCTGGCCGGGGCGGGGCTGGCCGCTGGCGCCTCCTTCCCCCCCTCACTGATTCGCTGATGGTGTCTCAGCTGGAAAGTTTGAGTGTGTGTGTGAGAGAGATAGTGTGAGTATGAGTGTGTGTGTGTGTGTGTGTGTGCACATGGTGGGGGGCGGTGGGTGGAGGGTCCCTCTGGGCCAGGCAGACTTCCTACGCTTCAACTGAGGCTTACCCTTTAGTGCCCCACCCCCAGCTTTCAGGGAACCTATACTTAATACTTCATTTGTGTTTGTGACTTTTGTATTCCTTTTCTATAAATTTAGTGTTCTTATAATTTAAAAAATTGTTTTGGTCAGTCATGGGGCTTGAACTGAGGGCTTGAAGGTTTTTGTTTTTGTTTTTGGCTTGTTTTTTTTTTTTTTTTTTTTTTGCTCAAGGCTAGCGCTCTACCGCTTTGAGCCATACCTCCACTTTCAGCTTTTTGGTGATTACTTGGAGATAGGAGTCTCATGGACTTTCCTGCCTGGGCTGGCTTTGAACCACAGTCCTCAGATCTCAGCCTCCTGAGTAGCTAGGATTACAGGTGTGAGCCATTGGCATCTGGCTTATAAAATGTGTATAAGTGAACATTTACATAAGGTGAAATAGATATATTTTGTGAGCTTGTAAAAAAGGTCTTAGAATGTCTTTGGCCTTTTTGATCAGGAGCATCAGCATCACAGGACAGTTCCATCCCCCTCCCCCCCAGTCCACTGGGGCTCTGCAGCTGTATGGCTGCCTCCTCCCTGCCTTCCCAGGCCCCACAGTGGGGCCCACAGGGTGCCCTCCCACAGTCTACATGCTTTCCATCCAGTCCTTTGGAGTCTGCCTAGGTCATTGCAAGGGAATGACCGGTTCTTTGGCTCTTTAAAAAAAAAAAATTCCGGAGTTGTATTCCATGGCGGGGGCCTTGTTTCTCCACTCCCCTGTGGAAGCAGCTTTGGCAATGATGAGTCCAGCCACTAAGGCTTCAGTGTGTATGTTTTCCTGCGGACATAGCTTTTGCTTCTAAAATAAATACCCAGGAGTGGGACTCCTGAGCCCTGTGATGGGGGTACGTTTAGCTGAAGTCTGGGAGACTTGGTCTCCAATTAACTAGCGAAATTCTAGACTAGAGGTGTGGCTCACGTGGTCGGATGCGGCCCTGAGTTCAAGCTCCAGTACCAGCTATATCTGTGTGGGTCTATTTCTGTCCACTAATCTGTATTTCCCTGTCAGTGCCGGTACCACAGTGTCTTAATTACTGTGGCTTTATAGTAAATTCTAAATTCAGATAGTGTGACTTCTTCCAATTCCTTTGCTTCAAATTCTTTTTTTAGCTATTTTAGGTCCTTTGCCTTTCTATATCTATTTTAGAATCTGCTAATCTATATTTGTGAAACATCTTGCTGGGATTTTTGTTGGAATTACATTAAATCTGTGGACCAATTTACAGGCAATTTTCATCCTAACCATATCCAGTCCATGAATGCAGTATGTCTTCCTGTTGTTTAGCTTCTCTTTAGTCCTTATATTGGCATCATGAAGAATGTAAGTCCTGTGCGCTTTCTTGCACCTATGAATTTTATTTTAGAGTGAATTTGAGTGGAATATCTTCTTAAAGTTTCCTTTTTCAGTTATTCCTTAATAGTTTGTAGAAATGCTGTTGATTTTATAGGTTGATTTTTTTATGTTAGTGCTATGATATGTACCTATATTTACTAAAAAATCATCTCACCAAGGAGGGACAAGATGGTATGCATCTGTGTGTGTGTGTGTGTGTGCGCGCGCACACACACGCACGCGCGCGCACTGGTACCAGGACTTGAACTCAGGGCCTTGCCCCATCACTGGACTTTTTGCTCATATTTGGTACTCTACCACTTGAACTACCAGCCCAGGATTTTGCTGACTGATTGGAGTTAAGAGTCTCTCCGACTTTTCTGCCTGGTCTGTCTTTGAACCCTGATCTTCACAACTTAGCCTCCTGAGAAGCTAGGATGTAAGTATGACTAGACAGGGCCCAGAAAAGTCAGACAGAGTCTCCAAGGTGAGAGCTTGTGGCGGACTGACGGGCTGTGGGGCGTACACCAAGGGTGTAAGGGCGTTTTCTATCAAGGGCCTGCAGACTGGGCTACGCTCAGAAGGCACAAATGGTCTTCCCAAAAGGTTGTGCAGGCAGCAGGCCCGTCTGCTTGGTATGAAGCCTGCTTGGCCACTTATGTAGCTAGGTAAACTGAGGAACTCTGCCTCAGTGTGCCATCTGGGGAAGGAGGTTCACGTAGCATCCCCCTCAGAGGAGTTCTGAGGAGGGAGCAGCACTGACTCGTGAAGGCCCGCAGGGCACACAGTGCCTCCAAGCACCACACAGGCCCCAACATGCGGCCCCACCTGGTGCTCTGTGAAGCCTTTCTACAGGATGCTGGCCTGCAGTGCAGCCAGGGTCCAGCCTGGGGAGGGGCCCTGCCCCACAGTATGCAGGCTGAGGCCCAGGCCCAGGCTGTGGCCAGGTCCCTGCGTCCTTGCTCACGGTGCGTTGCAGGACATGGTGTTCTTAGGGAGCACTGGGGCCCACACCGGGGCTCGCTCACGCTCTGCACCGGGCACTGCCGCATAGAAGGGCACAGGTATGAGATCACCGGTGTGCAGCTTCCTTAGGGTCTGGTGCCCTCGTGTGGCCACGGGCAGAGCCTGCATGCACAGCCCTTGAGTTCCAGCGAGCGGAGGCCGGGCTGGCTGCCGGCTGGTACCAGCTTGCCATCAGACTAGTTCCTGTAGTTAGGTCTGCTCATGGACCTGGGGCGCTGGGCGAAGAGAGGACAAACGCAGAAGAGGGGTGCAGCATGCCCACTATTCCTGTTTCCCAGAAGACTCTGAGGCCAGGCAGGGACAGCATCATGGGGCTGCCACCTCTCCCTCCTCCCTGGACCCCACACAATGGGAGGTTTGCACATTTACACCCTGCTCCCCCCCCAACAGAATCAGCCAGTCACAGAGTCTGGTTCTAGCGTCCACTCTGCCTCTGTCTTCCTGATTGGGACAGAGACAGAAGTGAGGCAGGTCTGGCCTTGGAGTCCTCTCCTGCAGGTATGGGTGGCCTGGGGCAGTGCAGACCCCATTACGCCGCACCTCTCCCCTACCAGCTGGGCCCAAGCCTAGAGGAGGGGGGAGGAGAGAGCAGGACAGGTGTGGGCGTTTGCTGTGGGTGTCAGGACAGGGAGTCTCACTCCACGGCAGAGGCTGCACACCCTGGTGTCCAGGAGGAACAGCATCCAACCCGACTCCTGGTGCTCTGCGCCCCTACCTCTGTTTGCTACTCCGCCCAAGATGCACTCTGGCTTTGCCTTTCCCTGAGTGTCTTGTCACTCCAGCTTCACAGACACGGCGTGACTGGCTTCTCCTGGCGGGCATTAGTGAATTAGCCAGGTCTGGGCCCATTGCCCCGTGTGGCCTGACTGGATGGGTGGAGGGGCCGGGAGCCAAGGCAAAGGAGGAAAGGCAGGCCTGAGGAAAGCTGGGACCAGGGTGGGTACGCTCACTCTGCACACGGCCACTCCTTCACCAACTGGGTTACTTGTGAGGTGGGAAAAGCAGTCTGGGGTCTCAGTGTACCCCCTAGGGAGTGTGGACCTGCAGCCTCCGCCCTGGTGAGAGTCTGGGGCCCACAGCATGAGGGTAGAACGGGGTTGGGGCCAGCTGCCACCTTTGGATCCGTGAGACTCGGCTCAGGGCTCTGCCTGACATGCAGCTTTTCCACATGCTGCTGAGTGGCCTCCATGCACCTGCTGTGGCTCCATGCACCGGCCAGTATGTCTGCGTCTCCTGACACTCTGCCTGCCCAAGCTGACCAATCTGCCTTCCCTGCCCCCATCTGCTTTTCCAGCCCCCCAAGTTAGTGAAGATGAGGTTCCTCCTCCTGCCCTCTCCTCTCTCCCCCTCTCCTCTCTCCTCTCTCTTCTCTCTCTGTGTCGCCTTGCCTATTTTCTGTCTCTCTCTATGTCTCTCTCTCCCATCCCTTAGTTACCTAACCCCCCAAATTCTACAGATTGGGTACAACTGTGTTCCATACTTTCCTGAGCCTCTCTTCTGCTTTCCTGAAAGCACAGACTCCCAGAGGGCAGGGGTGTGTGTGAAGCATCGCAGCCCACAAATGACAGACTCTGTAACAGAACTGGAGTTCGGTGCGCAGCCTTACTGCACTCCCCAGCCTCTGTGTGTTGCAGGGAGATGAGCAGGTCTGCCTCACAGGGCATGCTGGGAACCCATGAGCTGGCACAGCTGCAGGAGCCACTGTAGGGCCCTCACTCCACTCACAGGAGGCTGGTACCCCTGCTCACCCAGGAGGCTGGTACCCCTGCTCACCCAGGAGGCTGGTACCCCTGGTACCAGGAGGCTGGTGGAGAAGCGAAGTGTCTGCCCCTGTGCCTGGTGGATCCCCGCAAAGCACTCACCCCAGATCTCCCTAAGACTCCCAGGAAACTCTGTGTGTATGTGTGTGTGTGTGTGTGTGTGTGTGTGTGTGTGTGTGTGTCTTGGTCGTGAGTCTTGAACTCTGGGCCTGGGCACTGTCCCTCAGCTCTTCAGCTCAAGGCAAGCACTCTACCACTTGAGCCACAGCACCACTTCTGGTTTTCTGAGTGGTTTATTGGAGATAAGAGTCTCACAGACTTTCCTGCCCAGGCTGGCTTTGAACCATGATCCTCAGATCTCAGCCTCCTCTCAGGAAGCTTGAGAGAAAGCTATGACATTATTCTCTGGATGTCAAGTGGGGGCTTGCTGTTGTCACCCATAGCCTAGTGGGCACCTGTCAGGGTACCTTGAGAGAGTCCTGGATCTGTCATCAGTCGAGGGACTCAGCGCATGACTAGCACGCCAGTGAGGGCCACCATTTGCAATTGGGGCTGGGGCAGGGGCATCACTGTGTGATCTTAGGTTCTGCTACAAACACATGCTTTCAGATTGTGGTTTCTAAAGCACGCGGGTCCACTCATGAGGTGCTCAGGCAAGGCCTCCTCTCCTCCCCCCCTCCTGGGGGAGGGGCGCAAAGCCCCTGCCACAGGCTCTTGTCCTGCAGTTCACAAATCTGATGTCAACCTGTTTAGACACTGCCTTCAACATACTGTGACCGTGCCATCCTGTCTGGGCTCCTCAGCCCCAGGGGAGAGCCCCCCTCCCCCCATCTGACCCATTCGACCCCCAGTGGGTGGGTGGGTCAGACATTGCCCTAGGCGCTCAGATGTGGTAGGAAGCCAGCAGCCAGTGCCAGGCTCTACAGCTCACGTGATCCAGCAAGGGGTAGGAAAGATGGGGGGGGAGCAAGGAGGCAGGGGGTGAGGTGAGAGGGCTGCAGCTCTGAGTGGAAGGGCTCCGGATTATTTTAAGCTCATGGGAAGTTCTGATTCTTGATCTTAAACAGGCCAGCAAAGCCTCACTTGCCTACCGTTGTGTTTTGAGTAGATCCTGCCTAACCGAACCTCAGAGGCTGTGGATGGGTTTTGGTATATTGGGTCTTCCTCTTGCCTGGGCTTTGACCCAGTTCCAGAGAGTGCGGGTGGAAGGCTCACCCAGGGTGAATGCTCGCTGTTGCATGCCACCCTGCCAACGGTGCCCCCAACTCACAGTGAAGAGCAGGAGGAGGACGCGGGCTGGAATCGCCCTCCATCCCAGGGTTCACAGGACCAGCGCTGCTTTTGCCTGCACCTGCCTTCTACAGCTATTGTCCCTCCCAGGAGTCCAGAGTCACAGGGAGGGCTCAGGCGATTCCAGATGGTCTCAGGGCAGTGGTTGCCCTGCGGGCTTTGGTCTCTGGTGTAGCAATGGTATGCACAGGCTTTGGGGGACAGAGGCCTGGGGTCCACCCTACTTTGTCCTCCAGTCAGTTCTGGGTGCTTGTATAGCCAGGGTGGCCTTTCTGAGTCCCAGCGGATCTGTGTGTGACACACCTGAGGGTTACACCTATTTGCTCCCCCATGGGTGTATCGGGCCAGCAGCCGCAGGGGCGCCCACTCGCCGGAGTGCTCTCCCGGGGCCCTGAACCCGAGGACACCCCACCTGCCTACCCTCCACCTCCCCAGAGGGGCCTGAGTGGCAGGGGGGGGGGACTTTTCCTCTCTCAGGATGAGAGCCTTGATTGCCTCCCCCCACCCGCGCCAGATTCCTCCATGCTCAGCACAGGGCCCTGGGGCCTGGAGGACGCAAAGCCCCACCCAGGCCTCTGGAGGGCTGCAGGGTTGCCCATGACTGCCGGTGGCTTGGGCTTTGGGGGGACGGGCAGGGTCCTTCCGCAGCTCCCACTCACCGACGCCTGTGTCCTGCCCCGTGTCTCCGGCAGGTATATCCGCACCATGTACCTGGGGATTCAGAGCCAGCGGCAGAAGGAACACCAGCGACGCTTCTACTGGGCTATGATGTACGAATATGCAGACGTCAACATGCTGCGCCTCCTGGAGACCTTTCTGGAGAGCGCCCCACAACTGGTGCTACAGCTCTGCATAATGATCCAGAAGAACAGCGCAGAGACGCTGCCCTGTGAGTGTGAGCCGGCCCGGCCCCGCCCCCTGCCAGGCCCCGCCCCGCACAGACCACGCCCTGCCACGCCCACCCTTCCCCTGACAGGCTCTGCCCCACACAGACCACGCCCACAGCAGGCCACACCCAGGCGAAGCCGTGTCCCACATAAGCCACCTGTCCCTGGCCAGGCCCCGCCCCATACAGACCACACCCACCGTGGCCACACCCAGGAAACACCACGCCTCACACAAGCCACGCCCTTCACTGCCAGGCTGCCTCTTATGTACCCACCCCCCTGGAGATCTCCCATCCTGGCCCTCAGTCCTCTGGATGTCCAGCCTAGGGCAATGTGACCCACACTGCAGAGGTCCCCCAACCTCCCTTATCCAAGGTCCTGTTTATCTGAGCCTGCAGAGCCAGGTCTCCTGGGTCCAGCAGAGCAGAGAGCCCTGGGTGAGCCTGTCCAGTGGATCCGGCCCTTCTTTGTGCTGGCCTCCAGCAGGGTTTGCACTGTTGTGGGGATGGAAACGTGGGCAAGGAGGCAGCAGCAGCATGTGTAACTGAAAAGCAGCATCAGCCCTGAGCTGGTGGCTCACGCCTGTCATCCTAGCTACTCGGGAGACAGATCTGAGGATCGCAGTTCAAAGCCAGCCAGGGCTGGCTGGAGGTGGAGCTGTGGCTCAAGTGGTAGAGTGTCAGCCTTGAGTGAAAAAGCTAAGGGACGGCGCCCAGGTTCTAAATTCAAGCCCTAGTGCCAGTACAAACGACCAAAACAACAGCCCAGAATCAGGTTAAAACCCACTCCTGGTTGTAGAGATGTTAAAGTGTGGTGTTTTTGCCTCTAGCCTGTGGAAGCCCTGCCTGCTCCACGGGCTGAAGGGGTTGTTAGATCTAGGAGTAGTGGGTAGTCTCCAAGGAGCCTCAAAAGCCCCAGAGCACATCCTATGAACTGCTGTCTCTGGGAAATAGAAGATTCTAGAACACCCCCTGGCTGGTCTTCTCTGGGAAGACCTTCCAAGGTTAGACTACCTGGTCCAGGCAGAGCCTTGAACTATGGCTCTGAATGCCAGCCCAGCTACACGTACCGTGGTCCGGTGGTGCTCAGAGCCCATTCCTTGGGGGGGGGGGGGAGAGGGAGGAGGACAGTGGAGGAGTCTGGGATGAGAAGAGACCAGAGATGGTGACTCGTGGCAGGGGGCAGGGGAACAGAGGGTCTTTCGTCTGGGCAGACTTGGGACAGGTGAACACCAACATCCTCAGGGCTGGCAAGAGGGAGAAGAATCATTCTAAAGGTCAGGGCAAGCTGAAGGCAGATGGTTGGCAACTCAACAGCGAGCGATGTTGCAGCTAGCTAGTCATGGACTAGGAGGTAGAGAGTTTGTTACCACTAGGAGTATTCAAAGCAGAGAAGTTGCTCATGTCATTTGGCCCACAGGGCTGTGTGATCTGGGCCAGCAGGCAGCTGGGGGCGGGGTGGAGGCAGGGGTCCACCCTGCTGGTCCTTGGCTCTCTCTGGCCAGTGCGCCTTCTGGCTTCCTGGGTCACCTCCAGGCTCTGGAGTCCTCTTGTGGTGCCTGGCTGTTCTATTCTTGGTGCTGCTGCTTTCCTTGTAGATCTGCTTGCTACATTGGGCTGTGGGCTTTACTAGTGAGCTCTGTAACTCTTGGTGAGCCTTACTGTGACTCCTGCCTGTCTGTGCCATTCATTCACAGGCAGTTAGAAAGATCACCAACACAACCGCCATTCTCTTATTGGTCAGCTTTTCCATCCATCCTGCCCTCTGCCAAGCTCTCCACCCGACTCTCTCTCACCTTCTTGCAATTCTCAGTCTGCAAGATGGATCTCATGTCTAGTCTTCCCACAAGTGCAGATCCCAGTGAAGTAATATGAAGTGCAGGTATCAATCCTTCAAACGTGCAGCTCTGACGCCCTGTGCCCGCCAGGCAGGGTGCCCGTGCCTCCTGAGCCTATGAGTTCAGGTTCCTAGAGTTTGGGATGGGGTTTGGTTTGGAGACTACTCTGGTGTAAGGGTAAAGGCAAAGGCAGCCACACGCGCCTTTCAGGACTTCAGGGTGCGGAGGAAGTTTGTGTCCCAGCATCTGTAATGTGGGAATGGCGGCGCTTTGGGTCCCACGCGCCCATGTGCCCACGGCCCGTTGCCTGACATGCTGTGGGTTCCTGGCGTAGTCTGCCCTTCTGCACACATGCATCAAACATGGTGCCTTGGTGTGTTCTGAGGAAGCTGGGAAAGAGCAGGTATGGTTCTCCATGTCTTGAATCTTCCATCCTCTCTGAGGACACAACACAAAAACACAAGTAGAGCCGGGCATCGGTGACTCACTTCTGTAATCCTAGCTACTCAGGAGGCTGAGATCTGAGGATCATGGTTAAAAGCCAGCCCAGGAAGGAAAGTCTGTGAGACTCTTATCTCCAATAAACCAATAGAAAACCAGAAGTGGTGCTGTGGCTCAAGTGGTAGAGTGCTCACCTTGAGCTGAAGAGCTGAGGGACAGTGCCCAGGCCCAGAGTTCCAGCCCCAGGACCACCACCATCAACAACAACAACAACAAAACAAGTAGGCAGGCGTGTGGTGACATGCACTTGGATGCAGGTACTCATGATGCTGAGGCAAAAGCTAACTGAGGGGCACCTGGGGCCCAGTGGCCCCACTTTGAGCAGAGGTCAGAGAAAGCCTCCAGAAAGCTGCCATTTGAGCTGAGTAGAGTAGATGAGGAAGGAGGTACAGAATCTATCTTTCAAACAATGGGAATAAATAACCTGCTCACAGGCCCTGAGGTAGGAAAAGCCTCATTGGTTCCAGGAAGCAAAAGACTCAGCATGGTGGGTCTTCACAAAGACACCTGCCCTCAAGAGTTCGGAGTCAAGGGCTCCGTGTTTTTGATTTTGTGATAGACACACGTACAGGTGCTTTGGGGGCACAGAGGATGGGCAACTGTTTTGTGGGTACAACAGAAAGGGACCTTGGTAGGTGAGTAGGAGCTCACCCAGAGAAAAAGTTGAGAGTTCTGTACTAGTGACCCCTGACCCATGCCACCCCTCTCCTGGTACACATCTGGATGGAAATGTTGCAGGAAGACGGAAGTAAAGAGCAGAGGCCTTGGGCAAAGGCCATCTCCTGTACCTGAGATGCCAGGGGGAAAGGAGACCGTCACCCTGGCTTTTGCTCAGCTGGGGAGGCAGCTCCCTGTGCCAGGCTGGCTGTGTGGAGGTGTCTGTACCCTCCGGTGTCCCCCCTTTCAATGGAACATCTGTTAACACACAAATGGATATTTGAATAATAGACTACACATGTGTAGAGTGCATGTTTATACTCTATATTAGATACACTCTATCCATGCACACATTTTATATAGAGCATGCATACATAGATAAATCATATGTATACAGAGTACCAGCTAAGATGTAACAACATGGCTTACATTCATAATTCGTAACATGCTCAAGTCTGTATTTCTATCCCCTGGTTTAAAAATGGTAAACCGAGGCTCGGCAACTCCCCTGCAGAAAACCACACAGCCAGGCCTGCTCATGGCAGCTTGTCTTGCAGGTGTCTTCCTGCTGCTGCTCTGATGCCATTGTTTCTGGGAGCAATGGGACTGAGCCGGGCTGTGGTTGCTCCTCAGCAAAGATGGATCTCCTGGACTCACGGGGTTGGCGCTGGCTTGCCAGGACCAGGCACCCACCCGCTTTGTGCTGTGGCAGTGGACTGGCTGACATTTGTTCTAGAATCTCTAGGGCTTGCCTTTATCCAGCTGGCTGGGAAGATGGCATTTTGCTATCTCTGGCAGCATCTTAGAAAGGAGAGACAAGGAAGGGAAGCTGGAGCTAACTTTCCTTCTGCTGAGTCCTTTAAATGCTGAACTTGACCTTGAGGCTCTTCTGTCGAGAGCTAACCCCTCTTTGGGGTCCACCAAGGTCCTGGAGTGGCTTTCTGGGACCCTGCAGGCTGCTGGGATGAGTCCAGCGACATTTCCCGCCACCCCTGCTGTGCTGGTGGCTACTGGAGGAACAGGAATGCAGTTAGGATCCTGTGTATAGGAGTGGGCCGTTTCTTTTCTTTTTTGGGGGGTGGGGTCTGGTCGTGGGTCCTGAACTCTGGGCCTGGTTGCTGTCCCTCAGCTCTTCAGCTCAAGGCAAGTGCTTTACCACTGAGCCACCTTCCCAGCCCCCAGTGGCTGTTTCTTTAGGAGCAGAGCTAGACAGAAAGTGGCTCATGGCTTCCCATTATGTCAGCACCATACCCGATAGGCCCCTTCAGGCTGTCCACCACCACTCAGGAATGCTCCTGCAAACGCTTACCTCTCCAGATGGGAGAAGCAGACAAGTGTAGTTTGTTGAATCTTATAGGATGTAAGCTGCAAGGGTCACTGCCCAGAATGTGTCATGGCAGGACACAAGGCATTTGACACTATCCAGCCTGGCTGGTGGAACACAGACAGAGCTGAATGTGGACCGTGGATACTCCCAGGCCCTGCCAGGCAGGTTCCGGGACTTCTGCAGCCATCTTGGCAGCTGGGGTCTTGCCTGGGAGAAGGCATCAGGCTCTGGATTGGCCTCAGACCACACAGTCGTCTTCCCAGGGGTTGGAGGTAGAGAACAGCGTTGGAAGATGGACTGCCTCCCCCAGGGAGGAGCCCCAGCTTCTGGTCCTAGTCCCCATTTTCTCTGTGGCCTGAATCCCACTCTCTGAGGAAGCTAAGTAGAATTCAGATTGGATTTTTGGCCCAAGAATTCAGGGCCTCTTGCAGATTCCTTTCCCGTCCACCCCTGCAAGATCCAAACCTTTTGTATCCCTGTCTCCTCCCGGCGGCTCAGTCCCTTACAAAGCATCTGGGGACCATTAGCCCAGTGACCACATGTAGCATAAAATCTTGTTTCTGTCTCTTGGCAGGTGCATGCTCTGGGGAAAAGTTCTTAAATTTCTATACTTAAAAATGATGCTAAGGGAAGTAGCACTGTGGCTCAAGCAGTAGAGCGCTCGCCTTGAGCTGAAGAGCGGAGGGACAGCGCCCAGGCCCAGAGTTCAAGCCCCACGACCGACATAAATAAATAAATAAAATAATATTAAGTAGAGTACCAACACCACCATCTCAGAGTGCCACAGACATTCCCTTTGCCTTATCTCTGTGTGTGCCCCGGGAGTCTTTCCCTGTGCCGGTGTCTTGTCCCTGCCCCACTGAGCTTTCCCCTCAGCTGTCTTCCTGAGGCCTCGCAGCACCACTGAAAGGTGCGCTCTCCATCCTGTGTGCTGCTCAGGCCATAGACACTTGGTCCACACAGTGTGGCTGATGTCGCCAGTAGATCCAGAGTACTCAGTGGGTGTCTATGGAGCGCTTGTCTAGCATGTGTGAGGCCCCAGGTTCAATCCCCAGTCCCACCACCAAAAAAACCCCAACAAGTTCACCTGGCCAGCAGTGGCAGTGGGGACACAGAATATATGAAAGCAACTTCCTGAGACTGTCCCAGAGCTGAGGAGAAGCCAGGTTCCGGCCGCTGAGGTGGGACCTCAGGTTCTCCAGAAACCTCTGCCTGCGTCAGCCCAGGAGCCAAAGCGGCTGCACTCCATGCCCATGCAGCATGCAGGTGCGACTCGCAAGACCACGGCGCAGTGCCCAGTGCCGGTGGCCGGCGAGGTGGGAGGAAGCCCGCCCCGCCCTGGCTGCTCAGGAGAGAGTTTCTGTTTGGTTTCCATGGAGAAATTGTGGTCGCGAGTCAACAAGAGTAACGTAGGAGCCGGGCCTGTAGGTGGCTCGGGCCTGTACTGCAAGCTACTCAGGAGGCTGAGATCTGAGGATCACAGTTCAGTTCCACACCAGCCTGGGCAGGAAAGTCCATGAGAGTTTTATCTTCAATAAACTACTAAAAAAAAAAAAAGCCGGAAGTGGCGCTGTGGCTCAAGTGGTAGAGCCTTGAGCACAAAGAGGCTCAGGGATAATGTCTAGGCCATGAATTCAAGTCCCGGGACTGACAAAATAGAGAGTAACCTATCCTCATTGTGCCGGCCAACCATCCCGGTGTTTTCTGTGCATATGCCAACATGCCGGCTTGTTATCACACCAGATTGTTCTAAGCTTGGTCTTAAGATGAGGGCAGAAGAAGAAGGGGCCTTCTAAGCTAGGGCAGGGAGGGAAATGCTGGGAATGCTGGGGCTGTGGGGGCAGGGGAGACCCCGACTCTTCTGGGGTGTTTGGATCATGGTACGGAACGGGGCAGGAGCTGCAGGGCAAGTGTGGCAGGAGATGAGCTGGGATAGAGTCTGGGATGTGTAAGGCTCCCGGGTCCAAACTCTGTGCTTCAGAGAGAGAAAGAAGAATGTCGTAGAGAACTAGTGCTCCCGGGAAGGTGGATAGCTGGGTAGGAAGATAGCCCGTGGAAGACGTTCCATCTGCACTGTGCTCAGTTCTGAATCTTAGGCAAAAGGACCAACCAAAGAGGCGCTTGGAGGCCTGGATGGTGCTACGCGGGAGGAGCTAAGGATGGCGGTGGGGGATCTCCTGGCCGCTATGCTGGGCCTGTGGCGCTGTTCCTGGCTGCAGTGGAAGATTCAGGGAAGATGAGCCTACCACCCTACCGGGTGGGTGGAGTCAGAAGCAAAGCTGCTGGGCGGGGGTTTCAGTGACAGCTGGGCTGAAGTCCCTGGAACTCTGCCTCTCTGTCTCCCAGCAGGTGCTGCGCGGAGGCTGGACTCAGAGGGCAGCCAGAGGAAGCAAGGGCGGGCCTGGGAACAGGGAGCAGGGATTCCCTGAGAAAGCAACCCGGGTTTGTGCAGGGTTTCAAGGCAAGCAGGTGTGACAGACAGAGGTGGCTGGTTGGATGGGCCGGACACCCCAAGACCGCCTTCTGTGGTGGATGAGGAAGAAGCCGACCGAAAGTTTAGGGAAGGGCTTGGGAGACCCCATATCAAGTGAGAGAAGGCAGGAGAGTGGCAGAGAGTGGCGCAGAGGACAATGGAGGAGGGAGGATCTTGGGCGAGGCTGCCGGAGGAAGGGCACCCGTGCAGGCCCAATGTTTGCATGCAACAGAGGCCCCTCCCAGATGTCACCCCAACCCTCCAAGCCAGACCCAGGGGCTCCACTTCACTCCTGAGCCATGGAGCTCTGCACCCTCCCACCCACCCGAGACACCCCAAAGCTGTCAGTGTAGGGAACGGTTGGGGCTCTGTCTGCTTCCTGATTTTGTGTTTCTTTCTCCCTCCTTCTTTAGATGGCAGTGTGTGTGTGGGGGCATCTCCTCAGCTGGCAGCCCCCCCCCCCGTTGTCCCTCGCAGCTGACGGCCGAGGTTTTGACCGTGTGGGTTTGTGTCTTTCCGCAGGTGTCTCCTCTGTGACCTCTCTGATGTCCCTGGCTTGGGTGCTAGCCTCCTATCACAAGCTTCTGCGGGACTCGAGGGACGATAAGAAGAGCATGAGCTACCGAGGGGCCCTCATCCACCTCTTCTGGCGCCTCTTCACCATCTCATCCCGGGTTATCTCTTTTGCCCTCTTTGCTTCCATCTTCCAGCTGTACTTCGGGATCTTCGTGGTGGTGCACTGGTGCGCCATGGCTTTCTGGATCATCCATGGCGGGACGGACTTCTGCATGTCCAAGTGGGAGGAGATCCTCTTCAACATGGTGGTAGGGATCGTGTACATTTTCTGCTGGTTTAACGTCAAGGAAGGGCGGACTCGATACCGAATGTTTGCATACTATACGATAGTGTTGACTGAGAATGCGGCCTTGACATTCCTTTGGTATTTTTACAGAAACCCGGAGAGCACTGACTCCTATGCGGTGCCCGCACTGTGTTGTGTCTTTGTTAGCTTTGTGGCTGGGATCGTGCTGATGCTCTTATACTATGGTGTGCTGCATCCCATGGGGCCGCGGGCTAAGATCTTTGCCAGCTCCTGTTGTGCCGAGCTGCTCTGGGGCATCCCTTTGCCCCCCGACGTTGAGCCCATGGCACCTCAAGCCCCTGGGTACCGGGGGACCCAGGTCACGCCCACCAGAGCCGTGCCGGGACAACAGGAGGACCTCATGGCCGATACTTGCTTGCCCGTGTTCCAAGTGAGACCCACGGGGCCCTCGACCCCGACGGGGCGCCCTCACCCCCCCGAGGGGCCCCTCATTAAGATTGACATGCCAAGGAAACGGTACCCAGCCTGGGATGCCCACTTTGTAGACAGGAGGCTGAGGAGGACGATTAACATCCTGCAGTATGTCACCCCCACGGCGGTGGGCATTCGCTACCGAGACGGGCCGCTCCTCTATGAGTTGCTGCAGTACGAATCTTCACTCTAGAGCCTCTTGACCCGAGTTGAGACGGAGACCTTAAGTTTGGTTGCGGCGAATGCCGCTCGCAAGAAATCTAACCCTCCCTCTCCCAACACACAGAACCACCACCACCACCTCCCCACCACTACCACCGCCACACCAACACCAACAGCAACACCAACACTAAGAACAAATCAATAAGTCACATCCCCTTCAGATAAGCTTTCTTTCCAGTCGCTGTATGTATACAAAGATATTCTCTATGTTTTATAAGTAAAAACAAAAAGAAAATCTTCCTTTTGTTTTTTACACACAAGAAACAGTATTAAAAAAAAATCCCACACTATGAATCATAGGTGGAGAAGGCATTGTCTCCTCTCCATCAGAAAAAAACAACACAATTTTATACCTTACACCAAGTGTAGATTATTTATGGGATTGGTGCTGATTGAAAGAACAAAACAAAACAAAACAAAACAAACAAACACAAACAAACAAAACCTTCAACTGCCTTATGCCCTTAGGTGCTGAGTTTCATTAAGTACTGTCATATTTTCTCATGCAAACCTCTCTGGTGACATTTGTACCAGAAGAGAGAAAATTAAATAATCAAATGAAACAAATCCACCAAGGAAACAAAAATCAAACTAACCAACAGAGACAATACAAAGCAATCATTCTTCCTATCTGATTATTTGTGTCGAAGAAAACCAATTACTAAAAGCAAAGGCATAGCAACCCCTCCTCCATTGGATTTCTCTCCTCCTCTCCTGTCCTTCCCCACTCCACAGAGCCTTCTAGGAGCTGAAGGGCTGTTTGGATCTCAAATGGCTAGCAAAGCTACTTGAAGGCTGACTATGTGCCATTTTAGCATTTACCTAGCAAGAATCGCTTTTGATTCCTCTCGAAAGGCGAGACAGAATACAAACAAAAAGGTACCCTCCTAATTTGGTAAATTCTAAAAGCAAATCAAAGGAGATTCCCATATATGCCATCAAAGAGAACCAGTAATAATAAAACTCAGCATAGTAGCAAAAAGAAAGACATCTATTTAAAGGCACAATACTTAATCTGTGACTGGCAACAATCTCTTCCATCATTTTAAGGCTGCGAATGGTATGTGTGGGACACGTGCAAGCCTGTGCAAGGATGGTTCTGTTTCCATTCTGTGGGAAGCCTTAAATTGATCTGGAAAGAATCTTCATCTTTCATTTGTGCTTTTTTTTAATTAAAAAATAACACAAAGAGGAAAGCTAGAATATATATATATATATATATATACATATATAAAAAGTCAAGTTGTAATAACTAACTCATTTCAAAGACTGTTTGGTGCTTCTGTCATTGTGGTTGGCTGAGACTCATTCAGCTCCCTTGGTGCATCTGGGTTTTGTGTGTGTGTGTGTGTGTGTGTGTGTGTGTGTGTGTGCCCATCCATAGAACGTGTGTGTGTGTGTGTGTGTGTGTGTGTGTCCCTGCTGCAAGGTCTTGCCAGAAATACACAAAACTACTCTTAGGCTGTGATGGCTGGTAGCGGGGAGCGGGAGGGGTTGGGTGGGGAGGAAGGGGGTCAACTGTGTTTGCACAGGGGTCCCCCTGGAGGACGCATCCCTACCAGCAGCACAGCTGGGTCTTCCAGCCCACATGGTTTGGGTGAGGGTTCGGTTCACCTGTTTATTTTCTCATTGTATCCAGTTGAATTTCTGGGAGGTGTTGTGAGTATGGTTGACCATTCGTGAAATTTTTGTTTTTCAGAGTATTGTTTCTCTAAGGACTTTTTCTGTTTGGGGACATTGTTTCAATAATATCGTATATCTACTTGGGCACAAAAAAAAAAGGAAAAGAAAAAAAATCACAAAAAGAAAAATATCTCCACAAAAAGATATATATACATACATATACATATGTGTATATATATATATATACACACACACAATATTTTAAGTAAATACTGTTAGTCTTTGTTGTGTGTAGTACAATTTTAAAAAAATTCCAGATAAAAATGTTAAGGGTGCAAAAACCTCACATTGAACTGTTCTTAAAAAAGTTCAAAAATGAGGAGTTCTTTTTTTTTTAATGTTTGTGGAGGTTTTTTTTTTAAAATTATTATTCAAAGAGGCTTCTCCTTCCCATGGCCTGCATTGTTTATCTAGCGCTTTCTAAATGCACTTTCAGACCTGCTTCATCTCTGGTGCAACCCGCCCTTCCCTACCACAGCACCCTCTCTCTAGAAAGGGCCGAGTAGAGCACACCGGGCCATAAGACCAGCGGCCACCTCTGCTTGGCAAGGCTGCGCCAGGCTGCAGGGGCGGCACAGGGGTGGGACCCCCGGCATCCCCTGATACTCCTGGACTTCCCAGGCTTGGGAGCTGCTCCGTACTCTGCTGAGAACACAGGGAAGGTGAGGCTGTGTGGGGGAGGGAGAAGCCCCTTGGCTAGATGGGGTTCCGGCTCTTGTCTACCCCACATCAGGACTCTGGGTGCCCCAAAATAGCTCCCTTGAAACTCTCCCTTGTGCCACCCCTGGGACCTCTGCCACTCCGTCTGTTCCTAGATGAATTTCTATTTCCTCTTTGCTTCTCTGTCAGAGGCTTTGATTCACCACTGCTTACTTACTACAGGTAGCACACACGTGTGTGTTTTGTGTTTACATGAAGCGTAAGAGAAACTGCAAGTGTTGACCCGGATCATTTGAAGTTGGAAGACAGCTTCTCGAGCTGGGAGGACTTAGTTCGGGGGGTGAGCTAGGCAGCCCCAAGCATTTCTCTGGCCTTTTTCCTCCAGCCTTCTTTGGACTGAGTTCTCTCTTCTGTGGCATCTCTACCCCTTCTCCCGAATCCCCTGTCCTGCTGCCTCGCACCCCCCTTCCCAATGCAGGTGCATCCATGGGCAGCAGCGGAGGAAGACCAGAGAGGGAGGAGAGGAAGAACGCAAAACAAAGCAATGGGAAACAAGGAAGGAACAAGGGAGCAAGGGTGCAGATAGTGTGGCCAGATCAGACTTTTCCTGTCACCACATCATCTTTACCTTCTAACAGTTCCTTCCACCGGGAAACCTTCTCCCTACTTTTTCCAGGCACCAGTACCTCCCCCCAGTCTTCTCTCTCCCTCTGTGTCTTTCTCCTGCAGAGATGGGCTGAGTGTCATTGTGGTACTGCACATGCGTGTCAGGGCTATGAGCCCACTGTGCCCAATGAGGCCTTAGAAATCTGGCTATAGTATACCATGTGCCTGGCTCTGAAAACCACCCTTTCAGGGGCCAACCAAGTCTAGCCTAGTCTTCTGTTCCACCAAGTCTAGCCTAGTCTTCTGCTCCACCAAGTCTAGCCTATTGTGTTCCAAATGCAGTGGACCTGAAGTCTCGGAATGTATTTACTTCCCAGGAAATAAATACTCAATAAAATTTAGTGCTGGTAGGAGACACACCCGTTGGCATCAGGAACTGTAAATAAAAACAACCCCCCACTTCTCTCCTTATTTCATCCCTCCAACCACAAACAAAGGCGGCTCTTCTTTTCGTTCTAAGAAATAGGGGCACGTCGTCCTAGTGATGTGGGGTGATTTTGATGGCATCATTTCTCCAAGCCTGGGAGGTCTGCCTCTCCCTCAGCCTCTGTGTGAAGGGGAACCTTCTCAGATGACTTTGGGGGTGATGTCGTTGTCACGGCCCGTGGTATCCCAGGGGAAACTTCGTGCTCCTAAGGCCGTGGTGAGGGAGGGAAGCTTAGAAGATCCAATTCCATCTGCCCTTACTGAGCACAGAGCTTCTCACATCTTGAACACAGTCCTCAACTCTGTCATGGGAGCCGCCACCTACTCTTCAGGACCAGACTTGTCCCCACCAGCTGGAGACCAGGGATGCTGCGAGGATGGACAGGCCCATCTCTCCTGGCTACATGTGCCATATATTTCCTATGGTTCAAAGACCCCAGGGCCCTCAGGCCCAGAATCACCCCATAACTGGATCGTTCCCTTCATCTCACAATAACCCTGACCCACAGTAGGGCTAAGAGAAGGCAGTCCCTGTCTGGCCACCATGTGGCTCTTCTGACCATGTGATGGGCACCTCACACTACCCGCCTCAGACCTTGAATCGATATGAAGCTGACTCTCAGAGAAGACATTTTATGAGATTTTTTAAAAAGGCACCAGATTTCGTCATTTTCCCCCAGCTTCGCCCTCTCCCACTGCCCGGCTGCTGCTTTCTTTTGGGGCAGCTGTGGATGGTCACGCCCCTCATCTTCATATGGCTCTAGACTCCCTCTCCGTTTGTGTGGCCCGATGGAAAGCATACATGTTCCTTTCTCCCCTGTCTATTCTGTGCCTCAGCTCCAGCCCCAGCCTCAATGCTTCTGAGCCTCAGCAGAATGTTCTCTATACCTGTCTTAGGAAGGGACAAGAGGGCATCCATGTGCTGGTGTAGAGAAAAGACATCTGGTCTTAAATGGAAGTGAAAGTGGGCAAATTCCATGGCTCTTGAGCCCTCCTGCCCCATGTCAGATGAAGTATTCCAGCAAGCATTTATTTAGCTCAGAGTGTAGCATTTTCTTTGCCAAACTCAAAGGGTATTAAAACAACACTGCCAGATTTGGTTGGCAGGGGCCATGGGATATAAATTTGTCGAGTGTCAGGCTCATCCAAGAGTGCTGCAAAACTGCCAGCGCGGTGGGGGATGCACAGGGAATCCTGGGAAAGACCATGGCTGGTAAAGGGCCTACAATGATTGGCCCCCTTGGGTGCTCGAATGACCCCCTAAAGAGAAGTCCCAAACACCTGTGAACAGCTGAGACCTTCAGGGCACCCTGCCTTAGAAAACCCAGCACAGGCAGCCAATAGGAAGTCAGCTTCACCTAGCATTAGCAACTTTCCTCAAGGTCACGAGACGAACACTACAGTAGATGCTTCCAGGTTCAAGTCTGGGCCCCTTTCTTCCAGTCCTAACCTGGGCCTGGTCACTGAAACCATCTTCCATGCTCACTCACACATGCTGGTAGAAATGACAGCGGGGTCCAGCGGTAAACTCAGAGCTTGTTCGGGGACTGCCCTGGCTGACCCAAACCATTGAAAACACATTGAAAACAAGCCAAGAAAACCATGCCCTCGGGGAAAGAGGTGACGTGTGTTCTAGATCCCTGCCACAGCCACCCGTGCCCCACCCCCACCTCGTCCTTAGCTGTTCTGGAAGTTGTTTTTGTTTTTGTTTTCATTCTGTTCCCTCAAAATGCTGCCTCTTGTGCTGTTGGCCAGATATCAGAACACACTGCCTTGATCCAGCCACAGATTTCTCCTCTGCCTGCCTGGCTCTGTCAGCCTCACCTCACTCTCCTGGGTACCATCTGCTTCTTCTTGCTCCCTGTGCCTTTCTTTGCAGTGGTTGGCAGGGCTTAGCTGGAACATTCTGGAGCCAAAGGTCGTGAGTGCTATGAATAACAGCCCCTGAGGGGAGCAGACGGGTCACAGTAGGAGAGCCCCTGCCCGGGCCAGCACCTGCCCTTGACAGGGCTCAGAATAGACTTCTGCAGACGGAGCAAACAGGGCCACGGTGGGACACCTGTCACATGCAGTCCCGCAGGAGAGATTGCCCAAGCCCCACCCCTAAACAAAGTTTGCTGGCAATTCCATGCTTCTGAACCCTGAGAGGACTAGCCCAACCTGTCATCCTCGCCGATGCAGGATGAAGATCTCTGTGATTTCCCTTTGGTGTTGTGCTAACTAGTAACCTGGTGAACACTGTAAACCCCCTTTGCCCTCTGTCAGGGTAGATACAGATCAGCATTTCTAGTAGAAGACCTCCTCTGCTCTGTCCACAGTGTAGCGTAGGCTAGACGGGGCTTGGAGATTTGTCTGAACTGCATACTTCCTACACATTCTTCTTTGACCGAGAAAGATCAAGAAACAACCCCTGCAGCTTCGGGAGTCCCACTGTGATCACGGATAACTCACTTCACCTCTTGGTGCCTTGGTTTCTCCATCTGTGAAGTGAAGGGGAAGCAGAGATTGCTTGCTTTCCTGCTCAGGGATGCTGGGAGGATTCGTTCAGTCAGTGGTGCCTGCAGTGATGGGCTGACCTCATTCCTTGGAAAGTGGAGCCACATGGAAGGGAAGGGGGTTTCTGGGTACACAGGCATCCAGAAGCCCACAGAAGAGAAGAGAGGGTATGTGGACAGGGAGAAAAGTCTCCCAGCCCTGGAGTCCTTCCATTCTTCACAGCACTGTGAACCCAGTACAATGGCACCCAAGTCAGGGGACCCCCCATCTCCTGGCTCAGGTTGGCCACTTGTAACTCTTAAACCAAATTTCCTGATATTTATTTTTATTCTAATGGAGTGGGGAATTTGTGGCAGTACCCATCTGAAAACAGGTCAGTGTTGAGCTTTGGGTAGACAAGAGCCAGGGAAGAGTGGGGTGTCTGTAGATGGTTTTTGTGGAGGGCAAAGCCTTCAGGAAATATCCCTTCCCTTTGACCTAAACCCTGAGGTCCACCTCATCTTTCCCTCTCTGCAGAGTACGGATCAAACTTTGCTTTCTAAACAACCATTCTGTGAGCTGAAAATACAGGTCTCTGTGGTGGGTCTTCATTGCTCTCTGGTGTGCTTTGATCGGGCTTGCAGGCAGAGAGTCTGAGATAAACAAGGCTGGGGGAAATATCTTGGATTTCCCTCCCCCTAAATCATGATGTTGGTGTTTGTTTTTCTCATAATTTGAATTGGAAATGTTAAGTTCAATTTCCTTTTCTTTCCTTTTTTTTTAAACTATGGTTTGACTGTTATCATTTCAATTACTGAGATATACTTTAAACAAGAGAACAGACCCATCCTCAGAAGTGCTGTGTTCTTCTTAGGACTTAGCCTAGGGTGAGTGCAGGTGGGAACTACGGGAGCACAGACACTCGGGGTGCCAGCTATGACTTTGCTTTTCTATTGGCTCTGAGAGCTTTCTTTGGAGGGAACATTTTAGAAGCCTGACCTCTTGTGGGTCGGTCATCTTGGCCCTGCCAGGTGTGCTCTGATTTGGAAAGTCTTGCCAAAAAAAAAAAAAGTCACCTCCTGAGACTGTTCCAGAAGAACAGAGTGCTCACAAGGGCGGGTCCCAGTTGCTGTTGCCAAATGCTCTCTGGCCCTGGCCAGACCCTTTTCCCACCTGCTCTGACTCAGATGATCAGGGTTCGCACTGGGGCAGTGTGCGGGAGGTCACAGTCGGCCAGTCAGTAGCAGCTCCTGTTTGATTTTGCATCTGACTTTCCGTGGCGAGGCCAAACCCTGGTGGGGTTGTTTATTCCCACAAGGTCTTTCTGATGGTGACCGAAAGGAAGGAACACAGACCTCAGCCCCGACCCTGCTCTCACCGGGCCCCCTGTCTGATTGGTGGATGGATCAAGCAGCGTTTGGGAGTGAGCATGTAGAAGACGGACAAGTGGAACCACAGGGGACTGTGAGCCTCAGGGGGTGGTAAGAGGGTGATAAGAAGAGAGCTTCCGGAAGTGTGGGGAAGGAAACAGGAGCAACCACTAGCCAACACTTCCTGTCTCTCTGGGGGCACAAACAGCAGAGCAGAGGAAACTGGTTTTACAGAGTGACATAGTTAAAGTATTTTTTTTCTTTTCTAAATAAAAGAGTCAGAGAATGCATCTACAGAAAGGAGAGGCATGAATAATCATGTCATTAGCAGTTAAAAATAATAACAAAATCCAGGACTCTGTTCTAAAGTCACGTTCCTCTGGGGCCAGTTTCCCTCTCTGTGAGATGAGAAGAGTATTATCCTACCTACCTCACAGGGGTGTTGTGAGGATAAAGTAACTCCTGTCTGGTAACTCACTTTGCATATAACAGTGTTATAGTTATCATGTTTGCTTCCTGCTGTAAAATTGTTTTCAGTATTAACTGAGCACCTACTGGGTGTGGGGCACCACGCCAGGAAGAGTGGAAGAAAGACCAGGAGTTGATTTCTCCACTCTTTGTAGATTAACGGTATTTTAAAGCGAGAACAAGAGGGTAGAATAAGAGTTGTCTCAGTGTGGGATAAGAAATGTATTCTCTGTCTTTCTACTCCAGAAAGCAGCTGTCCTTTCCAAGTATTTGGGAGGGAGGAAGGGCTTTCAATTCTTTGGCTTCCATCTGTGAATGCTCTTCTGAGAAGCAAACAAATACTTGATACTCAACTCCCTGGGTAGGAAACTGAAGGCTGCATCTGCCAGTGTTCCCGGGGGCCAGCAGGTGTGACCCTCGTTCTATGATCAGCGATGGCTCCTAGGTTCTGCCAAGTCCACAGCCTGCATCTTCTCTCTTCAGATCCAGAGCGTGGTTTGCTCTTGCTAGCCTGGACTACCGGCTACTTTCTGGTGTGCTTGTCTCCTTGGAAAGTCTGGTACGCTGTTTGCTGGAAAGTCTTGGCTTCCAAAGATGAGGGTCTTTACTAGAAAACAAAACATATGACTTGGATTTTTTTGAGGAGGGTGGGGGAGATTTTTCCATGTCTTAGTGGCCTCACTTAAAACAGAGCCTTTGTAAAATTTCTCATTTGACCTTTATTCCATGTACCTAAAGTTCTTCCCTTCCCAACATGCTGGATGAACCAAGTCTGGATTCTAAAATCTTCTAGACTATAGTACCCCTCAAAGTTATCTGGAGAGTGCCAGGCCTGGGGCCCGCTGCTCTTTGCAAAGGGCCAGACCACTGCCGGAGCTGAGCAGGTGGATTCCCGCCTCCAGATCAAAGCTTCCTGGAGCTGCCACTCAGGCCCATTCGCCTTGGGATAGTCCTTTAGAGTTGTCAGAGCTGTGGCCTTGAATCTTCAGAATCCTTTTGCCCTGAAAGAACATTCTCAGAACCTAACAGAGGCTTCATCCTTACCCCAAACCAGAGTCAAAACCACTGGTTATTTTGAGGACAGGAGAGAATTGCTTTCCTTTCAGAAGGAAGAAGGGACAAAGAGAAAGGGCAAGTTCCTTGATTTGAAAAGTGGGCCTTGTTTTGAGGAGAGACGAGGGACTCGGAGGTCTTTATCTGTCCCCTCTGACCCGGACAAAAGCTGGGGAAGCCCAGGATGAGTGAGTGTCTTTCCGTACCCAAGCAGTAGGGAGCCTTGGTGTCCTTGTGCTATCAACCCAGGGCCCAAGACGGGTGTGGCTACAACTCTGATACTGCCAACACGTCACAGATCCTCCTGACCTTCCAGATGCCCTCTCTGCTTACGTGGAATAAGCTTCCCAGCTATGGATTCTGAAAGGCCTTCCTGGGGTCTGGACTGTTTGCTCCACCACAACCTCTACTGCCCATCACCTGCATTATCACCATGACTGCCATCTGCCATTGGTCTAGCCTACCCGAAGTCAGGAACACATGTCATTTCTTCCTTTCTGTATATCTGCATGCCTCTGAGAGCTGTGGCCCTGGACCTGGTGGAAGAAAAGGGAGGGGAGAGATCCAGATAATTATTCAAGCAGTTGAGTCACCTTCAAAGCCCACATTGGTGGCCAAGCAAAATTGCAGTTTTCACAACCCCTGGCCTTTCTGGGATTTTTTTCTTAAAGAACATACATGCCCACTGCTGACCACTAGCCCTCCTCCAGCACCTGCTCCTCAGTGATGGCTTTGTCTGAAATTATGAAATTTGTTTGATTATGAGATTTGGAGAAGAGAGTGGGAGGAAGAGAGATAGTACATGCCCAGAAATACGTGAGCCAGGAAGGGATCTGAAATCACGACAAGAGCTTACGTTGGGTAGAAGCGACCATCATATGACCAAATGACTGCACACTAAGCTACGTCTATATGACTTGACGATTACACATCAAGATACAAAAATATATTATCCTGGGCACATGCACGCACAAATGTGTGTGCACACATTTGTCTTCATAGGTACCTACCCACACATATGCATGTAGCTCTTTTCTTAAAGGGCCTAAACAAGCTTGAGAGAGTACCCTGATGTTTAGGGCCCTTCCCTGGCTAGGAATAGACCAGGCCTAGGTGTATTTTTCTTACTTCTCCCAGGTACAGGGTCATGACAGAACTCTGGGCTGGAAACGGCTTTGCTTCCATCTGTGACAGAGCCAGGGGTAGGGTTCTGCTGGCACTTATGAGACTCCCAAATTGCTACAAATATCCTTAGCAGATTCACAGGGCCACATGGCAGCCCCTGGCAACAGCTGGATAATGGCTCCATGTTTGTGGGGGGTTCTTGGTCACATGAGTAGAGCTGACCAGGTAGCCTGGCAGGCCTCCATCCTAGGTGAAGGGAAGGAGGTGCCTTGTGGCGCACAGAATTGCAGCCCAAGTCCTGGGCAGTTCTTGTCTGCATAATGCCAGGGACCTGTCTGTCCTACATAATCAGTACCTGCAGGTGAGGCTGAAGTCTGCCCATGAAGCCACACGAGGACTCCGGGACAGACACTGCTCAGCCTAGACACAAAGGCCCGTTGATAAGTTGGATAGACAGAAGACAGCTATGAGCTATTGCTCTATGGCGGGAAGAGCCAATTTTTCTACAAGGCCATTCATTTCCTATCACAGGCACAGCAAGCCAGAGTTATTTCTGACTGACTCAAAAGAAGCATGGGTGCCTGCATGAAGAAGAGGTTCTGGTCCCTTCCTTCCTAGGTGACAAAATGGACACAACAGAGGCCACAGCACAGTAGGTTTCCTGGGAAGAGGCCTTCCTTAGAAGGGGAAGGAGCTGTGTCACTAGAGAGAAGGTGCTCAGGCAGCAGGGTACATTGAGACACCAGCCTTTTTGTGAGCTAAGAAAAGGTGCCCCTGGCTAAAGATGGTTACTTGCAGCAACCTGGTCCGTGTTCATTAAAATTAACATTAAAATTGCCACTTCTACCCGAAAGGCCTGACACTGTGTGTGAGAAGACCACAGAGTCTGTCCCAGAATCCTTTGTGGCCCAGGCTCCCAGGAGCAGTGTGTGAGGTGCATCTTCTAGTTTGTCCATTGCACACAGCCTGTAGCTCCTGATTCCTGGGATGTGGTTGCAGCCTGCCAGGCCAGGACAACCGCTGTGTCCACCCTATCACTTGTCCTCCTTTTTGTCACTCTGGCTTTCCCACAGCGGTCCCATATTCAAGTGGGAAAGTAAAATGACTCCTCTTTTCCTACGGCACCCAATTATGGCCCAAGCTTTGGGCCCAGGAAGCATCTGTAGGGCACAGACCCTGAGTGTGAAATATCTGCTGTGATAAAACATGTGTTTTAGGAAACCCACTTTTCTGTTGGAAGCACAAAAAAGCATTTCCTTGGGGTAAGAGCAAAGGAATGTGGAGAGTCTAGGCAGGAAGGCAAGGGTGTCATTGTGAACCAGCAATGGAAGCCCTGCCCCACTGCTTTGTTCTGTCATTATTCAGAATGGAACCTTTGTTATAGAAAACATATGCAAATGGAAGGCAGGAAGGAAGGAGGGAGGGAGGGAGGGAAGGAAGGAAGGAAGGAAGGAAGGAAGGAAGGAAGGAAGGAAGGGAAGGAGGGAGGGAGGGAGGGAGGGAGGGAGGGAAAGAGAAAAGAAAGAAAATTGGGAAGGAAAAAAGGAAGAAAGGAGAGAAGGAAGGAAAGAAGGAAGGAAGGAAAAACAGAAAGAAGAAAAAAGAAGAAAGGAAGGAAGGAAAGGAGAAAAGGAAGAAAATTGGGAAGGAAAAAAGGAAGGAAAGAAAAAAGGATGAAAGAAGAGAAGAAAGGAAAAAAGAAGAAAGAAGGAAGGAAAGAAGGAAGGAGGGAAAGAAAAAGGAAGGAGGAAGGAAGAAAAGGAGAAAAGGAAGGAAATTGGGAAGGAAAAAAGAAGGAAAGAAAAAAGAAAGAAAGGAGAGAAGGAAGGAAAAAGGAAGAAAGAAGGAAGGCAGGAAGAAGGAAGAAAAGAAAGGAAGGAAGGAAAGTAGAAAAGGAAGAAAATTAGGAAGGAAAAAAGGAAGGAAAGAAAAAAGGAAGAAAGGAGAGAAGGAAGGAAGAAAGAAGGAAGGAAAGAAAGAAAAAGGAAGGAAGGAAAGAAAAAGGAAGGAGGAAGAAAAAGAGAAAAGGAAGAAAATTGGGAAGGAAAAAAGGAAGGAAAGAAAAAAGGAAGAAAGGAGAGTGTGAAGGAAAAAGGAAGAAAGGAAGGAAG
>NW_012267290.1:2071683-2087953 GCF_000151885.1 Dipodomys ordii | reverse complement strand
AAAGGAAGAAAGGAAGGAAGGAAAAAGGAAGAAAAGAAGGTAGGAAAAGAGAAAAGGAAGAAAATTGGGAAGGAAAAAAGGAAGGAAAGAAAAAAAGAAGAAAGGAGAGTAGGAAGGAAAAGGAAGAAAAGAAGGAAGAAAGGAAGGAAGGAAGGAGAAAAGGAAGAAAATTGGGAAGGAAAAAAGGAAGAAAAAAGGAAGGAAAGAAAAAAGGAAGGAGAGAAGGAGGAAAAAGGAAGAAGGAAGGAAGTTAGGAAGGAAGGAAAGGAGAAAAGGAAGAAAATTGGGAAGGATAAAAGGAAGGAAAGAAAAAAGGAAGGAGAGAAGGAGGAAAAAGGAAGAAGGAAGGAAGTTAGGAAGGAAGGAAAGGAGAAAAGGAAGAAGGAAGGAAGTTAGGCAGGAGGGACGATGAACGATCACGCGGGCTCTATCTTCTTTTGGTGCCATCGGGGGTCAAAGCTTGTTTTCCTCTCTGCTGCTAGGGTGAGTGTTCCAATAGTGGCTCTGGCCTCGTGGCCCTGCCTCTCTGACACACCCTACCTTCCATTCTGGCTTCTCTGGAGCCCACTGCTCTCTGACCCCTTAGGACTTAGTATCTGTAGAATCATGGTTACTGGGGGCCATTTTTTTTTCTTAACATTTGTTTGGCTTTCCTGGGCTCCTCTTCCCCCAGCCATCCATTTCCATTTCAACCAGAAATTCTGATGACATTGCCAGCTGACTCCTTGTAGAGCAAAAAAAGACTTGAACTTCTCAGGTAATTTGAAGCCTTGAGTGCAAACCATTTGTAAATTTCCCAAAGGGCTAACACACTTTTCCAGTGGCTCCTCGACTCTGGGCCGTGGCTGCTGAGGAGTGGAATCATCTGGATGGTCTTGGGTTGCAAGGAAGGAGTCAGAAGTATCATTCATTTCTGGACTCCAAGTATTTCCTCCGAAGACCAGAGAGCAGACGTGCACCCGTGGAGCTGAAGGCCAAGTTGAAGGCGGGTGCCCAGCTCCTTCCTTCCGGATTCCACAAGGAGGAAAGCTTTCTGCAGACACAACCTCTCACGCTTGTGCCCAGCCTGGAATCTCTCCTCCTTCTTGATTCTTCCATGTGTCTGACGGTTACAGCCAGGTCTGCCCCATGAGATGATCGCGTGAGTAGAACACGGCTTCCACTCTCAGCTCAGGCCTTCCCTGACCCTCGACTCTGAGGTTAACAGTAACATATAGTACAGTCAGCATAGACGGGGCAGGGTGAGTCAGGCCAGCCTCTCACGCAGGTCATGGCCACTGCTGCTAATCAACATTCTTCACGTGAGGATGTATGAAAATACTCTTAGGTGGCCCCATCTCCGCTGTGGTTTCAGGAGGGCCGGGCAGCAGCCTCGTCCTGGGTCACATGGCCGCTGTGCGTAGCTAGTGACAGGCAAGGAGAGCCCTAAGGCAGGTGGTGGGTGACCCAGGCTCCCAGTTTATCAACTCCCAAAAAGAAGCCCCGGTTCTTCAAATGTAATTTAACAGAACCCCTCTTATTATGCCAGACATGGCCCTTGCCCACGAGCACTGGACCTCAGGGGGGAGATTTGGAAGGGACAGCACCAGGGCTGAGCCCCTCTATCTCCATCTCAGGGCCCCAGCCTAGCATTCCCAGGGGCCACGGATTCCACCTGCCACCCACTCTCACCTGGGAGCAGTCAGGATGACAAGTTGGCACTGCCCTCCCTCCCGGGCCGTGGGCACAGCACACAGCTCAGGGCGGAGCATCCCCTCTGACACGCAGAGCCTCAGGTCAGAAGAAAGGCGGGGTTTGAGGGCAATACTGTATTTCCTGTCCAGGAGAAAGTTCTGGGAACCTTGGGAAAGAGATGGAAATGGGTAGGGATCATGCCCCTCAAACCAAGGGCAGGTGTACAGAGACTCACGCCCCCACCCAGACCTGGCCGTGGAGGGGCTGCTGTGGTGGCCAAGAGCAGGAGAGGAAGCCCAAGTGGCTATTTTTCTGTCCCATGAAGGAGCTATCAGAGGTCCCTACCGACCAGAGGAGCCTTCTGGCAGAAGTCTTTTGTTTGTCCTGCTGCCCACACCCCAGAATGGGCTCAGAGATATCATTCAGAATGTAGAAGGGGATAGCAATGATATATCTTCTTCCTACTGAAACGAGAGCATCACTTTGGGTATAGACAGGCATCTGTCTGTTCTAAGATTAGAACCACCAGCTCCAGGAACCAGAAGGAAAAGCAAGAACACTCTAAGTACATACGCTAGTGGAGGTTGCCACACCAGCTCCTGCCAAGCTCCCTCCCTACCAGCCCCCATCCCCAGGAGACTCGGGTTTGGGAACAGAGGTCCCTGGGCAAGGTGCCATCTCCAGCCTGGTCTCAGACATTCCAGTCTCCTTGGTGGAAAGCAAGTCTCCAGGGCATGCAGGTCACAGCAGCATGGCCCCTAGATTTCCCCAGGCCTGATGCGGTCCTGGAACAGCCAGTGAGACGGGACAGCTATCAGGGCTGCCTTGCAGGCTGATGCAACGGCAGATGTCCGTGGTCCGTCTGCACCCTTTCCCTAGCTTGCCAACGGCACACAGAATCCTTGGTGCTCCCGGTGCCCAACCACTTCTGTTTTCTTGGCCAGACTGAGGATGGAATAATGGCGGTTCCGAGTCTATACGCTCAGCCGTGTGGACAGATGTGGACTGGTCCATCCTCATTCATCTACATCTGGTGCTATTTGTGGCAAACTGTGCCTATGGACAATACTGTTCCCTTCCTCTTCTCTCCCTTCCCCTTCCCTCCTCTTCCCTTCCTTATCCTCCCCTCCTTACCCTCTTCTAGTCTCCTCTCTTCCTCTCGCTTCCTCTTCCCTCTCTGCTCTTCTCCTCTATTTTTCTCTTCCCTCCCTCCTTCCCTTCTCCCCTACCACCTCCTTTCCCTCTCTTCTTCTTTCCTTCCTTTCTCCTAGATGCATTACAGCCAAGTAATTGTGTCAGAAACGTTCCCATGCAGGACTTTCCTTAGTTCAATTTTTTTGTCTCCCCCGCTCGTATCTGGGCCCCCTCCTTTCTTTTTAGAACAGGGATTTTATTTTCCTTTTCTATTGGCCAAAAAATAAAATAAAATTGCATTGCAAAGGAGAGTGCTAGGCTGGTTCTCCCCGCTCCCTCGGTCCCCTGTTGAGCAGGGATGGACAGAGGTACATGGGTGAGAAGTTTTGACATCAGTGGCTTCTGGGGCTGTTCATTTCCCCCACCGTGGCCGGGTCAGGCGGTGACAAGTGACAACACACAATTTCACTTCTTGAAACCTTGTGGTGCCTTTTCTCGTGGTGCTTCTCTGTCACGTGACTCCACTCGAGGCAGCCACTGGAAGCAAACAGCAGTGCCAGCGCTTCTCCTCGGTGTCCTGCGGCCGTGCCGTCCACGCGGGCTTGCACGTGCGCAAGCAGCCATGGGTGCAGGTGCGTCACTAAGGTCGCTGTGATAGAATTGGGGTTCTGATGCGGCTGTGGTGGGGGTTGATTAGTCCTCCGCGATGATTCCACACTCCTCACTCGACCGGAACTCTGGCTGTCTGGAGAGGGTGGGTGTCACCTGGGGAGGGGCACCGACGTCCAGAGAGGGATTATTATTCTCCTGTGAAAGTTGCTGTCTCCACACACATACCATCTAGCTAAGGGTGCAAAGAGCAGCTTCTTTTCAACTTCCTTTGGTGCTGATCATTTATTTTTAATTTTCTATTGATTTTGCTTCCCTGCTAGTGGCCAACACTAGCTGCATTTTCAAGATCTCCACTCACCAATCAAAGGTGGCCAGAGACACTTCGGGAGCCAGAAGCCAGAGGTTAGGCATTCCTAACTCCATTTCCTCGGTGGACTTCCCAGAGTCAGTGGCCGCATCGAAAGGGGTATCAGACTTTCCTTACCTCACGGGAAGTATGATTAGAAGGATTGATTGGTGGGGCTGAGTCACTACATGATTGATTTGGAGACAGCAACTTAGCATGTTTTCATGTCATATTTTGTTTGTGTGTCACTAAGACTTTAACCCAGGGGTTTTCTTTGTCCCCGCCCCCTCTCCAGCTCTACCGTATTCTATGTCCTTCCTTTTGCAATAGCTTTGGATATGGTGTAAGTGACAGATTCCTAGGGCGTTGCTAACTTCTCCCAAGGGAACAACATCATTCATACTGTATAAGGTGCTAGAATCAAACCTCATTTTATATACTTTGGTTCTTAGAGAAAAAACAAAACATGCAGAATTCTTTCTGTGAAGCCTTACTATCGATTGTTACAGCCAATTGTTTATCCAAAAAAAAGTGAGAGAATATAAAATAAAGATAAGATGCAGAGATTCTGTATAAAATGTAACTAAAAGACCTTTGCTATTTCCTATATTAATGTAAACTGCTATATATATATGTATATGTGTATAGATATACATATACATGTATATGTTTGAGGCAGATAGAAAGAATGGGAAAATGTACAGTGTACTCATCTTTATTTAAGCTTTCACTTGGTTTGCAACTTTGAGTATGTATGTAAGAGAGGTGTGTGATGGGGCTTGGGGACAGAATGCCTGGTCTGATGGAGGAAATCGCTCATCTTTCCCTTCTGTTCCATACGGTATGCTAAGGAACAGCTGAATGAAAGGAAAGGGTAATAAATGCAAACATAGATGTACTTGTTACTGTCTGAGTGTTCATGTTACACTTGGGTGTTGTTTCTTCCTTATTTGAACGTTTCTCAACACCATTGTAAAGAAAAAAAATAAAGCTCCTGCCTAGGGTATCAAAAATAACATTTACCTCAAAAAAAAAAAACTTAACAAAAGAGGCAGTTGCTTTTTTCTCCCAACTTTGAAAATATAATGACCAACTCCTGTCCCCTCTCCCAGCCAAAACAGGGGGTGTTACCACAGAAGCCGAATAATAGAATCAAATCATCTCTGGTGCTTTTCATCATGCTTCATTCCTCTCTTTTAGTTGTCACTGAAAGCAAACATCTGAGAGATGACTTTTGACAAAAAAAAAAAAAAGTTGGGTGAGGATGTAGGGAAAGTGTGTTGGTAAATCCAAACTTTGCTGGAACAGCACGCGGTGGGCGGGGGAGGGGGTGGGGGCTTCAAGGGATGGCTGTGTGAGTCAGGTGTTAGTTCTCGCATGTGTGTGTATGTGCGCGCGCGCGTGCGTGTGTGTTTCCTGTATATATGTTCCCATGTATGAAATGTCTGGTGAACAGAGAGCAAAATATTGCAAACAGAAATGAACAGAAACAAATATATCAGATGCTATTTTATCAGATGATGCACGTGTTCACCTTGATGAGAAGCCACTGTTTCACAACTATGCAATCTTCTAGCTCCCCTTCCCTCCTTCCTTCACCTCAGATTCCAAACTGTTTCCCACATCCCACCCCCGCCACTGACTTTTTTCCTTTTGTCAAAGAACCACAAATATTCAATTCCTGGTTCAAGGTGAGCATGCTACAGCAATTCTTTTCCTAAATTTAAGAGCCAACAACAACAAAAAAATGACAACAAAATTCCCTTTTCTTTCCTTTGCAATGATTTGATGCAACCCTGTTTGGTTCTACAAAAGTGAACTGATGTGTGTTTTTCGTGTTTTAGTTACGTGTTCACAACTTGTTTTCACCCCTTCTCGCTTTGAAAGATTTTCTTTATAGATTCTACTCCCCCCCCCCAGTATATGTTTTGGGGATGTGTTGACTTAAGGTAACAAAACAAAATTTGGCTTAAGTGGAACTATGAGCATTGGAATTGCTGGGGTTGGGGTTGGGGTCGGGGTTGAGGGGTAGGAAACACCTGCAGCCACTATAGCACCCCCTCCCAGTCCTGAATAAGAGCCCTGACAGGGAACTGGTGTGCTCTGGGGAGGATGTGAATTGTTTGATGTTTTTCTTTCCTTATTTATGGTTAACTATTTGGAGTAACCTGTCCCCAAGGGTCAAGTAGCATCTTCCACATTCGCTTTTGGCCAACTAGCCTCCCAGTCAGCGTGCCATCCTCAGTGCCAAATCCTGCTTGTTTCCCCGACCCCTGCCCCACCAGCCATGGGTGGCAATGGGCCCAAGTGGGCTAATGCCTCTGCTTTCATTTTGAAGTGCTAGATAACAAGGGGATCAATGCCAAAGATGCCCAGGAAGACCCGCAGGACACACACCGCACACATCTGGAGGCACAAATGACACACACCCTCCGCCACAGGCTTGGGATGGGTCCCGTCCAGAAGCCCGTTCGGCTGCGTTGGCTTAGCTTAGCAAGGTTTTAGGAAGTCATTACAGAAAGAGTAGTCTTCGGGTTACACAAAGCACAAATTAGGCAGGGGGAAGCCGTGCGCACAGAAAGCAGCTTCTCCATGCTTTCGCTGAGACTCGGCACACAAGTCTGAGTTTTTGCTCATGGTTTACAAATCTTGCACAAGGTGGCCCAGTCCCCCGAGACAGTTTTTAAGATAAATTCAGACACTGCCTAACTGTTGTAGCACAACACATTCCCACTGCGCGCCTGGTGGGAGTGATCCTTTGGATCAAGGAGGAAGCTGGTCCTCCAGGGAGCACAGCCTCCAGGAGCCGCCCCCTCCCTCCCCCTTCCCCCTCCCCCCCTTCTCTTAGCTACTCAGGGGATCTAAACCACACATCATGCTTCATTTGCTTGGGTTTCATCCACAGTGCACATCTGCTGAGACCCATCCCAGGGATGTCTTATTTTTCCTTTCTTTCTTCTGAGAAGTTCCCTTTTATCCTTTGAGGAGACCTTTGGCCCACTATGGGGGGGGTAGGTCAGCCTTGCACAAGCACTGCTGCTCCCCCCATCCCCCTAAAAGGCTTTTCCAGAAAGCCAACCTGTCTGTGAGTCTCAGGGCATCAGTTGTGGGGGGATGACACTTCCTGCTCTCTGCCTCTCCCACAAGGCTGGGGAGATGGTCCTCTCTGTGTGATTGGGGTGCTGCTTGGTGAACCCCGCTTCTCTGGCTCAGTGCTCTGGCCTAGGGTTGACCTTAGAGATCCAAAGTGTTAGGTCTTCCATGGGACTCAAGGTTGGGGACAAGTATGAAGAGGAGTCACAGGCTAACAAGAGCTAGACCCCTCTCTCCTGGCCCAGAGTGCACCAGACTTCTCAAAGTGCCAGAAATGCCACCAAATTTTACAAATTAGGAGACGAAGGCTCAAGGAGGCTTGCACGGGGTACTGTGGTCAGTCGGGGGGTACAGTGGGAGACAGACATAGATATTCTAGCTTCCGTCTACCTTGGGGTGAGGCTAGTCCTCTGCAAGGACTCTCTGCCTCCTCCCTTCTCCCAGAGACTCATGGGAAGCAGATGGAGGTGAACCTCAGGAGGTCTGGCATTTTGTTTCCATCCAATGGCTAAGAAGCTAGGAGAAGAGTGGAAACATTTAGGAATAACTTTGGAAATGGAGTATCTCCTTCGGAAAAAGGGTTGGCCACTCTCCACAGGTTATTTGAGCATCACTTCCACGATAAGCTCTTGAAGAGCCCTGTGGAGCTGCGGCCCTCCTCTGAGCACCGGGAGGAGTCGGTCTTACTTATTGCTAAGAGTTGTCTCTTCCCTCTATGTTGTTTCCCATGATCTGAAGAGACAACGTCCAGATAAATAGAGGAGTTGACAGGGGGAGCTGGAGCAAGTTAGAAAATGTGATCTTTTCTAGGTCGGTGGTGAGGAGGTTGTTGAGTAGGTCAGTGCAGACAAGGGCTTCAGCTCAGCCAGAAACATCCTGTACTTGGTTGAGAGTGAAAGTAAACTGAGGCCAGGATGAGGCAGGGCTCTGTTCCTGTCCCACATTCCTAGGCTGGGCACTTGCAGTCCCTCATTTCCCCATCTCTAAAGCAAGCACGCGCCCGGTGACTACTCTAGGTGATCCAAAGCACAAAGACATACGGCGGGGAGATGGGCCAGTGCGTCTTGTGGAGGTTCCAGTGCCACCTGATGTCTTCAGATCTGGGAAGATAAACCATTGTCAACTCCTAAGCCAGGGAATAACCTAAGGGACTGATGTCTCCAGCCCTGTGCATTGGTTTACAGGAGATGGCAGGGAAGAGGTATGGAGAGAGGAAACAAGGGCTAGAGAAGGGTCGATGAGAGAGATTTGAGGAACAGGAGTGATAAGACTAACACCCTCTTTCTCCACTGTCAGCTTCACATTTTACAATTTTGTTCATTGCCGCTCTACCAGCTTGTTGCCTCCCAGCAGAGACCCCTGTCCTATCCCGTGCTTCACAGCAGTCCTGACCCTGCTGTGTCACCAAGGGGACCACGAGAAGGGCTGTCAATCCTTGAGCAAAACTGGGTGTCTTCGGAGCACAGGGCACCGTGGGATCTCAGGGCACGAAGGAGATTCACCTCAGTTTTTCTCATCCACCTTGTCACAGACAACCTTCTCCTCCAGACTCCTGAGAACAATTGCCACTCTCCTTTATTCCCCTATCAGATGCCCGGCACTTGACAGTCTTCTCTCAGACCACCCATCCTCCCCCCACTAATGTCACCTACTCTGGTCCCAGCTGGTTTCCTTTGCTTTGAGCCTACATGGGGACAGAAACCCGGTTTCTCAGAGCTGCCCTAGGCTTTGCCTTGTGCAGGAACCCCTGAAGGTAAGAAGTGGAGTCACAGGATCTTTGCTTCTTAAAGTGAATTGCTTGAAACGATGTCTCAGCCATCAGTTTCCACCCAACCAGGCTGGAGGCAAGGGCTGGGACTCCCCCTGACCCATGATTACACACACACACACACACACACACACACACACACACACACTTGCCTTGAGTCCTTTCACAATGGGCCCAAAGTTTAAATGAGAATCTTCCCTGGGATGGAAGGAAGGGATCTCCAGGTATTGCTAGATAAAGCCAGAGCACGGACAACCTTGCAGACAACCTTCCTTTGTGCCAGAATCAATCCCCTTTTTGCACTTTCTAAAAATACAGCCCAACCTGGATGATGCTCTCAGTTTTGGGGAGAATAAGAGGAAGGCCGGTCTCACAGAGGAGGTGTGGCCCAGGGACCCCCGGCCTGTGGGACAGCAGGGAGCTCTTGCCAACAGAGGTGCCTCCATGTGTCCCCGAGCCCCCTGCCAGGCCCCCTCACAAAGCTGCAGTCTGCCAGGACCCCTGGATCTTCCCTCTCTGGTCTGAACCACTCCCTGCTATTTCTCAGGAGAGCAAAATCTCAAAAGCAGCAGCAAGAGTGAAAAGTTAACTATGCAGCTCTCCAAGGAAGTTTGATTCCATCTGGGCCTGGTAGATGGAGCAAAGCCTTGCATCCTCCAAGGCCCGTGAACCCTTCTAGACATGGCAAAGTCAAGAGTTGGTGGCTTTCTAGTGCGAGCCTCCTGGAACTATTTGCATCTACACTAGTCGGATCTGATCTTGTATGGACGGCCATTCCATGGTTCTCCTGGATCAGGGAGGGATCTCCTCTCCCTACTCACTCTTCAATCATTCAGGACACAATAGGACCACATGGAGGGGGCGGGGCGGTCTCTGTAGTAGCTACCACTGCCTGATGGTGCCCGCACTGAAGAGCAAGGCCCCTGTGGGCCTGTGAGTTCTCCATTGGAAGGGCTGTTAGTGAACATGGTAAAGGATTCCCCAGAGTCCCTGCCTGGCAAGCACCCCCCAGGTTGACCACTCTGGAGCCATCTTGGGAAGGAAAAGCTTTCCAGAACCTTCACAGCCAAGTTAATTTCAAAGGCCACTCACTGTCCTTATCTCCGTGGGTGCCACACATGGTCCACTCCAAAGAACAGGAAAAACCCTGACTTTCTCACATCCGCACCCAGCTACTGGCTCATGAGGGGTCCCTGCCCCACCTGACTAGAATGCTCACAATCCAAGGGGACAGGTTACTCCTCATTAGATAAGTTAAAATTCCTTTTTGGGGGGTGGGGGGGGAGAGGGGGTTAGCACACAAACAGAATGATTTTTTTTCTTAATTTCATCAGGGTTTACCATTGGCCATATCTGATACCCTGACTTTTTTTTTTCCTTTCCATTTTGAAGCAGGAAGTTTCCGTGGGGTTTATTTTTGGATTGGAGACCCCTGGGCCTCCTGCTGTGTGGATCAGTGCTTGCTGCCGTGTTAGAAGTGCAGATAATGAGGACCACAGTATTAAGCCAAATTTAAAATCTTTAGTCTCCTCCATCTGTAAGTGTTATGTATCTACCTCATTATGATTTTATTTTTCGATTTCCTGTGCTTCCGTGTTGTGTACAATGTCAGAGGTGAAATGTAGATAAAAATATATATATATATAAAAATATATATTTTTGCTTTGCAATAAAGTTCAAAGCTATAACAGAATATTCATGAAATGTCATAGCCTTTTATTGTGCTCTATCTCCTTAGTTGTGAATTGTCCCGGGAGCTCTTCCGTCTCTTCACTAGAGTCAATATTATTGTGTCTGTCATTTGATGGATTATTTTAATTATCTTGTCTGTACTTTGTTTTGGGACACATTGAATAAGACACTAGGATTCTTGAACAACTCTTGGTTTCAAAGGTGCTTTATTTCTGTGGACTTAAGTAATCAAACGGAAGTGTCTCTGCAGACTTGAATCTTCCAGAAAAAAGTTGTTCATCTCAGCGCCTTGCTCTTTGGGTTAGAACAAAAGGTTTGTGCATAGTGGGGGAAGGCAACGTTGGTTTGGCTTTGACTGCTTGGAGCTTCTGCTGTTTATGTCCAGCCTGAATTCTTCTTGTAACTTCAATTTCCTGGCAGAGAACATGGTACTCATTGGCTTCCTTTATTCCAGGTCTGGATGGGCTACTATCTGCTTTTTGACTTTGCCATTTCCTCTAGGTTGAAATTATGCGTTGTGCTATTTGGTATCAACTAGGCTGTGTTCCTCTTCTCTAGAACTTTTAGAACTCTCTTCTGTATCATGGGTTAAGAGGGATGGTGCTTTGAAAACATTTGTAATCTACAAGCCAATGATGTCATAAAGACTCAAATTTTTCATAGGGCAGTTTCATGAGATGTTGAATAATAGAAGATGGATTATCTGCAGTTGATTTCCTTTATCTATGGTTTGGGCAAAATTATTTTCCTTCCAAAAAGCTCGTGTAGGTTTTGACCCCTACATAATTTGTGTGGTTCAATGAATGATCCTATTTTTTTCTCTTGTGTCTTTGGCCAAAATATGTAAGACTTTTCTCAAATTTACTCAATATGTTTTAAATGGGATAAAGAAAGTTAGGGCAAAATAGCCTTTAAAATGATTTTTTGTAAAACTTTTCTGTGTTTTATTTCCACAAATGATTATTTTTTTCTCTACGGAGTAACACAATGCTACAAAAATGAAAACACCTAAGAATTGACTTCATGATAATGTTGGGTTTCTCTCTTTCTTTCTGAGGACCATAAAGAATTGCTTGTGTGTATAGGTAATTGACATTTTAACTTGTATTTTGGGAAGTTCACTTTGTTCTTTAACAATGCTGAACTGGTTTTTAAAAATGCTGGCTAGGTTATACTTTGCTTGTTGTTGGCAATTTCTCTCTTTTATGGTCTAATGGTCTGTCTACACATTGAGATGCAGATAAAATGTATACTAAATGTGGAACACACTGGTGTTATTTGGATAATGATAAATACTTATTTATATTTATTATATGTGTGTAAGAAGGTGAGTGGGAATATATCATATATTCACACACACAAACACATAAGGAAAAATAATACACATGGGTACAATGACAATACACTTCCAAAGTTGGTTTAGATTCTGAGGAATTTGCCACTTCACTGAGCTTTAAGATTTCCTTTAAAATATTTATATGTTTGAGAATGGTTTGCTTTTTTCCCTCTCTTGCTCCCTCCCTTCATCCTTTCTGGCATGAGAAAGTACAATTTTTTATTATTCCTAATCTTTTGGAGATGTAGTTGTGGTGGATTCAGAGGAACCTTCTTTTTGGTGGATATATGTCAGGTTCTTTCTTGTCTCTTTATTTTCTGTCCCATGCTGTGTCATAGAGACATGACAGAGACACCTGGCCAGGCCAGTTTGCCTTTGCTTTCCAGACATCTCAGTTCCAAGCTTTTCTACCGGGATGGTCTTGCTTACTGGAGACCCTTCCACAGTTTGAATACTGAGTTCCCTTCCCCCGATTGCAGGTTCTGGATCACCTCTACCCTTGGAACCACCCTACACTATTTATACTGACAAGGGCAAGATTGGTCTAGCAAAAGGATAGTCTTCCTGTAGAGGTCATTTGAGCATGTGTGTTGCTGTGCAAGGTTTAATCTGTTACTTTTAGAGGAAGGTCCAAATGGATCAGACTCCAGCAGTTACCCAAAGAGAGAGTGTGGGTATGTCAGCTCTGTCCATGCGTGCTGTGACCTTCTGCTCCTTCCTTGGCTACACCTCCCCTGGGACAGTCCCTGCCAGTCAGTATGGTGGGAAGGAGAGGGGAGGCAAGTGTCAGCTCAGCTCACTGTACGAATTTTGTCTCCTGCCTTTTTTGTTCAGGTGGCATGTCTCTGAAGGTACTGGGCTTTGGCCTCGGCTGCCATTGTTGGATGCTTGGGTCGGGGGAGTTTTGCATTGTTGTGAGGCTTCTGTGTTTTATTTTTCTCCTTATTTCTACTCTAGATGTCCCTTGGGAAATGTGAAGGCAGTGTCCCCAGGCGGGAATCATTTGGGATACAGAGGCATTCAGTCTACTTCCTGGTTATTAGTTGCTCTTGGACTCTCTTGTTAGGAATTCACTTCTGGCCTCGCCCTCTCCCTTTCCCCACTTCCTGTGTGTCTCTGACCTGTCACAGGTCTCTCATGCCTACTTCTAGACAAGAACAACTTCTAGGCTTAAGGACCTTCAAAGTCACAAGACCACAGAGCAAGGGCATTTCAGTGGGGCGTGGGATGTGGCAAATGATGCAAGTGGTGCTTTACTCAGAATTCGAGCTGCACAGCCAAGGCAGAGACTATCTGCACTTTTCTAGTCCCCGAGTCTGCCAAACACTGACCTTGCGTGAGAAAACAAGTCATCAGATAATAAATCTATTGTTCCCCACAGGCATTTCCCTGTTAGAACAGTATTCCTGCTTCACTTGCATGCTTACTATGCCAAGCACAGGGTTAGAACTCTAGAAGATCAAGAGATGAAAACCTCGAAGGTGTTTCACAGGGGAGGTAAGTTGTGTGCATGAATAATTATCATACAGTGAAGGATAGAGCTCAAGGAGTACATGGCATCCCAAACCAGAAGCCATACTTAGAGTAGGACTTTGAAAAGATTGGCATTTAGGTCAGGTTTTGTAGAATTCATGGGTGGATAGAGATGGCTGTGTCCCAAGTCATGATGTGGTAGATGCATTCATTGTTTGCTTTCTGACAGGAAAGTGAGACAATTTCTAGCAGCTCATATTCATGTCAGGTCACCCTGTCTGTCATTAACTGTCTACCTTCCTCAGCCTTGACATTCAGTGGCAGGCAGGTGAATTCCAATGGGGTCCAGGGCATGAGATCCCTGGGGAAAACCTGGGAAGGTGTGCCAGGACACGTCCAGAGCTGGCTTGAATACCATGTCCTGGCTCCAAGTTTAGACTGTGGTGGACTTGGGGTGTCTGAAAGCCATCTCTGCCATCCTGCACTTGGTAGGAGCGTGACCTACCCTTGGTGCCCGTGCCCCAAGCGTGGCCTTACTTAAGAAAACAACCCGTACGGAGCTAGCCCCAGCCTCTGGGGCCTAGAGGATTAGTTGGGTCTGAAAAATGAAAAAGAAATCCTTCCCCTTAATTCCAAAGATTTTTCCCTGGGAAAAAGTGCCTACCATAGAACCCAGGAGAGCCTGTATTCCCAATCAATTGGCTTCTCTCTTATCTTTCCCAAGAGACCTCGTCTACAGCATCTTTCCACATAGTAGAGAAGGGATCGGGGCATGAAATAGCATCATTTGTTGTTAAAGAAAAATCTGAACTGCTCAAAAGAAACAGCACTGAGGCCCTGCCTGTAGTAAGCTGTGCTGCCTCCAAATTGGCTGGCCTGAAGAACCAGGCTTGTGCTTGCTTCTGGAAGCCTGCAAAGCTGGCTTTATCTGATGCCAGCTGCCCAAACTGGCAGCCATCTCTCGGAGGTTAAAGAAAGCAATTTCTTCATCTAAGAACCCAGGACTCAGACAGATTTCTGCACCCCTGCACGTTGATTCATTCTGTTTCCCAGTCTTCTTGCACATCACTCACCAAGCAGGGATCTCAGAGGCTTGTGTGGACTCTGTGTCCACATCATTTACAGCCTGGTGAGGGAGCAGGGCAGCGGTGAGTGCAGATACAGCTCTCTGGACTTTAAGACAGGAGGACAATCTAGAAGTCCGCACCTCAAAGACAGAAGACGTGACATGAGGCGCTATGCATTCTCCGCCCTTACCTGTCATCCTGCAGGACTGTTGAATATTTCTCATGGGTGGCCCATCCTGAGTCTAGGGACAACTGATGAGGAAACAACATGAAATGTGGCTGTGTAACATCACCTACTTTCCCTAAAAGTCAGCCCTACTGTGAAGAGATTAGTTAGAGGGTGCCTAATGCACCATCACCAAGAATCCACCTCCAAAGCAATGCTTTCTGGCTTAGCCAAAAAGAAGAGACAAAGAGAAGAGAGAGTTGTAACAGAATTCTCTTTCTCTGAGATAGACTGTTGTAGAAAGAAAGGTTAGCATCAGTCTCAAGACTGAAGAATGGGCCCTTTTACTGCCTTATCTCCAGCAGAAATGAAAGAAGACCTAAAACCCCTAAAATATGCTGTCCCTACAGCACTTGACCTCTGTTCTGAGCCATTATTTCTTCATGTCCTCAGACCGCCCGCACATTCCTCCTAAGCTGTGGATCACAGAGTTTAGGTTAAGTGATACGTTATGAACAGGTCCATCGTGAAGCATATTCTCTTGGGAACAGCCAAGGGAAAGATGGGACTGAGAGCATGGTGCAAGAGTCAGGGCAGGCCTTGTTTCAGTCAATGAACTTCAAAAGCTGTGACAAGTACTGGAACTGGAGGTGTGGCTCAAGTGGTAGAGTGCCAGACATGAGCTGAAAAGCCAAATGAGAGTGTGAGGCTCTGAGTTCAAGCCCCAGTACACACACACACACACACACACACACACACACACACACACACACACACAGAGTTCTTGGCTAATCCCACAATGTCCCTTTAGGCCAGCAACAAATTGTTGCCATCAGCTCTCCTTATGCATTGTTTTTTTGTGTTTTGGGTTTTTTTTTGCCTGATGTGGTAGTAAACATGGTACAGGAATGTGTGATGTATCTGGTATAGGTCTATAACCTTAGCTACTCAGAAGGCAGAGGTAGGAAGGTCAAAGTCTGAGGCTCATCCCAGGAAAAAATATAAGACGCTATTTGGAAAAGGAAAAGAAGCAGGGCATGGCGTAAGTGGCAGAGCACTTTCACAGAAGGAGAAGAGGAAGGGGAAGAGGAAGAGGAGGAGAAGGAGATGGAGAGGGGGAGGGAAGGGAAGAGGGGGGAAGGATGGAACGAAGGAAGGAAGGGAAGGAAGAAAGGAAGGAAGGAAAGTAGGTTTGTTATTAATTTGTTACTGTTATGTGGTCATGGCAAACCCTGATCTCTGTCTTGAGGTTACTTTGTCAAAAGAGTTCTGAAGTCAAAATATATGACATCCATCTAGCTTATCCCTAACTAGATAGTAACTTTCAAAATATTGTGAATTCATTTCCAGGTAATTCCTTTTTACAGCTACAGGTTATGGCAACAGCACATGTTTTTTAAAGTCCTGTTTAACAGTGATAAGAAATAGCATTTAGATCCACTCAATCCCACCAGTATATCGAGATCTTCTCTAAGCACAGTTGGGTGGTGACAGGTTGAGAATGACTTCTGTAAGGAGAAAGACAGAGAGCTTAAGACATTTTGTTCCAGTGCCCCAGAGCCAGAGGGAGCTGACACTCAGTGCCTCAACTCAGTGCAGCATCTTGCCTCTCTACAATCCAAGGTTAGCAAACTGAATGACGCCTACTTTACTAGCCTGAGTACAGTTTTTTCTTCTGCAGGAGAAGATGACATTCCCTAAGGTTACTTCCTGTCTTAGAATTCTGTTATCTAAGCTGGGCGCTGGTGGCTCACGCCTGTAATCCTAGCTACTCAGGAGGCTGAGATCTGAGGATCTCGGTTCAAAGCCAGCCCAGGCAGGAGAGACCGTGAGACTCCTATCTCCAATAAACCACCAGAAAACTGGAAGTGGCGCTGTGGCTCAAGTGGTAGAGCGCTCGCCTTGAGCT
>NW_012267290.1:1986739-2071633 GCF_000151885.1 Dipodomys ordii | reverse complement strand
CTCAAGTGGTAGAGCGCTCGCCTTGAGCTGAAGAGCTGAGGGACAGCGCCCAGGCCCAGAGTTCAAGCCCCAAGGCCGACCAAAAAAAAAAAAGAATTCTGTTACCTACTCACTCACTCATCTACTAAATGAGAAAAAAATTCAACTCCTCCTTCCTAACCCATTCTCTATGAGAATGTTTGTGAATCTCAGGGAGATTCTCCCTAAAGCTAAGGTCAGCATCTCCTAAATCAATTCAATTCTGTTGATTTAAAAGAAAAGATGAAAGACACTGCTTACCACCCTAATAAACAGATCCCAAAAAATTTACCTTGAAAGGAGAAAACTGCTTTGCTTCTCCCAATCCTTTTATTTTATGATGGACAGCAAGCAATTTAGCAAGCAATGTGGAAGGCTCACGTGTTAGCTTGTCATGAGATAGCAATCATCCACCAGACAAATCCCACTGTCTTTTCAGAGTTCACTTTCAGCAGGTAACTGTTATGCTGAGAACATGTCTTGGACAGAGGAAGTTGTGAAACTCTGTTTCAGGGAAAGCAGCAGTGAGTTTCGCAGGGGTCACTGAAGCTGTCCACTGCATCTCCTAAATGCCTATGGCAGGCTTTCCTCCTTCCTCATTTCATCACATCTCAACAGATGTGACTCATTGATCTCCTGTTCAACAGCTCAGAGAAGTTGACATGACGGATCTGAGCTCACCCTGATCCAGTACTCTGGTCAATGACGTTCAAATCACAGTCTGTAGAGAGTTAGAGAAATAGACTCCTTTAAAAAAAAAAGAAAGAAAGAAAGAAAAAGGGAAATAGACTTCCTGCCCCAACCAGTGCCTGCCCCAACAATGTCTGTTGTTCAAACACCACTCCTGGAGATATGTTTCACCCAGAGGCAGCTCTGGAACTCATGGGAAACAATGCCAAGGAGTCCTGGCTGTCAAAAGTGAAACAACGCAGCCTGGTCTTGGGGCTTGCTGTAGACTTGTAAAGTGTTGCTTTATCCTTTAAGTTTCACTCAATCTTCTCCCATTCCCTGATTTCATTGTGTCCCTTTCCTCATGTAATACAGCTGTGGTCACAAATCCTTAGATGTAGTTCCAACTATAGACCGCTAGCTGCTAGGTGGGAAATACATGATTTGGAGAAAGCAGATCTAGCTAGACAGAACTGCAGGGACTTATCTGAGGGGCACAGGCATTTGTGAAGGCTATTCAGGCCCATGGCTTTTCCGGGTTTTCTGTTTGAAGGAAGAACGATGGTCATCAGTCCCTGGAGACCTCAGGGGGCTTGGAGGAACCAAGCGAAGCACGCAGAGAAATGAGCAGAGTACCAGGCTGAGGGTTCTGTTGTGGGCCAGGGCGGGCTTCAGAGCACAGAGCGGCTTCCGGGATGATCAGCTCTGTGTAACAGGTCGTAAGAGAGTGCTGATCTTTAGGCAAGAGTAGTCAGAGAAGAGGTTCAGAAGCCTGGGGATGTCGGATGGCTTCCTGGCCAAGGGAAGAGCAAATGTGAGCCCCTTACGCAAAAAGTGAGAGACAGACACACAGGACCTGCCTGGTCCTGTGACTCCTGCGACAATCCAGGAGCCATTGTGTGTTGCGGGAAGCCTGCACCCTGCAAGCAGGACCCAGAGCAGTGTGGACGCTAGCAACGTTTTTAGAAGAAGCCCAAGTGTCCACCATAGTCAGATCTCACCCAGATCAGCAAGTGCTTCTGGGCTCACATTCTTCCCGAAGGAAGGAGGGTTTCCAAACAGGGCAGAAGAGCTTCTCTACCTTCCCTTCTCAGGCTGTAGGTGCAAATGGTTCGCTTGCCTGTATGCACAAGATCACCTAGGGGAAGCAGGGGATCAAACCAGCACTACAGCCCAGAGGAGATATGAGAATGGGCTGCCACCTCATCCCGGACCAGCCCATCTCATGCCCTAAGAGGCAGCCACTTACTAACATAGCTCCCTCTAAATTTCAGTGAACCAGAGGAGGTCTTGCTCCAGTCAGGAGGGACCTAGAAGGGATAGGAAGCGGCTTATCAAATAAGCTCGAGTGTGTTTTTTTGTGTTTGGGTTCCATGTGAAGGCCAGCAGAGGACTGCATGGGGAGGGTCGAAGGCCAACAGAAAGTCCAGTGTCTCCTTCGGGTGTCTGGCCTGCTGTCTGTGACTGTAGTACTGCGAGTCCCTTCCTCTTGATTATGGAGAGGGCCTCCCTGTGGCTCTCCAGTGTTCAGTGCGCCTCCTAATCCTCCCCAGCCAGGCTGGCAGTGCAAATCTCAAGTGGCCCTCCTTCTTGGGGCCACCTTCTTTCTCTTCCTCCCAGCCACTCGGCCACTTTGCTCTTTTCCAGCCTCTTGCCCCAAGGCAAGACTCTGGGGAAATGGCCACACCAGATCTCAGATAGATGCCCTTTTGGTTCTTGACTGTTTCCCTTTCTTTATCCTAGAGTAGGAGTTGTCACAGAGGCTCCTCGGTCCCCGGCTCACTTTTGTTGTTTTCCTTTTCTTGATGGGGCAATGACCCCGGGCCTGTTGGTTCCATCCAATAGGTGGTGCTGCTCCATTTCCCACCAGCTTGGGTTAGAGGCTGAAGAGTAAAGCAGGGCTGCCCAGAGAGGCTCAAGCTAAAGCAGTCTTATTTACAAATCCATGGGGAAAAGCAAAGCTCAGTGATGCGGGAAATTCCTTTGGGATCCTCCACTCTTCAGTGCTGGTTTTCTAGTCTTTTCTTGTTGAAATTTTAATACCATGAATTTATTATTATCATCATCATCACCATCATTACCATGTTGATGAATTGTGCAAATGACACCATTCTTTCATTATTGTTGAGAGGGGCAAAGGCAGGAGTGAACTGTTTCTGCTAAGATATCATTTATTGTACTGGGTTGATTTTCGATTGGTGCATTCTCACTTATCAGGGACCTCTGATTCTAGGAGATCAAAATCAGCTACTTATTCTAGTTACTGTAAGCAGACACATAACTTTTACTGTAATTTGAAAAACCTTGCACTGTAATGGTTTAAAAAAAAGAGCAAATCTTATTGAAACTGATTTTGTATTTTTTATTACATCTGAATTTTCACATTTTTGTATCTCACCATGATCACAGTAGTGCTTCCATAGCTTGTGTTCAAGGTCTTATTTTCTTTCCAGGTTGTATTAAGATTGTGTTGACGCCTAAAGTTTCAGGGGCAGGACTGGGACCCAGCTAACAAAACTTGTAATAGGGGCTGTGTCTCCCGCTGGATGGATCACTGGCCGGCATCGGGAAATCTTGCCTAGATGGACCAAGCCAACGTCACATGCCATTGCCTGAATGCCCACAGACAGCATTCATCTCCAACTGATTCAATCAAGGCCAATGGTTTGGGCCAAACCTTTGCCAGGGACTCTCTGAGCTGAGCTGCCCCTACTCCTGTATTGTCCAGCTTCCTCGGCAAAGGAGGACATTTTTGAAAACAAAACTTGTGAAATTAATTTGTGATTCTGATTTTTTTTCTCTTCTTGCTAAGATCGTGCTGGGAATCAGACAGCATGATGTTATTGCTCTTTCTGCTTTCCCCAACCAACACACCTGTTGTGCAATTTGGTTTCTTAGTGAAGAAAATTCTAGACACAGACCTAAATATGAACTCTTACCCTCTGGTATTTCCGATTAGCAATTCTCCTTATGTATTCCTAACTGTTGAAGTGTTTTCCTTCTTGGCATTGCTTCTCATATTTTACTTTATTTTTTTACTGAACAACAACAGCAAACCCACAAAGGAACAAATAATCTCTTTCTCTTTTCTGCTCTTCCTCTCTGATGTGTAATGTTGTGTTGTCCAGATTCTGTATAAAAAATATGTATATGATGTATCTGATATTTGGCAGCCGCTGGCTGTTACTTTAACCAATATAATTAACAAAATGCATAATGTTGGTGTTTGATTTTTTTTTACAAAAAAAACCTAGTTAAGATGTTTGTGTATTTTTTGCATGGTCAAAATGTACTTAGTGCATTGAGAAATGTCGTGAAGGTACTCAGTAAAAAGGCCAGTTTACTTTTTGATTCTAATGGTGATTGGTTGTCAACCAGACTATTCCCAATGATGTTTGTCTTCTTTAATTTAGCATAATTCTATTTATAACTTATTTTAGTACTCAAGATTCAACATAGTATATCTATCTATCTCTATTGTATTTACTGTTCCTTAAAACCAGGTTGTGGAAGTTCATCTGGCACGGTGTCTCCATTGCTGATTTCTGTTGAATTATGCGCCATCTAATTGCTGTACAGTCCAGATTTGAAGTGTGCCAGGCCCCGTGGACAGAGGCTGTCTTCCCTCCTCCCAGAGGTCTGTTCCTCTGAGCAGTACTGTAGTGTTGCCTTATTGCAGAACATTTTCTCTGTCAGTCCTCATTCTAAAAAGGAGAAGAAAAGCACAGGAAGGTAAGCAGGAATCTAAAGAATTATTTATATTTTATACATAATAGTACATATAATATATTATAGATTGATGGGTAGACAGGCTTTTAGTGAGAATTAAAGCAGAAGAGTAGTGAAGGTATTGAAGGATTCTGAAAAATAGAGACCTTGGGCTTTCCTGACAGGCATGCTGTGAGATTCATATAAGAACTGCAGAAAAATGAGGGGTGTTTTGTGCTTTAATTGCACCATCTGTAAGACGGGCTGGGCCTTACTGAGAGCAGGAAGCAGCTGCATTTTCCTTGAGTCTTTGGTGCTCTTACAGAAGAGGTGAATCCTGGTTATCTGAGGGGCAGAATTACTGTGTTTGGTGATAGTGCTCCCAGCCTCCCCTTTCTTCCTCTGGACACCTGGACCGGCTCAGGATAGAGACCTATCTTGAAAGGCAGTGAAGATTCTAAGAGAACATTTCCCTGAGACCCAGCCATTTCTCTTCAGGAAGCTGGCTCCCTGGCTGCTTGGGCAGAGCGGAATTGCTGGGCAGTGTCTCTTGTCAACGGCATTAGGTCCCTGTCCTAGAACCTTATCTTCTCTCTGTCAAGTTGGAATTGATGGGCTTGTTTATCCTCTGGGCATGCTAGGAGATATACATACATATATACACATATATAAAAAATACATACAATTTCCCACCCCAAACTCCCATAGATAATGCTCCTTTGCTAGGAACCAACACATGCAGTTGTTGTCAGCAGCATTTTGTTGGGTATTCTGGGTGGAGATTCTGGTCACTCCCTCCTCCTCAAGCTGTGGTCAGAGCCAGTGTCTTCTTTTAACTCAAGTTTTTATACTTAATCACAAATTCCTTCTGTTTTATCCAGTGTGTGTGTGTGTGTGTGTGTGTGTGTGTGTGTGTGTGTGTGTGTGTGTGTGTGTGTGTGTGTGTGTGTGTGTGTGTGTGTGCCTGCCAGTCCTGGGGCTTGCACTCAGAGCTTTTGGATGAGGTCCCTGAGCTTCTTTTGCTCAAAGCTAGTGCTCTACCACTTGAACCACAGCTTCACTTCTGGGCTTTTTTTTGATAGTTTATTGGAGATAAGAAACTTATAGTCTTTCCTGCCTGAGCTGGATCCTCAGATTTCAGCCTTCTGGGTAGCTAGGATTACAGGCATGAACCACCAGTGCTCAGCTTATTTTTTATACATCTCCCTAACTTTTATCTCCATTGAGCCACCAGAAGCCAAAGTATATTTTTCCCATGCAATGTAATAGACCCAGGAATTTCTGTGGGTGTCATTTTCCCAAAGATGGAGGCTTACTGGGTCAGTTTTTGTCTTGAGGATTCTTTGCATTTTGCCTCCAAAACTTAAGAAGATCTATGTTGGAAGATTTTATTTTCACTTGTGAGACAGAGTCTGGTATTTGCCTCCAAGGCTTTGTCTTGCTGTGTGATCATGGAGGAGGGTCCGTAGCTTTGTCTCTCATCCCCAGCCTCCAGTTCTGAAAAGTCTTTTTCTTATTACTTCTTATTGCCTAGAGGAAATGTCTTTGATGCCAATTAGATCTCAAGTTATTTCTCAAAAGAGACAGAATTTCTGAGCTAAGATTTTTGAAGGCCTTTATTCCTTCTGAGGACTGCTATTCCAGCCTTTTGCACACTTGCCCCTAAAGGTGACGCTTCCTCCCTTCATCAGAGCTCCTGTTAGGCTCCGGAGAGGTTAATGTCATAGCCAAGAGGTCCAGCAATAACCTTGAGTTTCCTTTAGGTAAGTTCCCCTGAGAAGAGGCGGGCCCCTATAGGACCTGCCTTATTCCTGAAAGTCCATCCTCCTCTTGAAATGCTGGGGCCACAGAGCCTCCCTGGGTGTCTTCACAGGAGAAGGGAATATCCAGGCTGGTTCACCATGTATGTACCCAATCAGCTCCGTCCAGAAAAGGAGTTGTAGCCACAACTACAACTTAGGCCTTATAGCCCAGAAGCTAAAGTGTGTTTGATATTGGGAATAATGATGATCCTTTATATCCTTTTCAGAACTAGAATGTGATAGCATTTGGAGATGTGTCTGCTAACACAACTCCTCATCACATATCTTCCAAGTTGTTGCCTGTCATACGTTCCTTATGTATGAACATTCTCTGCAACCTTCATTTTGGTTTGCTATAATTTGTTTCAGTCAGAAAAGCTCCTATATTCTTATTTCCCCCATATTCTTACACTCAACTAAAAGTAAGCATGGCCAGTAAGCACAGAGTCTCAGCCAGCTGCCGCCGCCAGTACACTAGCTCACTGCTGGAAGTAACACGGAACCCGAAGCTACTGTCTCCCCTGAGGTCTGCTGGCTCTCCAACAATACTGCTGCCTGCTACGGCATTAGGTCCCTAATGCTTTTCAGGTTCACTGCTTCTCAGCATGGCAAAGGCAGACTTGAAGAACAGGACATCAAACAAAGAATGTAAATTCAACCACAATACCCCAATGCTTGCAGAAAGATGTCTGGTTTCTAGTTGTCCCTTGGCACTCCTTTATGTGTCTATAAAATGGGGAATTAAAGGAGGTCATATCCAAGAGGACTTGTTTAAGATTGTGTATCATTTAGAAAACATTTAAACATATATTAAAGTAGGATAAGACAAGGAAATCCCACCCATCTATCAGTGGATTTCAACGATGATTACTAACTCATGGCCCATTGTTTGTTTATGTCCCCCATGGCTGATCACATGTATTACTGATTTGTTCTTGCAGTTCTTAGACTCCAAGGTCAAATGTTGCCCACTTTTCTTAGGACCAAAGTGAGATGGCTTCTACCTGAGAAATGCCAAGCAGGGAACTGGTCCCCAGGGAGTTGGCTATGGTAGTGTTTTTTTCTAGCACACATCACATCCCCTGGGATGTCCCTCTGAGATGGTCTTGAGTAATTGAAACCCAGAGTCTCTGTGCTGCTGTCGCTGCAGGTCCCAGGCTTCTCACTGAGAGTTCTTTCTAGCCCACCATCTCATGCTGGGGACAGGGAAGTCTCTTCACTCCCCAGGTCTTCACACTTGTTTCCCTTGTGGGAATAGGGAGCTGTTTCCTTTGACAGTGATGATCCGAGAGCCAGGCCTTCAATTCCAGGGCCTCCGCAGTTGGGGCACCCAGGCTCTCGACAGTTGATCCAGAACCACGGGAGCATACCCGTCCCATAGCATTCTGCCATGATGGTGCATCTCTGCCGCCCAGAGCGCAGAGGAAGGGAACAGTTCTTTTCTGGCCTGCTCTACTTTTTGTGTTTCCCTGTGATGGTGTTCAAGTCAGGGAGAGTCTTCTGCTGCTGGGGCCACCTTGGCCTTAGAGCCGTCCTTTCTCTGCTCTGGGTGGGAATGCATTCCAGAGCTTTCACAGAAAGGCCCTTCCCTTCTCCTGCTGAGCAGAGGGAGGGAATAACACAGCATGGGTTATCTGCCCGGCTCTGGAGTAAGTGGCATTCAAGGCCTTTGGGATGAGCCAGAGGGTGACCGACAGCAAGGGTATTAGCCTAACTTCTGCAGGAACCTTGGTGCTCCCACCTGCCCCTTCCCTGGAGTCATCACGGGAGGGATTCTGGACGTTTCCCCAGGTCAGGGATGGGCCGGCTTCTCTCCATGCAGCCTCCCAAAGGGCAAGGCCTCTGCTGCCCGGTACTGTAAATCCTGAGCTTCAGGGTGAGGCCTCCTGAGCTTGGGGAAAGGTAGCTGAGGAGAAAGGGCCCTGTCTCACCTTTTGTTTACCTTTAGTCTGGCTGGATGTAGCTGCCCTTAACTTCTAGTTTGCTAAAGTCCTTGTTGCCTTAATGACCACCTAATAAGCAGTCAGAACCAGGCAGATGTCCCTCCTGGCATCCCCTGGGAGCCTGCCCGTCTCCCCAATGCCAACCATCATCTCTAAAGCCCAAGGTCTGTTTCTTGCTGACAAAGCAATGTTCCCAGGCTAAGGACAAACTCAGGACTGCTCAGGTGGAAAAATTTGGCCCGTTGGGACCACGGCCAACCCAACTCCATCCTCTGATGTCTGGTATGCTTCAGATCTGGACTCCTCCCCTCCTCCACCTGTACCCCTCACCCAGAGACCCTTCACCCGCATCATGCTCAGTGCTGTTCCTGAAGACCATCTAGAATTTTTTTTTGTTTTCTGGAACATTCTACTCACCTTCAGATGCAGCATATTCCTTCAGCCTCTCCACCAAGCTCTTTAAGTGAAAGGCAGTTGCTGTCTTCCCTTGGACAATAATGAATGTATCTATTGTAAGTGCAGACCACGTAGAGAAGTATCTGGGTTTAAAAAAAAAGAGGGTTTTTTGTAAAGCCTGTTTATTTTTTTAAGTCAGTTTTGAGCATTTCTATTTTCCCACCCTTCACATGGTTTTGGGGAACCCAAATTGTATCAAAGGTCTCATGCCAAACAAGCCAACAGTTGTTTTCTTTACCTTTTTCCTCCACCGCACCATGATTTCAATGATTGTTTCGGTGTCATTTTAAATGTTTTCTTGTGACATGTACTGACGATAAAAGTCATCTTGACAAAAAAAAATTTATACATGAATCAGAAAGTATTTATTTCAATTTTGTACCTTTCCATTTTAATACATTATAATGTATTGACTCAACTGAGATAATATAAACAGTTCATTTTAATAACAGCCATGTGTGTGCCTTTTCCTGTGTGTGGGGGTGGGTGGCTGGACAAGTGCTGTGGGGCCTCATTGTGAGCAGAGGGTCAGCTCTGCTGCATCTGGGCTTCTGGGACTTGGAGTTGGAATCAGCTAGAGCCAGGAGAGGAAGAGATAGTGAAGGAGGCATGAGGAGGTAAGGGCGTGGCCTGTGGGCATCTAGTATCTTACAAGCCATACACTGCCCACAGTCTCCCCCCCCCTCAGGACAACAGCTATGTAGACAGTGGAACTTGTCATTCCTGAAGCTTAGGTATGGGCTGGCAATCAAAGACAAGCCTCAAAGAAGCTAAGAAGAAACCAGAAAGGAAAACTCTTGAGTAGTCAGCTTTGGGGGTACAAACCTATAATCACTTTTCCCCAAGAGGAGAGGTAGGAGGATTAAGGTCTGAGGCTGGTCTGAGTAAAAGCACAAGATCCTATCTGGAAAACAAGTGAGAAGCAAAGGGGCTGGAGTGTGACTGAAGTGGGAGAAATGCCTGCCTGCAACCTCAAGGTCCTGAATTTAAACCCCAGCACCACAAAAAGATGGGGTCTGAGGGAGGATGGGAAGAGGCAACGAAGTTTTGGAAATAGCTATATCTAGAGATCTTCATATGAATGATGCCTTTCCCCCTCATTGTTTCTGCTAAAATTCGTCAAATGAGTCCCTGGAGTAAACTGTCTTCAAGCCCCCATGACAGACAGCAAGAAAAACTCTCTTGTTTCATTAGGATTGATTCCTTTTGCTGTTAGGATGTTAGGGGCAAAACAAGAGAGGCTAGAGTCCTATTTGTTCTAGATGTGTGGGGGTAGGAAGGGAGAAGGAAGTGTGAGAGGAAGGCTCAAGGAGAGTTATGTTCACAAGGCTTTATTTCAAGAGCATGCATGGTGGATGGGTGGTGGCCAGACAGTTGTGGGTATTATTTTCTTCTCTGCATGTGTGGACAGCTTTCATTTTGAACTGCTGTTCGGCAGGAAAGAGGAGGAAGACAGCTTAAAGGGACCTGCTTTTATATCAGCTTGTCTTCCAGGAGAGGAGAGGAGACGGGGAAGTGGGGGAAGAGGCCTTCCTTTATCAAGTGGAAGAATCCAGAATTCCAGGAGGAGAGGTCGCATATCCATTTGATCCATTTCCCTTCATGTCCCTGTCCTTCCCCTCCTCCCCTTTCCTCTCCCCCTCCTTCCCCACCCAACACACACACACATTTTTAACTTTGTATCCCTGCCTTCTCACACTCCCCTCTGGAACCGGTACCTGGAATTCAGGCTGGTGTTTGTCAGGAGGAAGGTAGCTGAGGAGGACTGCTTTCCCTCCCAGAATCCTCTACATGAGCATGTGATCCTGGCCAGGGGACTGACTATCCAGTTATTTCAAGTTTTAGGTCTGTATTTTAGAGAAGAACCAATTGCTAATTGCATAAAAGGCTCTTCATTTCTATGCAGTAGCAAATCTGGGAAGAAACAGAAAGCTGTCTATCATTCCCAAATCCCTTTTCCAAAAGTTAGTGAACTGGTGGGTGATCTTGTAGTGGAGCTAGCTGTTGTAAAGAGGGTTTGGGTTTTGAAATTAAATGGTGTAGGAGGCTCTTATGGATGATCTTAAATGACTTAATTTTTCCTACACCTAGTGTATTTACTTTAAAAATACTCTCCTCAAAGGCAATGATAGACAACCCTCTTCTGGATGTTTTTTTACCTGTGTCTGCCTTAGTCCATTTGAGCTGGTGTAACAAAATACCATAGACCCAAGTGGCTTACAAACAACAGAAATTTATTCCTCATAGTTCTGGAGCTGAGAAACCAAGATGGAACTGCTACCAGATTCAGGTTCTGGTGAGGGTGGCTTCCTAGTTCACAGATGGCCAACATGTTGCTGCTTTTTTATGTGGTAGAATTGTCTCTTCCCAAGGAATAGCCCAGGGTGGCTCCTTGGAGGAAGTTTTCTCTTGCTCACCAAGTTCAGGCTTAAATTACCATCAACCAACATTAAGGTGGAAGATTGACAGTTGGGTAAGATACAAATGAAGAATGTTGACAAATGTTCTCACCTGAGAGTTAATCGCCTAAGACCAGGAGTTGTATTTCGAATAGCACAGAACATTGTCACATCATGTGAGCGGAAATTGGCACTGTTGGTCTCAGGATTTCCTTCAGTTGCTCCTTATTTTCACAAAGATTAATTTACTTTTTATCAGTTTACCTTTTATCACCCAAACTAGTTACTACTCCAGGCAAAACAATGCAGTGTTCTAACTCTATTGGCTGGGGCCTTTAAAACTGCAGACTTGTACTGATTTCATATTTTCTTCTATGTCTTTGCCCCCAAATGTGCTCCACAATTATCCATAAACAGAGGCAAAAGGCTAATAACACCAGAAGGCCCTTGTCAAGGATGTTTTTAAGTGAAGAAGGACAAGGGGCGATGATACTGTGATGTATGATTCATCAATGAGGGTACCCACACTGTCATTGTTCTCTAATGACTATGTAGGGGGACCCTTCCCCCCCACTGTGTTCTCTCATTTTAGCCCAGAACACTGAAAGGAGCTACTCTCACAGGTCCCCAATCATCTCAGTTTTGTGATCTAGACCAAGATCGTTGGCTCAGGGAAAGGAAAGATGAAAAAGCATTTGGAGGATGCCTTGGTTAGATCTAGATGAGCAGTCATCGCTATCCTATTTGTTCCCCCTTGCTTGTTATTTATAATTGACATAGTCAATTGCTATCACCCTCTCATCCTATTCATAGGCACTGAAACCTCAACAAAGCTAGCTGAACTTTCTTCCTGGCAAGTGAGAGTAAGGCCTAGTTCCCACCAGAACAAACTAGGGACAAAGGGGGGGGGTTGCAGCTCTTCCCCCACCATTGCCAATGGACTGTATCAGGCATTCACATCACTACAACCTCACAGCATGCCCCTTCCTAGAAGCAAAAAGGGATACCTTGATATGGTGGTCTAAAGGAACCCTGCCGGATCTAGTCCTAGAAACGGGAGACTGGGAAGAAGCATCCCTGAGGCAGATTGGGCTCGAGTCAGAGCTGTGGGTGGCATGGCTGCCACTACTGAAATGTGGAAGAAGCTGAGGTCCAAATCCAGATTTGCTCCAGGAAAGCACCTGCAAGCAGGGATCAGCGAAACCGCAACAAAGATGGCGCCCTTGAAGGGAATGCGTGAGGCTCTAAGGAGGAGAGCGCAAACAGGCATCTTGGGTGATAGCTGAGGCTGGCTGTCTGGAGGCCTGGGGAGGGAAGCAGGTGACACAGGAAGCACGCGGTGAACGCCAGGTATGGCGGGCAGCAAGTGCACAGGGTCTGGAGAAGGCCTCGGGGCCGGAGTGGATGCGTGGAGCCGGCCGGCGTCCCCAGGCCTTCACTCCCGGAGACTAGCGCGGAGGTAAGACCTTCCCACTCGCGGCGCCAACCCGCCTCCTGCCGCTCTGTGAGCTGTGAGTGTGAGTGCACACGTTTCCTCCTCAGGGCCCTTTCTCTCTCCTTCCTTCCCTCCCTCCCTCCCTTGCAGAGGGAACTGGTAGAGCATGAAGAAAAGAGAGCACAGTGCCACGTCTTTCCTTCTTTGTCCACGCCGTCCATATTGCCCGAACGACTCTAGGGACGCCCTCCCGCTGGCCCACGGACTCCTTTCCCTAGTTAGGCCTTGAGGGCCAGGAGAGGGGAGGCCACGCCCCGAGCGCCACGCGCGCAAACCAATGACTGGAGACGTCTCCTTCCGCCCAACCTAGAGGCCCCGCCTCTTCTGTTGGCCCCGCCTCCGCTCGCACGTGGGCAGGATCCCGTCGCGCGCTGCTGACGTCTTTAGCGGGCGCCCCAGGCGCAGCCTTTCGCCAGAGCGCGCGCCGGGCCGTTCCAGGCTCTTCCTGCCCGGCCGCCTCGCGAGGTGCGAGCGCCCCAGTGTCCCCGCCATGTCCATGCTGGCTGAGCGTGAGTGTCGGAGGCGGAGGCCGGAGCCGGGCGTGAAGGGGAAGGTGCCGGGCGACGCGGGCCGCCGGCGCTCCGTGGGGCTGGTTGGGCTGGCGCTTCGGGGCCGCGGCGACGGCGGGCGCGCGGCGGCCTCCCACCGGTGTTACCGCGGTCCGGGGTGAGAGCGGGCGCCTCGAGGCGCGGCCTTACTCTCGGACCCTCCCCGGCTCGCGGCTTCCTCACGTTCGGAAGAGGACGGAGGCCGGAGGGATCGCTTCAGGCCGCCGGATCCTATGGTGGAGGATACACGGGACCCAGAGAGAAAAAGGAAAAGATGAGGAGCAGCAAACCCAGGACGTTAGCCTTGGTGGGGGGCCGGCGCGGGCTGAAAGAGTCTAGAAGGAACTCAGTTGGAGTCCTTCCCTTACTAGGCCGTTGGCCACGACGACCCCTCCAACGTCTGTCTGCCTTTGACATCTACTGTCCTTATTCATTCTTCCTGGGGAGGTGGTTTTACTTATGAATGAGACCCAGAGGTAAAGTTGCCTGCCACCAGATGGCAGGCGTGACCCGGTAATAGAGTTGGTCGTTTACTTTGCAAGTTGTGTAGGATCAGTAAATAAAAATCGCATTTTTAACAGATCAGCAAGGACTGCTCTAGGATTCTGCAGGATAAATGTTAACAGCACCCTTTTTCTGTGGAGGACCATCGAGGCCTAGATGAAGCTCACAATGAAATGGATCAGGCATCATCCCAGTTTCACCGAGGCAGAACTTAAAGGCCAGAGAAAAATCATTTGCTCCCAGTCATTGTGCAAGGAAATATTATTTCTGTGTCTTTACATTTTTTTGTGTCCAAGAGCAACATATTTTCTGTTGCTTTTGGGACAGTTGTATCCCAATTGGAGTAAGATTAGCCCTGTCATAAGGCACAGGATGTCATGCATTAGAGGGATTGAAAACTGAAGATGCGTGCAACTGTTGTTATCTTGCTAAAAGACACTGAGGCAAAGACCATGCCACTGGCCTCCCATGGTGGGGGTTGGATGTGACATTCATAATCCCTTCAACAAGGGAGATGCAGGGAAAGCAAGTGTTCACATCAGCAGCATAGAGCATATCGTTTGTATGAACAGACACAATGAGCTACTCATCCCAGTTCTGAGAATGGTAAGAACTCTCCTGAAATGCAAGTTCTCAGCCTAAGGCCAGCTTGTCAGCAAGTCTTTGGAAGGGTAACAGTCAGGCTGCTGAGAGCTCTTCTTGGCAAGGGTAATTGGCTAGGCTGAAATTTGAGCACAGAATGGACTAGGACATAGGAAAAGCAACCCAGGACAGGTGTGTAGCTTTCCATTGCTGGGACAGATTACTTACAGGAAGTGTAGTTAGGATAACTTAAAGGAAGAAGGATTTATCTTAGCTCGTGGTTTCAACCCATGACATAGCCAAGACGTGCTAGATCCATATTCTTGTTCTATAAACTTGGATTCACTCTTTGTGATAGTTTTATTAAAACTGCAGTGATAAGCTTGGCGTCCTAATGGCCAGTTATTTCTATACATTTAAGTACATTTAAGATAACCTTTTTTTATTTTTTTGAGATAGAGGCTTGCTATGTAGCCAAAGCTGGCCTCAAACTCCAGGAGATTCTCCTGCCTCAGCCTCTGAGTGCATGAATTACAGGTATATACTACCATACCTGGCTTAGAAAAATACTTTGAGAGACTTGAAGCAGTTCTTTTAATTCAATTATATTTCTTCTCTCTTTTTCCTCCTTTCGTTTTCCTCCCTCTTCTTTTTTTCTCACTCATACCTTCATGAACATTTTTATTGAGTGTTTGGCTCTGGGCAAATGGGCCATGTGTAAGTAAGGGGTGAATATGACACTTAAGGAGATTATGGAGCCATAGGAAACATAAAAGACAAATATAAATAGCCCCAGTACAGTAGAATGTTAATGAAGTACCAGAAGAGAAACATTTACTCTATTGTGAAGTTCAGTTACTAGATCATAGCATGAGAATAGGGATGGTGCCATATCTGTAGATCATGAAGGGAGACACAGTTGACTCTCCCTAAGATCATAATGACTGTTACAGAGTACAGAAGAGGAATTTAAGCTTCGAAGTTAGAAAGACCTTGGTCTCTATAAAGGGTATGGATTTGGGGATATTAGGCAGAGTTCTTTACGCCTGAAGTTTTCTTACAGGCTAGGTAGAGATAAGAACATCTGCCTTCATTGGGCTTCTGTGAAAGTGAAATCTAATATACAACATTTGGCACATAATGCAAGATAATGAGAGTTGTGGTGACTGCACAGTGATGCTGCTGCTGGCATGGACAAGTGTATGTGGTTGCTGCCCATAGTGAAATGTAGAAGGCCCAGTGGATGGTATATTGAGTATTTTGTCACTTTAGAGGGGACATTTTCATTTTAATCTTTAAGATCAATTTCTATGTTAAGAGTACGTAGTTATTGCTAAAAGGAGAAATGGCCCTACCTGTTAGTCCCCTGGATATATCATTGCAGGTATGTATACATTACCCAGGCTTGAAAGATAAATTCCTGATGAAGTACTTTTTTATTTATAGGTCGGAGGAAGCAGAAATGGGCTGTGGATCCAAGAAACACTGCCTGGAGTAATGATGACTCTAAGTTTGGCCAGAGAATGCTAGAGAAGATGGGCTGGTCTAAAGGAAAGGTATTTTAGAAAAAAATCCAAAAAATCCTCTGCCTTGTCAGTAGAGTTTGAATTGAGAGAAGTTGTCTTAAGACTCTGGGAGAAATTGATGTTTTTAGATCAGTAGCTGAGTTTGAATTGTAGTGGCTAGATGGTGAGAAAATTAGAATTAACCATAAATGCCACCTCTTTTGGCTTATCCTTTAAACTTCTATGATTAATGACTTTCTTACACATTGCTGTGTAATCACTTAAACATGGAATCATATGTAGTCATCAGAGTTTAACGTTGGTGGGAGTCACATTTGTTTCCGTGTCACCAGACTGCATGTATTTTCCCCATTCGTTTGCATTCTACTGTAGCCCTACTGTGCCAGTAGGGCTACAATCCTATCTTCACTTTCTGGTTAAAAGACTCTAGTTCTTGTGGTTCACATTGTACAGCCCTTTAACATTGGAGGTAGTTGACTACTCTGTCCTTGAAATTCTATGTTTTGACTTCCCTGCCATTAGCTCTTTCTTTTTGACCTCAGCATCTTCTCCTGAATTATTTGCTGTCTCTTCCTCCTCCAGACTTTTGAGCTTTGGAGGTTCTTGGGGTCCATTCCCAGACTCTTGAATACTGTGCTTGTTGTGAGTTGCTTTAGATTCTGTTAAGTCTGGAAACCTTTGCCCATTTCTACTCTAGTTCTGCCCTCTAAGCTCCAGATATGTAAGTTGATTAGCCTTCCTGGCTTTTCTACTTCGTGAACATTGCTTTCATATCTTCCTTTCTAGGTTTTCCCAAGTCTTAGAAATAATACAATCTACCTACATATTCTAACTAGACACCTTGGACTCATGCTAGTTTCCTCAGCCTCTCTGTTTCTGCCTCCCGGTCACTATTCCTGTCTTTCTAGACCACTGCCCTTGTCCTGCCACTGTCCTTGCCTGCAACTCCCATTCCTCCTTCCCTGCCTTCTTTTCCTCCTCTGGTCTATTTTGTCATACTACTAGAATGACCTTTCAAAGCAGAAGGGAATTAAATCATGTTTTTCCTTTGCTTTAGATTCCAGTGGTTTCCAAGGATTTTTAAAATCTAAATTTCTTATGTCCTCTTATTTTCTGTGTTCCCTTTAAGGCCCCCTTTGTGTCTTCCACAAGTCCTTTCCCATCTTCACTGCTCGCACTTGCTGTTCTCTTTACCTGGAACTTTATGAGTGGTCTTAATTGCTGCAGAGAACTTAAAGTACTGTCTTGGTGTCGTGCTGTATCATTAAGTAAAGGAGAGAGCCAAGTGCTCAGAATACCTACATGGGCTTCCATTCTTTTTGCAACAGCATTGCTTCAGCATCAGCAAGAGGTGCATTCTCCATAGTGTCTGCCTGGGCCTTTGATTTGTTCTTAGGTTTAATAATTACTATTCATCATTTTAAATATATTCTGTTTCTACAGACATTCTAAGAATCTGCTGGATTGTGTCCTCTTTGAAGGCAAGGATAATACCTTACCCTAGATGTTTAGTAAATACACAGTAATGGGGAGGCATCTCTTTTTATTCCTGATAAAAGTACTGTGTTTAATATCCACAGGGTTTGGGGGCCCAGGAGCAAGGAGCCACAGACCATATTAAAGTTCAAGTTAAAAATAACCATCTGGGACTTGGAGCCACAAACAATAATGAAGTGAGCAATGGTGCATGATCTGAGTGTTCTCTTTCCATAATTGATGTCGGTCTTGTAAATGTCAAACTTCTAATGCAGTCAAATAGATTGGGCAGTTGCAACCTTGGCTACTCCCTGAAACATGCCACCCCTTGCCTTGCCTGCTGTCCTGGTGGGGTCCTTTACTTGCTTATGTCTAAGAGTTCTAAACTGTTGTTGCTAAGCTTTGTAAAACGTTTTTTATAAACATGTTCATTTCAAGTAGGAAAGGAAAATCTCTCCCTGTATTCTAATAGAAGTTTATATTATTAGAAGTTGGTGGCATTTAGTTTTAAAAAGTATTGCAAGGAAGTACCTCAAGCTGGTATGAGTGGCTTATGTCTATAATCCTAGCAACTCAGACTGAGATTCCAACCTGGATAGAAAAACCCATGATGTTGATTCTGTTTCCAAAATAACTAGCAAAAAACTGGCTTGGAGGTGTGGCTCAGGTTGTAGAATGCAAGCTGAGCAAGTAAAACTGAGTGTGAGGCTATGAGTTTAAACCTCCAACAAAAAACTAAGACAATACTTAAAGTAATGTTCTTTTCTCTTGTTTATAACTACTGATTTATGTTACTTGAATTTGTTAATTTGTATTTAAAAAATTAGTGGCCCACTAGCAGGGAATGTTCCTGAGTAGTTGAATGTTCAAGGACCTGGATTTCGTCTCCAGCATTGCCTCTGTCCCCAGAAGCCACTAAAACCAGAAGCCAATCAAAGAAAAAGTTAATGCCTCTATTAAACCATTTTATATCATTATTTCTTCTGACACAGTAAACTGATAATTTGTTCCTAAATTTTTGTAGCCAGTAGAATCTAGTAGAAAATTGGAAGAATTCCTTTATGTAAACTGAATAACTTTGATTAGTTTAGTTGATTTTGACTAGAATTTCTGGACTAACTTAAATTTTCAGTCACTAAGAGTTGATATATAGTGATTTTGAAAGCGGCTTTAGAGATGGATAACAGTTTCTTAGAAGAAGCAGTATCCAGGAAACCTATTCAATGCATCTCACTTAAGCGTTCCTAGGTCGGGGTGCTTAAGGAAAGGGCAGATGTGGAGTTCTGCTCTAGTTACGTTGTTAGGAGAGGGTCAGCCTTTCATTAACTACCAGTGGGGACTCAGGAATTCAGGGATCTTGGGATTCTCCTTTTTTCTCCAGAGTTATGTAGAATTTAAGCATATCGTCAGAATTAGGCAAAGTATTTCAAGTTCAGCTGAATAAGGAGGAGTGCTGTTCTTGCTGCTTTTGTCTTTTGCACTACCTAGTTTCTCCTACTTATTTTGCTTATTTTAATATTTAGTGCACAAATTTCCTGTGGTCCACATTTGAAGTCAAGGTCAGGACTTCCAAGAAGCCCCACTTGAAAAAAAAAATTTTTTTTTTAGTGCTGGAGACCAAACCTGAGGCCTTTTAGACATATACCAGCAAAGTACTCTATCCGTGAGCTATATGTATAAGTCCCCCTTTTGTAATTAACCTGCATAAATGACATTTCAAGTTTGTATTTCTTGGCTTCATTTAAGCTTATCAAATAATATTTTAATGAGACACCTGGAATTTCATACTAACTGCCAGATTCCTCAATTTTAAGTACATCTTACCTTGATCAGTGGGAAAGTTGCAGACTTGCACCTCATTCACTGTCTGGTGTTTCCAGGACAACTGGATTGCAAATCAGGATGACTTTAACCAGCTTCTGGCTGAACTGAGCTCTCACCATGGACAGGAGACAGCAGGTAGGAAACATTAACACCATGAGTCCTTGGATTTACTGGGGAGAAAAGCCTCTCAACGTATAAAACCTTTCTATCAGATTTCTGCTTTCAAGTGTGTTATCCATCCGGAAGTCAATTGAGTGAAACAATTACAAATATTCTGTTCTGTTTACATTTTAATGGTGCATTTACTGAATGAAGCTTTGACTGTCTACAAGTATATCCTCCACCCCCCACACTTCAGAGTTTAAGAATGGCAAGATAAGCGGTGTGGGTATTCCTAGCCACTCAGGAGGCTGAGATATGAGGATCACGGTTTGAAGCCAGCCCAGGCAGAAAAGTCCCCAAGAGACTTTTATCTCTTAACTTTTCAAAAATTGGAAGTGGCATGGTGGCTTAAAGTGGTAGAGGGCTAGCTTTGAGCACAGAGAATCACAGGGACAGCTCCTAGGCTCTGATTTCAAGCCCCACAACTGATTAAAACAAATCAAAACAAAACAACAACAACAAAAAGAGAGAGAATGGCAAGATAGATCCATCTAGCTCATATCTCACATAGTAAAGTTACCTTTACAGGAATGCAGAAGTGTGACTGAAAAGATATTTTAAAAATACAAGTGGGAAATACCAAATGGGGCTATGTACAATAGCCAGCCCGTTCTGTGTTGGTTCTTCCCAGTGAAGTTTGTTTCAACTTGTAAGTGGTTCACATTGCTCAAGTGTAATCAGCTTCTCCACTTTGAACTGCTGGGTATATGTTATCTTTCCACCTCAGTCTCTCAAGTGGTTGGACCATGCCCTGAGCCCCAAGTCTATAATGGGCATTTTTCAAAAGAGGTTTCAGTGATCAGTAAATACATGACAGGTACACTGCCACACTAGTCATCAGGAAGCCTGTGCCCACCAGCCACCCCTGTGATTCTTTGAAACACACTGCCATACCTGTCTCTTGGAAACGAATCTGTTCTCCATCTCCATGTTTGTGTCACATCCCTATTATAAATGAAGCTGTAGAGGATGTACTCTTTTTCACTAAGCAGATAAACGCATTGATGTCCTTCCAGGTGTGGTGTTTGTCAGCTACTCAGTCCTCTTCATTGCAGAGAACTAGATAATACTGTCAGAGTGGGCCCAGCCAGTCACCCACCCACTGAAGTGCACTTGGGTTACATTCATACTTTTCTGTTATGAATAAGGCCAGTAATGTATATTCATGTTGAGGATGTTTTCATTTCCCCAAAGATTTTATGTCTGGAATGTGACCTCGCATGATTCATGATACAGTTTTAAAATTCTAGGCATTTGATGAGAGTTTATTAAATAATGGGCTCCTAAAAATCTTAGATGTAAAGACATTTTGTTGTAACAGAATAAGTGAGAATGGATTAGATGCATGGATTAGATGGTTTAATGCAATGTTTTTCCTCTTTTAAAAAGCCCCTTCCGACCACAAGGAAAAGAAGTCTTTCAGCCTTGAGGAAAAGTCCAAAATCTCCAAAAACCGGGTCCATTATATGAAGTTTACAAAAGGTATGACCAACCATTTTTCATGTTGCTGAGGTCTGTATGTTTACACTGATGTGTTGAAGCCTTGTCAATGGCCATTGGCTGTAGTGACTCGTGTGCACTCAGCAGCAGGTCTGGACAGACTGGGGCTGCGGCTGTGTGGTACTGGAGTCCTGGTGACTTCACTAACGTGCAGATGGGTGCAGAGGCACCCAGGTGACGTTTCAGACCAAACAGGTCCTGCAGTGCAGCTAAAAATTGAAGTCAGAATGCTATTTAGAGGAGAAAAGGACATTATGTGGTTAGGTGAGAAGATAATTTTAATCTACTGTTCACATTTTCTGTTTATACCTTCATGTTTTCCAGAGCTGAATGTTGGTATGTGACAATTTAGCTGATTTATAATAACACTCTCATTCCTCTGTTGATCTTAGAGGTAATGTTGGAAAACATGTCTAAGGGTTGGTTGGGCAATAGATCTGTCTTTGTTACCACCTCCCAGGTTCCTTCCTACCTTTCCAGTAAGTGTAATTATTTGCAAATGCAGCTCTGTTCTTTAACCACTAGGTGGTGGCCCTGTTCTGGTGAGAAGCCATATAGCTTGGCTCGATGAATTCTCCAGATGTTTTCCCACAGGATGGCCACAAAGCTTATTTGTGACATTCTGTACTTAAAGTGTACTAGGCATGATGGTGAGGGTGCTGTGATACCCAGTCACTGTCTGCCGGTTCTTTTCCAGAAGAAGAACCTGCCTCAGTAGGCAGGAAAGCGAATCCCTTTGCTTTAATCTTATTATTAGTCTTAATCCAATGACTGGGGAAGCTGGAAGTCCCACAACCTGCCTGAATAGAGTAGAGATGGAATTCTGCCTATTTTAAATGTTGTTGGCATTTCTTATTTGGGGCCAAGATCCCAAAAGATAGAACTGGCTTTGGTTTAAGTGAAAGGCCAATGCAGAGCTGATGGTATTCTGAAGCTGCCTTGGAATTGGATGCATGGAGACTGGTCCTTTCTTCCACCTCCCACAAAGTGTGTTTTGCATGCATCTTTCCTATTATTCCCTTTTTCCCCCACACATGATCTGCTTTATTGTTAGCTTGCATGGCTTTTACCAATCTGCTGCAGCACAGAAAACAGGCTTGGTTGGCCTCTAGTCCTTTTGAAGAGAGAGTAATGGCAATCCTTTAATTCCCAATTCCTTTGACAGTCCTTATTTCTTTATTAGATCCTACAGGAATAATAGAGACACAGCACAAGGATGCTGTTGCAGAGCGCACAAATGAAGTTGAAAGTGGATGGTATAGCAGCTGCTATTGCTTTTGATCTGATAGCAAAGGCTTGTAATTGTCCTTTAGTACCTGACTGCATGCTTGATTTCAGCTGAAATATTTGCTGAAGCTAGGACAAGCCTTACTAATCTGTTTAATCTACTGGATGCTGGCAGGATCTGCTTTCTATTTCTAGTTAAGCCACTCCCGTTCTGGGTGGCCCTGTCAAACTGTTTGGTGCTTTCATTTTCTCTCTTACAATGAGGGCTACTTATTGAAGGGCAATTTCTTTGTGCTGGTGTTTTTACTGCATGTCAGTGGTAAACACTGTGTTCCCTTTAGGAAACCTGTTTTAGGTCCAAATGGGCCTGACTTGTGGCCATTGCTGTCTCCCAGACAAGTCCTTGAACCATTTCCCTGCTTTCAGACTCAGTTTCCTCTTTTGTAAGTCACCCTGAATCTCTAAAGGAGGCTCTATTTTTAATTTATGTGAGATGATCCTTTTGTGCAACTTAGGACTTTTTCAGCATTGTGCATAATAGACTTTCAGTGCTCTTGATGAAGGCTACTAACTGTGGTCTAGGAAATGAAAACTGGAGCATAAAGAAAACCTTACCCCAGCAGGACTACTATAAAACTTACTGACATCTAATTATGGACCATGTCATTTTAGTAATCATAATTTATGATTTTTATTTGAAATAATTAAATAATTTAAAGTTACTATCATCCATATTTGTTTAAGACCTAACTTCAATATAGTTTCTTTAATTTAAGAAGTAATTGGTAAGCCCACATCTATAGAGAGGAAAAGTGTTTGTGAAGGCATTTTAAAAAAAATCTATATAGTGAGAAGTTGTCCAGGAGAGCACTGCTTTCCCTTTCTGAGTACCGTAGCTGGATGGTAGGTCACATATGCTGTGCTAGTCCTCTACATTTCATTGTGGTAATTTACACAGACTTGTGACAGCTAGTGATGTTTTATATGTAACTTAAGGAAACCATCTACCTGCACCAGGTGATTAACAGCCTGGCTAGTTCCTGTTAGAGTTGACTGGTAGTGAAGAGCCTTGTTCCCCCTTCTGATTCTTTAGATTCTTTAAATACCAAGTAACACCATTTTAGGATTTTTTAAAAATACTGATTATTGCTGGTGCCAGTGACTCACACCTGTAATCCTAACTACTTAGCAGGCTGAGATCTGAGAATCTCAGTTCAGAGCCAGCCCAAACAGGAAAGTCCAGGAAACTCTTATGTCCAATTAACTACCAAAAAAGTGGGTCTGTGACTCAAGTGGTAGAGCAAAAAGCTCAGGGACTGTGCACAGGCCCTTAGTCCAAGGCCCAGGACTGGCACCAAAAAATAAAAAACAGATTCTTCCTGTTGGCAATTGGAATGTCAGTTATTCAGCCCTCCTAGGGTTCTTAAATCTAAAGATTCAAATATGGGTTTCTGATGTTCCCTTGTAGTGAAGTTGCCATCATCTTCTGCCCTGGCTTTCTATTCATCTATGCACACACACACTTTTATTTATTCTTGCAGTGCTGGAGAGCAAGCCTAGGGATTTTGGCACACGCTAGGTAAGCACTCTGCCACTGGGCCACAGCCTAGCTCTTCTTATTTATTTATTTATGGTTGATCGTGGGACTTGAACTCTGGGCCTGGGCGCTGCCTCTCAGTTCTTCAGCTCTACCACTTGAGCCACAGCACCACTTCTGGTTTTCTGCTGGTTTATTGGAGATAAGAGTCTCATGGGAACTTTTCTGCCTGGGTAATTTTGAACTGTGATCCTCAGATCTCAGCCTCCTGTGCAGCTTGGATTACAGGTGTGAGCCACCAGCACCCGGTCTCTTATTATTCTTGATTGAAAAATGCAAATGAACTTTAAACAATTGTACAAACCAAGATCCAACAAAGATACTTTCCAAACCTACATTTCTTTGCCTTGCCCCCTTTTTACTCTGAATAAACCACTTTTGTATACTGTTTTGGGAGGACGGGAGTCAGTCAGTGTTCTTAGTCATGTTTACATATTACTTATTACATATTAGTCATGTTTACAGAATATTTCTTTGGGTTTCTTTCTTCCTGTAGATAAATAAATAGATAAAAGCTCTGTGTTTGGTCTGGATTATATTAGATGATATACATTAAATTTATCTTACCATTTGGTTAATTTTCAGAAAGTAATCAGTTAATTAATACCTTAAATTCCTTTGAATCATATTTGTTTTTGATAATACTGAGGTTTGACCTTAGGGCCTTGTCTACATGTTTTTTGAGCCTCAATTATAATAGAATATTGTGATTCCTTTTATTGAATTACTGAGTTTAACTCAGTGACTCCACATCATCAAGCATTTGCTTTCTATGTAGACATCTTGGTATGACACGTGTTTGAGTATAGCAGCAGTGTTCCTCCATCTCCCATTCTGATTGTTGGGAAAACTTGATTACCATGATTATTAGATAAACAGCTAAAGCAGTTCTCTTCTGTGGAACTGCTCAGCCACATGTGGACTTTAGTATGGCATCTTGGCTACTGAAAGCTTTTCTTTCCAATTTTCAAGATGCTATAGCCAGTTGGAGACTAGTAAGGAAATGAGCCAAAACCAGATAGATAGCATCTATCGCTATTCAACGTTGTTTGATGTCATTTTCTCAAAGATTGAAGTTTATCAATAGTATTTGTGGTGATTTTACCATAGTTAAGAACTGATGATAGTAAGCTTTCAAAGTTAATTTTTAATGTGTATTTTGTTCAGAAATGACCATCATTTTATATTTTTTAACTATTCAACCAAGATCATGAATTAATAATGATCTCAAAGTCACTTCCATGTTCATGTTTTCATCCACCTTTTGTCCTTTTCTGGTGGTCTCTAACTTTTACTTCTTCTCTTTGCTTTTGTTTTCCAGATCAGATCTAGAGCAAGGCTGTAACAATCCTGACATCTACAATTAATTTAGTGAACTTTGTGCTGGAGGATAGAAATGTCCAATATGTGAACCTGTCACCCAAACTTCAGAAACATTTACACCTCCATTGGCCCAGCTTACTGTCTCTGTGGGCTTGGCATTCTTCCCTCTGAGTTTTAGATTTGTTCTTTGCCTCAGTGCATTAATATTTTACCTTCATGTCTTAGATTATGATGTCCCAACTGTCCTTCCTACTTGATCCTTATAGAGCTGCTGTAAAAGAGTTCTTAATTTACATATCCTTTTAGAATGTCCCTTCTATTCCAAAGGATAGATTAGAGTAGCTGGCTAGTGCTCATTTTGAGCTAGATTTGATTTCCTTTTCTGAAACTGAAATTCATCCAGAATGTGCTTTGCAGCGGAAATGGCTTGTGCTGATGACAGCTGAGGGGTAGCTCTCCATACCTGATGAAAGTTGATCTACCTCTCACAACCACCACCTCTTCCCCCATTCATGGTTCATTTCCTGGGTTCCTATTTATAATATGCTTTAATCTTTTTGTGCGTAGGCATTCCTTGAGTTCTTTTTTTGTAGTGGGTCTATTTAATTGTCAGTACCAAAAAGTCTAGTTTTGCTCAGGTTGAAGGGAGGAGAGCGCTTCCTGTTGTACCACGGTGGAGCCTTGCTTTTAGCAGGAGCAGGGCGCGCCGACTGTGCCAGCTAACCGGGTACTGCTACCTTCAAATTGGTTCTGAGACCTGGTTAAGTTAAAGGAAGTTTTGTTTTTAATTTTACAGAGTCACTGACCAATATCATACTTGAATGCCCCAGTGATAATCAATGAACTAGAACCTTCTGGGTCATGACATTAACTTTGCCAAGTCAGTTGGCTGCAGGAATATAAGAAGACTGATGGGGATGGTGGGATTTGGCTTCCAACTTAAAACTCATATTCCTGTGTTTGATCCACACTGCCCTCCCCAGGCTTGATATGCAGTGATTATATTTTTAAAATGTATTCACCATGGAATTGACAAATGGGGATGGATTTGGCTGGCTGCTTCTAGAGCATTATTTGGTAGAAGTGGAAATTCCAAAGAAGTGAATTTTAAATTGGTTGGTTTACAGCTTTGAAATTAAGCTAGATTTTAAAAAGGATTCCAGATCCTTAGGACACTATTTTTACCAGACCTGTTTAGTTTCCTGCACTACCATTATAGTTCAGAACATTTTAAAAAGAAAAATTCAAGTTACTATTTGCATCTACTCCTTGAAATTTTTGCTCATTTGGTTAATATTATTGTGATCTTATTTATCAGTAATTATTGAGTGAATGAAAAATTTTAAATTCTAATAATATTTTTAATTCTGTATTTCATTATCTCAAGTAAGTAGCAGTGTCTCTTAGAAGTGATTGAGATCTGTTTTTAAAACAGAGAACCCAGAAACCATAGAGTTCCCTTGAAGGCACACCGTTGGTAGGGCAGGCTTTAAAATTCAGTCTGTCTTGCAGCTTGTATGCTCTAGATTGTTTCTGAAACAAGGAATAGTGGTGAGCAGTTCTAATTCTAAGACATTTATCATCATCTTCATCAGAGAGTTGTAATGTGTGTTGCAGAACTGTTTATTTCTTGACCACAAACCATCTTCCCATCACAATCTGCATGTTTATATTTGTGCTTCTCGCATTGGAACAAATGGTCTTATTCAAAAGCATCATATTGGTTTTCTAGGGAAGGATCTGTCATCTCGGAGCAAAACAGACCTTGACTGCATTTTTGGGAAAAGACAGAGCAAGAAGACTGCTGAGGTATCTGGCCACATGTGTAGAGACGTTTTTGTGTTGCTTGTTTTCCCAGGATGTAGGATTGTTTATACCAGTTATTAGTAGAGCCCCTCGCCCCCATACATACACTTTTAGAGGTTTCATATGAAGGCTGAATCTTATCCATGTAATAATAGCTGAGTTTTATAAGGATTCTTGTAAAAGGTATGTGCTATCTGTTTTTCTTTACCGGCACAAGGGTTAGATTAAAAAAAAGCTTCCCTATTTGATTTTAGTGAGGACGTCAATGTGTGGTGAGGAGTGGGAATCAGCAAGGTCAGGGCAACCCTGACTGGTAGCCATCCTGGGAGTGCTGCTCCATTGTCATCAGTGTGGCTGAAGATTGGGTTTCTCAAATGGTCCTGTGCCTGAGTCTCCCTGGGAACTGCAGACTCTGGTTCAGAGGTCTGGGCTCAGAAGCTGAATGTGATTCTGTGTGCTTCTCTGTGTTACTGGGCTAGGTCCCACACAGAATAGGCTTTATACCCTGTGTGTATGCAGAAAACAGAATCTGTTTAACTTGAATCATGTGTGCAACACATATCAAAAACCTCCCTAAAGCAAAGTAACTTCTGTCTTTGATATGCATGTGGATTTTCATAGAAGTTTGCTTTTATCTGTTAAGTTTCAAGTACACCTGTACTTTCTCTAAATACAGTGTTGCTAAGAGACTTGCTGTGTTATTTGTAACAGTCCACCCAGCCAAGGGTGAGAGGCCTTTGATCAGATTTGTTTGAAAATACTTCTTTTGGCTTCTCTCAGTTGGAAGAAATATTGCTGTGGTTTTCCTCTGTTGACCCCAGTAGCAATATTGGCTTGGATTTATGGTTGACATTGCCAAACATTGTAGCTAGAATTCATTGTATCTAAGAGGAAATTGATCAGCTACATTCCAAAGTTGGACTTTTTCATCAGCTCCATACTACACAATGAGCAGCTTAAAGACAAGACTTGTGTTGTTCCCAGTTCTGGGTCCCCAGCATGTGCCTGATAACGTGCGTGCCACATTGTAGAGGTCCATTAAATTGACTTTCATTGTACTTCTCTGTTTTGAAAATTGATTTTATTGTTATGCATCTCAGAAATCATGGTTTATACAGCTTCAGCATTGATATTTGAAATATTACTTTGAAATGTTTTCATCAATAAATACCTCTTCTTTGTGAGTCAATATTCAGCCTCCTTTCCCCGCTCTATGCCAAGCAATACTAGGATCCACAGTAGATTCTCCAGAGAGGGTTACGGAATGGGTGTTTGCTTATGCTATTTTATGTTTTAAGAAATCAGTCTGATTTGCAAGATCCTGGTTTTCTGACACTGAGTCTTGGGCTAGAAGTTCTCCATATTGTGTAGTCACTGTGGGATCTCTGATCTGATTCTTGGTACTTCCAATTCCTTCAACTGCATAGCAGAGTTGGGCTACTCAGAAGTACTTGCCTGAAAACTTTTAACACCCTATGCTGTGCTGCAGTGGCTGTGTGCATCTCATTCCCTGTGCTTTTGAAATCTCACATGTCTTTGTGCTATACAAATTGGAAAGCACTACTCTGGAGTGCACAAAATCAGAGCTATTTGTACCAAAGAAGGAGATGAAAGCCAAGTGCTGGTGGCTCATGCTTGTAATCCTAGCTACTCAGGAGGCTGAGATCTGAGAGTTGTGGGCAGGAAAGTCTATGAGACGCTTATCTCTGATAAAACTACCTAGAAAAAGCCGAAGTGGCACTGTGGCTTGAGTGGTAGAGCTAGATTTGAGCAAAAGAAGGGATATAGCATCTAGGCCTTGAGTTCAAGCTTCAGTACTGGCAAAAGAAAGAGAAGGGGATAAAGAAGTGATCCAGTGTTGAATTAAAATTACTTGGGCTTATTTTTAAGAACCTGCAGGTTTTTGTCCTGGCCATTACCTGCCAGGAGTTGTGCATCCAAGAGCAGTTTTGTGGTCATATACATGTGCATGTATGTGTGTATGTGTGTGTTAAGTGTTCATTTGGTTTATAGGCTGAAGTTAAAGATACTGAAAAACAAATTCCATTAGTTCCTATCTGGTTGAACTTCCTGATATTCCTGGTTTTTTTTTTCCTCCCCCACCATCCCAGTTTCCTTCCTCTATCCAGCTTGTTTCCTGATTTGGCCTTATCACTAGAGAAAATATTCCTAAACCACATGGAGGATGGAGAATGTGTTACCAATAATCCTACTGTGTTTCTCTAAATAACAGGCAGGCCTGGGGCATATGCTCTTGGAAAGAGTTGTCAGTTTCTCTACCTCACAGATCTAATTGAATTAAAAACCTTGTCTGCTCTCCCAGTATACCCAGTTAATGATTGATTTCTTCTGGTGGTGTTTGCTTTTTGAATGGAAGCACAGCTCCTTTGCAGTTTGTTCCTTTCTTGTCTGTTATCACAAGATGTCTTTCTTTTCCTTTTTAAAAAAATTATTATTATTTAGTCTGAAAACTACTTTCAAGCAGACCTTTTTGTTCAGTTTGATTTGCGTGGTGTTTTGGCTCTGGTTGGATTCAGTGCCTTAAAATGCTTTACAGGGAAAATCCCTGTAAAATGAAGAATCTTTTTTTTTTTTTTTTGAAGAACCTTTTCTTTTGGTTTTAGTTGAATTTTTACTTGAAATATCTTTGGATTAAATTCTATTTTTCCTTCCCTTCTAGATTTTTATACTAGCAAGCTATATGAGTAAGCTAGGTTGAGTGTTGTAAGTGTTTTGTTGCCTGTGTTCTGCCCACCTTATCCTGTCCCCACCACAAAGCTGGGCACACTGTTTCTAAGGCAATGGCTTTCCCGGCCAGTTGATGCTAATCTTTATTTTTGGCCAGTCCTGGGGCTTGAACTCAGGACCTGGGCACTGTCTCTGAGCTTCTTTAGCTCAAGGCAAAAACTCTACCACTTGAGTCACAGCACCACTTCCAGCTTCAGTACCATGTAGTACTGAGGAATTGAACCCAGGGCTTCATGCATGTTGGGCAAGCACTCTCCCACTAAGCCACCTTCTTAGCATTGATGCTAATCTTTTAAAGAAGAGCCTTTTATTTAAATTAAGACCAAGCCTGTAAACAAGAAATAATGCACTTGAGTTTTAAAACTTCTTTTCCCCAGCAATAATTACTTTATTCATTATTGTCATCATTTGATCATGGATACAGGAATCAAGATTCAAAATATTCTTTCCAAGTTGGGACATTCAGCTAAAACTTATGTACCTCTTTAAGGTGAAATAGTATGAAGATATGTGATGTGAAGCCCCATTTAATCCTGGGAAGATATGATTTGGTACCAGTTAAATGAAATAAGTCAGTTGTGGGGCTTGAACTCTGGGCCTAGGTACTGTCCCTCAGCTCTTCAGCTCAAGGCGAGCACTCTACCATTTGAGCCATAGCGCCATTTCCACTTCCAGTTTTCTGGTGGCTGGTTGGAGATAAGAGTCTCATGGACTTTCCTACCTGGGCTGGCTTTGAACCACGATCCTAAAGATCTCAGCCTCCTGAGTACCTAGGATTACAGGCCTGAGCCAGCCCAGCTGCCTGACCACAAATTTAACCTAAACTGCAATTTGCCCATGTGAAAGCAACAGGACTTTTGATCATTTCCTGCTTGGAAGCTCTCTGGGCTGTTCTGTTCAGGCCTAGGCACTAGTTTTTTAAAGGAGTATGTTCAGAGACACATTGTGGGACATAAGTTTCTAAAAAGCATGCTGTACATGCATGGCAGAATTGGGTATGTTTAGCAGACAAGCAGTGAGGAAAAGTAAGAGTCCCAGTGGATGAGAATTGGAGGAAAACTTCTGCTCAGAGAAAGGAAGCAGCCTGGGCCAGTGCAGCTGGCCCGTGAAAGGATGCACTTTGGCGTTGGCTTCCCGAAGAAACTCTTTATAGAGAAGTAATGGGCTGATCTGAAGGCCTCAGCCCTAGCCCTCTGTTTCTGAAAAGGGAGTTGTGGAATCTCATGGGAAACAATGCTAATGAACCAGTTTTGCTTTGAAGTTTCAGGGTTTTCTAGGCTTCAAGGAAACATTACTCAAATTGTTGCCATTACTGAGGCTTGAATTTAAGGCGTTGGCACTGTCTCTGAGCTTTTTTGCTCAAGGCTAGCACTCTACCACTTGCACCACAGCCCCACTTCTAGCTAGGTTCTTCTTGATTCTCATATAGTAGGCAATTTCGTTTTGTTCTTTAGGCCAAAGAGAGGAATGTGAAAGGTCTTTGGTGTGTTGTTCAAATCAGAAATCTGAGGTCATCTGTCATAACAGATTCAAGATTTACACGAGTTATTTGCAAGACTGAATGTCAAGGAGGAAAGTAGCTTTTTTGATGTTCCTACTTTATTTATAACTTGGTTTTCAAAGATGCCCTCAGTAAGACTCCCTGTTTTGTATGCTCCTCTAGATTGACTATGTCCACTTCTCAGTGGGAAGTGGCATACTGTTCACCGCTTCCTTCCCACACTTAGGTGGGCCTATGACTTGCTTGTAGTCCAGAGACAACTACTACTCCTAGTTTTAGAGCTACTATGGGACTTCTGAAGTTTTGTGAGATGAACACTTGCTCTTGAAACCTTGAGGTAAGTAGTCCAGTTGCCTTGATTCCCCAGAACCCAGACTGACCCTGCTAAGAGACTCTGAGGTGTCCAAGTGCTAGGAGACCATATGAAGAGAAGGGTCCCCAGCCACCCCTTGCTCTGCCATGTGTTACCTTAAAGTGTATAGAGAGAATCTGACTCAGAGCTGCATGGCCAGGCCCTTCCTTGAACTGCTCACCTGTAGAAACAGGGCCAGACAGTGAAACTGGCTGTTTTAAGCCACTGAGTTTTCTATTCTTCCGTAAGAAGTGTGATATGCTGGTATTTAATTAACGGAAAGCACTGAAAACCTTAAAGGTATAAAATCTTAACTGTTTTAATAGTGTTTATTAGACACCTAGTATGTGCCTAAAAATGTATTCTAATTTCTGAAGATACAAGGACATTAGGACTCAGCTCTCTTCAAGGACTTCATGGTCCTCTGCAGAAGAGGCATTGACATTTACATTAGCATCAAACAGGATCTTTTTTTTTGCTGTATATTTTCCCACGGCAGGTTAATGATCTTTTTAAAAATGTCACTACCATGTTTCAAATCCATCCTGGTTTCTCTGTGAAACATTGCTGAGAGCAATGCCACATCTTGACAGTGGTCGAGTGTCTCCCATGACCCCCACACAGATGTTGTTTCTGCCCTTCACCTGTCTCCTGGGCACTCTCTCGTCATCATTGCCTCCTTTCTCTTATTGCTCCTGCTTCAGGTTTAAGTATTTGGTGATTCTGTGTGGAATGCTTTGCTCCCTTCTTATTTTTGATCAAATGTTATCTCCATGGGCCTTCCTTGATTGAAAAGAAAACAATAAGCTCTCTGACTGTCTTGTACCCTTGGCCTTTCTTTAGTATTCTTCATAGTAGTCATCATTTGATGGACTGAATTGTTAACTGTTTCTGGTTTCCCCTCAATAGATTAGAACCTCCTAAGGACAGGAGATTTTGTACTTCCTAGCCACACCTGACATGAGGTTCTCAGCAGAGTTATTGTTGAATTGAATTTAGTTACTGCAGTATGCTCTTAAACAGTATGGGCACACAAACAAGGGAGGCACTGGTTCTTAGCACGATGTCAGAAAAAGCTCTGTAAAAAAACCTACAACTGACAGTTGAGCAAGGCTGAAAGGTAGGACGTCTGTGGCAGGAACAAGAAGAGAAGAAGCAATGTAATGACTTATTCTGTGTCTCAGATGTAAAGTCAAGTGGGATTCCTTCAGATAAGTATAAATGTGAAGGAAATCTGATGTTGAGATAGTAGAAATGAAGCAAACAGTGAATCTTGTTTTCAAGCTTCCAAATGTACACAGTTAGGTTGATGAAGATGATGGTGATAATGATGATGATGATAACTATAGTGACAACAATGAAGTCGCTGTTGGGGACAAATGGGAAAGGATTTTTATCTCCTCTGACACAGACTAGTTTGTGACCGGCTTTATTGGGAGACGAAGGCAGGTAGTTTCCTGTGTTTCATCGTAAGGTTGCATAGTGGATTGATTCCATCTTGTTGGGAGTGATAGGCAATATACTCAGCATGGTGTCCTGGATGTGTGAGCATCCACATCTGTCCTCTCCTGGTGTTTGAATAGTTGTTTCTTTGTGCTTCTGGGCTTGTCAAAGACACTGGACTGAATGAGAAATGTAGGGACCTCTCAGGCCAGTGGGAAGCCATCTGGCCAGGATGGGTATGTGGGAGTAGTGCTTGACACTGGGATGCTGGATGGTCATCCAGTGCAGGAGATGCTATAGAGCAGGAAATCATCCCAGTGAGTAAGAAGCATTATAGAGCTGAAGTTCCTATCGAGCTCAGCTCTGATAAAAGGAAAAAGAGCGAGGTATTGACTTTTTTTGGTCCCTGTTCTATCAGTGGCCTGTTAATCACCGGAGGATAAATTATTGCTCTTCAGAAACACAGAAATAGGAAGGGATACTTCTTGGCATGAAGGCATTTGTACTTTTCTTTTATTTGTTTTTTTTTTTTTCTCTTTATTGGTAGAGGATCTTTCCTCTAGCCGTTTGCTCCTTGGGGGTTTTGTTAAGGACTGAAGGGAAACTGAAGGGAGCTCTTTTGATTTATCTTCTATCCTTTCCATTTGGTCAGTCCACAGGGCTAAAATAGCCGAGTTGGCTTTAATATGTTGCCATTAGAGACCAAACATTAGCTGAAATAAACCATCATGCCTCACAATGAAAAATGTCCCTTGATTGGCTAATTAATCAGTCAAAGGGGAATGACATGGCTCTCGGCTTGAGGGACTCTGCTAGAGAGAAACAGGCTGTTGATAAATGGTTTTCCAACAAATTCATATATCAAGGAAACTTAGTCATTTTTTAACTACAGTTTGTGTGACTGCAGTTTTTTTTCCAACTTTTTCTTTTCTGCTGCTCTTGCTGTTTAGGCTGCATTTTTGTGCTGTTGATAGAAAAATATAGGATTTTCAGGTGTGAGAAAATAAATGCTTTCAACTTCATGTCTGTTAGGCTCATTGGATTTGACTACTTGGGTTTATCAGTCGGTTAAAAAATCAGTTTTCCCCAAAATAATTTACAAAATAATCTCTTTTTACCTCCCTTTAAAGTTAAAATCTCCAGGTTCTGGTCTGCCCTGCCCAAGTTTAATTCCTGACTCAGAGTTGCTGGCAGGGGGCCTCTGGCCAGTTACTTAATCTCTCCATGCTTTCAGGTCCTCATTGCTAACGTGGGGTTAGTGAGGTTATCACTGCTGGGGTCTGGTGAGGACTCTGGCAAAAGTGGTTGGCACAGGCAAGACTGTTGACCGTGGTTTTTCATCAGAGTAATATATGAACACAGATGTAAAGGTGTTAAGAAGCTTACAATGAAAAATAGCACTCTTCTCTCAGTTCCCATGCAACTCCATCTCCCAAGCCTACTCCCCACAGCCCGTTTCAGTTCTTTTAAACTGAGCCGGGCACCAGTGGCTCACACCTGCAATTCTAGCTGCTCAGGAGGCTGAGATCTGAGAATCACGGTTCAAAGCCAGTCTGGGCAGGAAAGTCTATGAGCCTCTTATCTCCAATAAACCACCAGAAAACGGCAAGTGGTGCTGTGGCTCAAGTGGTAGAGCGCTACCCTTGAGCTGAAGAGCTGAGGGATAGTGCCCAGGCCCAGAGTTTAAGCCCCACAACCAACCAAAAAAAAAGATAAGTTGACCTTCATATTTGTGTGTGATATTTCACATTGACTTTTTAGTTCCAATTTGCATCATAAATTTTATTCCCAACTTGAGACTGGTTCCTGGCCCTTTCAGTGTTCCCATTCTGAAACAAAAATGAAACATATTTTAGATCATTTTCCACATGCAATACCTTCTCATCTCTTGTGTCCTGCCTTTCAAGTGTGAGACTGAATCCAACTGAGAAGGTCCCCCTTTGAGGGATAAGCACTGGTCTTGCCATCACCCTGCCCCTTTGGGGCTGCTGTTGCTTCTTCCTAGGAGCTAGGCTCTAAGGGCCAGCTGAGCACCTTTGTTACCTAAACGGTGTCATGAAAAGACACCATTCTAACTTACTTCACAGGAACACATCACTATTGATATTTCCCTGCCCCTCCTGGGTGCTTCCTCCAAGGAGGCATCATGGGTCAGAAGTTTTGCCCCAGCTCCCACTTTCCTATCCCACAGAAAGAATGTAAGGTGCTCTGCCAGAGAGGCAGGCCCGCCAGTGGAGACTGGCCCTCTTGGGAAAGATGAATGGAAACCGTAGTTAGCATATTTAAGTGGGAATAGGAATGACCTTTGTGCCAGGAGTATCTGCCTCAGTCTTATATCTGTAACTACCTTTGTGCTTTGAACCACATCTTAACTTCTCTGGTCCCTGCATTTTAGATTAAAGCTAAAACTTGGAAGGAATTGTTTCATTTGAGGATGATGGTGAGTGGACTACATTCTTACTCAGAGTTGTAAAGAAGAATATAAAATCACTCAGCATACTTTTGGTATCTTATTCATCCAGAGTGGTTGGATAATGAACTTGAGTATGATCTTCAATTACTTCCTCTGACTCATGCAATTAGAACATCACAGGGCCTATTGATTTTATATTTTTAATGCCTATTTCTCTGTTCCTGGTTCTTATTGCTCCTGAATTATAATCCCAGGTGGCCTCCCAATCCCAGCTTTTTCTTTCTTCATAGTACTGTTATCCATCTTCCGCAAATAATTTTGTTCTCTACCATGTCCAGAACAAGGTGGTGAAGGTTCTGGTGTTTTGTGTGATTCCCTCTCATTTCTCTTGTGAATACTAATGCCTGCTGGTCCATTATACACCAGAATCCTTCTTGGACACCTCTGTGGTCCCCACACGTCCCCTGCCTTGTCCACACTGCCTTGCTGAGCGTGTCTTCCCTCTGTAACTCATGCCCTGCTTCCCCTGCTGAGGTGGGGAGAGGGGAGTGTGCCGTTGTTCTGCCACACGCATTAGCCGTGAAGTCCTTACTCACTTGGCAGGCTTTCACTGGGTCCTTCTCTCCTCGGATCTTCGCTAGGCTCAGCGATGCTGCAGTGGAGAAGGCAGCCAAGAGTCAGCACCATCAGGGAGCTAACACTGACGTCCTTGCCTCCACTCCTCCTTTCACCAACTGGGTCCAGTGTGCAGACTCTCTTCTACCCATGTGACAGATCATGATTCAGTGTCCTGGCTCTGTATCCTTTGTAGTTTTAGTCTAGGTAACTAGGCAGCTGTGAGTTACTTGGTATGATAGATTGAACTTTAATACTCAGAAAATGGATGTATTGATTTTTCTGCTTCTTAATTGATAACCATAGAAAATAATTGTAAAGTTTCTACCCACTTCTAAAAATTAATGTATTAAATTATTCAAAATCCACTTCCATAGCAAATCTATTTCCAAAAAAAAAAAAAAACTAACAAAGAACCTATTGTCTGAGATTAGTGTTAGTGCCTGGGTTACATCTGTGTGCACTCTAAAAGTCCTCTTCGGTCACAAAAGATAGAGTTACAAGTTTAATGACCCTAAGAAAACAAAAAAATCCAAAGTGGAACATGGTTCAAGATAACTGGCTGGCCTGACCCAATTTCTACAATAAGTCAGTGACATGAGGGAAAAATAAGAGAGTAGAACCACTGAAGCTCTGTAGCTATACCCTAAGAGTAACGAGGGTGCCGAGGGAGCTTTATGGGGACCTAATTTGAGCCATAAATACATGAGATGGTGAAAACCTGATCATAAATGTCTTCTGGATTATAACAAGGAATTTTGTTAGGTATACTAATGACATTGTGATTGCATAAGGAAGTTTCTGTGCTTTCTTTGTAGATGGGGTGGGGAACAGGAATGCTTGGCATTAAACCTAGGACCTTGTGAATACTGGGCAAATACTCTACCTGTGAACTATAAACTCCCAGTCCTAGTTTCTAATTTATAGACCAAAGGATTAAGAATAAAGTGATTTGTCTCAGATTTGCTTTAAAATATTATAGCAAAGAGCAAAGGAACAATCTAACAATGTGGCCAAACCTTGCTAACTATTGATAGGAATATTGAAGTTCACTAATTTCTTTGTACATTTAAAATGCTTCACAACAAATTTCTCATAGAGGAATTTGCTGATACATGCTCTTTAGCATTTATTTAGTTCCACCAAAGGATGATCTAATTAGTTCAAGTGCAGAGGTGTTTGTGCCCAACTTTCTTCTTTGCTAGCTTACTCCTTCCATCCATCCTTTCAAAGATAGTATTTCTGCTATGTGTGTTATATCAGAATTCAGGGATGAAAGCAAACAAAATAGAAGAAAGAGCTGTCATAGAGGATAAATGTTCCCATTCTTTCTTGGAATATACCTCCCTTTCCCCAGAAGTTTGCATGTACCTTCCATACAGTCGCACCCTGGACCTGGTGGGACAGAAGTGATGTGACTGCTCCTCTTGGGCCTGTTGTCATCTCTGCCCAGGACTGCTTGGGGCCAAGGCTGGGAGAGGCTTAGGACTACCCACAGGGTAGCTAAGGTGTTGTCATTTGGGTTCTGGTGGAGACAGGAGCCCTAGAATGGAAGCAAACTTAAGATTGTGTTCTCATGGCTTGAAGGGGTGGGATTCAGAACTCTTTACTTGTTTTAGCATAGCTTGAAGGGGTGAGATGCAGAAATCTTTCCTGTCTAGGGTATCAAAGTTTAATAGTGTCCCAGGGGTAAGAGTTGTTTCCATACTGTGAGGTCTGCCCTCATCTGAGGCCAAGTGCTCATTATCTTTGTGTATGCATAGCTGATGTAAGTCATAGATGTTTGTCACCCTGGCCGAGGTGATCCAGCAGTGGTCAACTCAGAACCTCCTGTTAACTCTGTGTGTGTGCATGTGCTTGCTTGCGTGTGTATGTGTGTGTGTTCCAAACAGATGGAATTCCTTGGAGATGTATGCTGTGGATTTTGCAGTCTGTTCCGGAAAGTTTCTGATTCACTTCCATTCCTCTGCTCTTTGGTCCTCTGAAGGACCTTTTTCAGTGTATTTGTTCCTTTGACATGTTTGGGGTTTGGGTGTGTGTGTGTGTGTGCACGCACGCGCATGCCCTTATGCGTTTATCAGTAGGATACAGTGTGGCTTGGATGTGTCTTTACTCTCCTTTTACGCTGGATGGAGGAACAGTACTCCAGTTTGTCACATTTTGTGCGTATGGCCTGTTCTTTGTCATTCTCTGTGGTAAGCATACCCCTGTCCCATGGTGGGGCACTTTCTCTTTGGACAGATCTACTCTGCCAGCAGCCAGTGGTGTTGTGATGATCTCAAGGTCAGCGTTTCCTGGAGCAAGGTTAGAATGATACTAGATCTTTTTCACTGGAGGTAGTCTGGCATCATTTTGTGAGTATTAGTTATTTTTTAAAAAGAGAACCTTAGGTTCATTTCTTAGTCCTGTCACTTGCCCTCAAGGTAACCAACCGTCTACTTTTCCCTTTGACTTTCAGAAATGAAAATGGAGGTCCCTAGAGGTTAAATTTGTCTCCTGCAGAACACAGCCTAGAGAATTCCAGGGTGTATATAAATCCAGGTGAAGGCCTAGCCACTTCTGTGCCGAGCTTCTCCTCTTCCCTTGGGAAGATCAGGATGATGACCAAACTCCATCACGACGGTTGCTGAAGTAATGAGTGTCACTGTTGCCCTGAGGAGTCAGCACATGCCTGGGTCATGTTCATTGTGGCCTAGTAGGTGAAAAACCAAATTTGAGTGTGGTTTTATAAGCCCCAGATGAGAGAGCCATTTCATTGCTTTACATCTTGCCCTTGCTTGGCTCTGCAGGGTGAGGCATGGTTACTTCACCACACTAGGAAGAAGACACTGAAATATTGATGCCCTAGGATTCCACTTTTTGTAGAAATATATCCAAACAGTATGTGTATCTCAATCTACTGAGCTTGTCATAAAATCCAGAGTAGATGATTTGGGGTTGGGACAGTTTGTCACTCCTGTCTTTGAAGATAGGAGTCCAGCTGAGCCAAAGACCTGGGTCCAGGGGTTTGACTTGAGACTGGGAACGCAAAGAGAAAGAAAGACCGTGTTGTCCTTGGTTTCTAGGAGGCTAGAATAGCATTAAGAATTTTTTCTTCGTTCTCGGTGAGATCATATAGATTAATGCCTTTCTGTTGTTTTAATTATCCGGGACCAAGAGAAGCCAGTTTGTTCATAATTGTATTTTCATAAAATAAACACAAAACAATTCTCACTAACCTTGGGTAAAGCCTGGTAATTTCTGATTGTGTCAGCACCCTTCAGCAGCAGGGTGACTTAAGTTGGACAGGTTCATCCACCAGATTCTGTACTTTAAATTCATATCAGGTTATATTTCTACATTCAGTATCTGCCTGGAAGTGAGAACAGGGAAAATGAACGTATTTTAAGTCAAAAAGAGAAGGAAAAGCATCTTAAGAGAACAGAAGTAATAGATATAGAAATGGTGCTGTGTAGAAGAAGCCCAGAGGCTGTCTCATCTTGCATCCCCGGCCTATGCCTGACTCCACCATCTACTCCTATGACCTTCAGCATGAATTTGACCCCTCTGAGCCTCAGTAAGCAGCAGTGACAAAAGCCTAGCAAAGACAAATCCAGATACGTGTTCAGAACAAGTTCCTTGCTCAGTTTGATCAGAAGTTACCCCAGCCAGGAAGAAACCTTTATTACCCAGTATAACATTCTTGAGGTCCATATTCTTCCAGTCTTTAAGCTCTGTCCTCTCTTGGCCTGCTGCCAGCTGATTTATCTGATGGCCTCAGGGTCATCTGGTTGGGACTGTGTGACTCTGCCCTTCCCTGCATGCCTTCTCCTAGTCATTTGGACATTCAAGCTCTGTCAAAGCCATGCAAGTATGATGGTGAATGAATTGGATCTGTTGTGGCAGATGCAGAATGCAGAGTAAGGTACACAGCAGAGCTAGACAGAGGAAAAATGGAAAGAGGAGCCACAGCTCTTCATCCTCTGAGCAACTGGCAGGTTCTAGGCCCCAAGGGAAACCTTGCTTTTGACTTGATGTCATTAGTAGCATGAAACTCGAGTGTATGTTTATAATAAAACCAGGTCTGCCTTCCACTATATACAGTTACTTTTTCTGTCCAAATGTAGCAAAAGAAATTCCAAATGGAATTTTTTTGTGTGTTCCAGTCCTTGGGCTTGAACTCTAGACACTATCCCTGAGCTTCTTTGCTCAAGACTATACTTTACCAGTTGAGCCATAGCTCCACTTCCAGCTTATACATTTATTTTTATGTATGTATGAATGTATGTATGTATGTATGTTGGTCGGTCATGGGGCTTGAACTCTGGGCCTGAGTGCTGTCCCTCAGCTCTTCAGCTCAAGGCTAGTGCTCTACTACTTGAGCCACAGCACCACTTCTAGTTTTCTGTTGGTTTATTGGAGATAAGCGTCTCATGGCAGGGGCTAGGAAGGTGGCTCAGTAGTAGAGCTTGCCTTGCATGCCTGAGGCCCTGGGTTTGATTCCTCAGCACCACATAAGCAAAAAGAAAAAAGCCGGAAGTGGCACTGTGGCTCAAGTGGTAGAGTGCTAGCCTTGGCCTGAAGAGCTGAGGGACAGCGCTCAGGCCCAGAGTTCAGGCCCCACAACCGGACCCCCCCCCCCAAAAAAAAAGAAAAGAGTCTCATGGCCTTTCTTGCCTGGGCTGGTTTTGAACTGAGATCCACAGATCTCAGCCTCCTGAGTAGCTAGGATTACAGGCGTGAGCCACCGACACCCTGCTATAAATTAATTTTTCAATGACAAAAATAGAAACCACCTCTGCGACTACTGTGCTTCAGTATCAGTTCAGCGTATCCGTTTTTTAAGAAAGTAGGGAGTATATATTTCTGTATACTTTATTATAATTTGTGTAACAGAAGCCACTACTTAAAAATAGAGACCAAAGATGGGCACTGGTGGCTCATGCCTGTAATCCTATCTACTCAGGAGGCTGAGATCTGAGGATCATAGTTCAAAGCCAGCCCAGGCAGGAAGGTTCATGAGACTTATTTCCAATAAACCACCAGAAAACCGGAAGTGGCACTATGGCTCAAGTGGTAGAGCGCTCACTTTGAGCTAAGAGCTCAGGGACAGTGCCTAGCCCCAGAGTTCAAGCCCTACAACCGACAAAAAAGGACAAAAATGGTGTGCAGGCAAAATACATACCTTGATCATCATTACTGATCTGTAACCATGTAAGAAAGAAGGAAAGGGTTTTTCCTTAATGTGCAAGCAGATGGCCTGTTTTTCTGATTGATGTAATTGACAGGATGATGATTGTGGATCTAATAAAATTTCTTTTGTGCACAATTGGGGAGAACGGAGTGTCTTCTGCAGAGAAGGCACTAGGGGAGAGTGAGCAGTGGCTTCACTGCTTCTAGTTTGTAGCTGCCATTATATGTGGAAGGCATTATTTTTTTAGTCTCCCAGGTAACTAGAATGTATAATTTCAGAAATATAGACTTGGCCATTAGACTCACAAAAGTTTACCCTTCTTAAGTGTAGAAAAGGTGGCTTTCCCTTTTGAGAGAGTTCAAAAGCAACTGATGAGGCGATGAAAAGATATTAGTTTTAACAGGTTACTGCCAAGAGACTGTTCCAATACCCACAATGCAGCCTTTGTGCTGCCTGCTTTGTACTCAGGTATCCACCTACAGGTTGGCTGATTAAGAGAAATGGTGAGAATTATTTTTCTTCTTGAATAATTGCTTTGTTAGATGCATGTATATTATGTTATATGTTTGCATATATAACGTACACATATATATGTATACATATATAAAGTAAAAATATGCCATCATACTGATGGTTTCTTATTTAGTCATATGTTAGTTATAAGCTGATAGCAGTAGCATGTAATCACAGTACCTTCCTCCAGGATTTGGGAAGGGGTGGAAATCAGCTTGCAACGATAGCTCCTTAAAATGAGGATCATGCTGTTTAATGTTTCAGTTACATGTGTGAGCATATGTGCACAAACACACACGTTTATTAATGGGCACATAACAGTGTTTACCCAGGCTAGATGCACACTAAGAAATTCACATTGTTTTCCAAATTCTTGTCTTGACTGGTTTATTCAGAGAACTGTGTATTGGTAGGACTAATCTGAATTGAGCCCTGCCTAGCTAGCTGTTTGGTTTTACGTGTACATAACTCTTCTTCCTGAAAAGTCACTTCAGTACTTTATGGTTTCTTTACTGAAGCATACTCACTTTTAATTCCAGTGAAGCTGTAAGCTTTGTTCTTGTTTAGAACTGGAATGGTTAGGATATGGCAGTTTTTTGACCTTGGTGTGTCCCTGCACATTTTGTCTCTCCATCAGGTGCTGAAGGAACCTAGTTCTTCTTGTACCATCTCCAGATTACCAAATGAAATTATTAAGAATTCTTACATCTCTTTTAAGTTCTTTGAAAACACCAGTGATAGTGTGGGGCCCTTTTGGTCTTGATGATGAAGCCCTAGGGAAAAAAAAAGTAAAATTCAGGTCCTTTGCTGGTGTCCATGTTCAGGCTTCTAAATCTTGAGCTTAAGTGTGCCCTTTTACTTTGAATAAAATAATGGTTTACTAATTTATAAACTGCAATAACCTACTTGGCATAGGCTCTGTTTGTCTTTAGAAAGTTGGGTTTACTTGTTTGTTTAGCACGACATGTTCAAAACGTCGTGGTAGTGCATAGGTAGTCTGACCTGGGCTCTGCCCAGCCTCTTTGAGCTTGGTCCATGAGTCCTGTAGCACTAAACTGGTCCTTGTTACATGGGAAGAGGCTTAGTGATGAGACCTGGTATTATAGTCCCAGGATTGTTTCCTTCTTGCTCTGTTGGTCACCCCAACCCTGAAAGGGAAGTAGGGTAGGAACTGAGTGGGAGCAGCCTGATTCAAGTTAGAAACTTAGATGAGGACTCAAACTGGTACATGCCAGGCATGGCACTGGAACTGTATATCCTCAGCAGCGTGCTCTGCTGCCCCACGCTCCCAGGTTTCAGATAGATAGGTGTTTGGGGTGAGGGAAGACTGGGACCAGGTCAGCTTTAATGTAGGCTGTTGTGCTTTTCTTCTGGCTCCCTCTCTCTGTCAGCAGTGCTAGGATAGGGTTTCTCAAAGAGGGTTCCTGACTGTTGGCATGTCACATGTTTAAATCATCTGGAAAATGCTAGATTAAGCATGAATCATTAGCAGGAGTTCTTTTCTTTAGTCCTCTTTAGAGCTACTGATATAGTTATGAACATGATACATCTCCAAAAGTTCTGTAAATTATTGGACTGTGGAATACTGATTTTTTTTTTTTTTGGGTCCGGTCGTAGGGCCTGAACTCTGGGCCTGCGTGCTGTCCCTCAGCTCTTCAGCTCAAGGCTAGCGCTCTACCACTTGAGCCACAGCACCACTTCCGGCTTTTTTCCTTTTGCTTATGTGGTGCTGAGGAATCAAACCTAGGGCCTCAGGCATGCAAGGCAAGCACTCTACCACTGATCCACCTTCCCAGCCCCAATACTGATTTTTTTTAAGTAGGCAGAGAAATAGATTGAATAACCTATCTGGCGTGACTTCTCACGTTCTCACATTCCTACAATTCCTCGTGTGTGCGGAGCGTGTGTTCCATGACTCCTAGTAGGTATCTGAAACCATGAGTAGCACTGAGCTCTGCACAGGATACAGTATGTCTCCTTTTCATTGCTACTTATGCACTGTCAGGGCATGATTAAGAAAAGTGCCAGTTATTTGAACATAAGTGCTTCAAAATTAGGACCGTTGATCTGGTAACCAAGACACTACTACCAGATACATAGGTGGGTAGCATACATACTATGGACTCTCTGGACAAAGAGATGATTCATAACACAGGCAAGATGGCATACGATTTAATCACTACGCAGAACTGTGTACTTCAAAACTTGAGTCATTCATTTCTGTAGTTTTCTATTTTATATTGTAAGCCTTCAGAAACCTTGCAAACATGAAGCTGTCAGTCTGTTATGATCAGGGCTGGAGTCCCAGTGTTACATCCAGAATTCTCATCAGGATTTTGCAGATCATCTCTACACTGGTTGAAATTAAGCCAGTTGAAATTCCTTGATGTTCTTCTTGGCCAACGCAGTCTGGGCTTTCTGTATGATGCCTAGGGTCTTTCACTTTACATTGAAGCTCTTCCCACACTCCCTGCTGCCTAGGTCTTCCCCAGATTCCTCAGACTTTTCTCTAATGCAAGAAAAGAAGCTGCCTCCATGCAGTCTGAGTATCCTCCTCTAACCGCTTTTGTTGTTGACCCCTTTGGATCTTCTGTCCCCTTCTCATTTGAACCCCCAAACTCTCCTGTCCTGCTAGAGTCATCAGCCATTTCCCTTTTACAGAATACTGTTTCACTCTTGTGTAACTAAATAGTTTTCCCTAAACTACCTTTTAACAGTTAAAGAATTGCTCTGTTTTATTCATCTATACAAATTCTTGTTCAGGTAAATGAGATAGAAAATTCAAGTGATAGATTCTTTTTTGTTGATTTGTGGTGGTTATCATAGTATTTGGTATTCTCTTACACAGTGTAGGCTTCAATTTAAAAAGTGAGATCACTGACTACTTAGGTAATAATGGTATGCGCTGAGAGGTATGGCTTGGCGCTTTGAGTCTTAATGTTACATGTTAAAGACTTTAGTTTTTACATAAGTTGACACTGATTGTTGGAGATCTTTCTGGTATGTGTAGAAGGACCCTTTCTGCTTTGATGCTATAGGAGCTAAAAAGATCTGGGTAGGGAGAGATGGGATAGAGGAGAGGAAGGGTGATGGCGAGACAAGCCCCGTCTGCAGCAAGACCGGAGATGTTTCTGTGTGCTCACTTGGCTGAGGAGGCAGTTTGATAACCTTAACCCTGTTGATTCGATCAGTTCTGACTCACTTAGACATTTGCATTTCACCTAGCCCAAGTGCCTTTTTTTTTTCAGAATTAATATTAGAATTCTACATTTTTATAGTCAAGAAGCTTTTGAATTTTGTTTTCTGATCGAATGAATACCTACCTTTTAGATGGGCATAGTTAACCTCTAAGTATTTGAAACATGTTACATGTTCCCTTCTTGCCTCTACTCCTCTATCACCATTTCTCTTCTTCAGTAATGTTGAAGTCCCCAATCTGACATGGACAGGAAGCTTGCCCTGAATAAATACAATAGATGAATGGTCTCTGTTCCTGGGAAGAATTCAGAGCACTTTTTATATTTGATGTCACTAAAAACAAAACACCATCTTACAATTGTTTAGGAACTAAGATTTTTTAGTTTTAAACCCTAAAAGTACTTTGAAGGCATCTTCCCACAGCCTAAAAGTAGATACAAAGTATTTCTTCCTTTTTACTCTGTAATAACTTTTAACTTTAAATTAGTATATAACAGTGCTACTTTTTGTGAATAAATAAAGCCTTTCTAAGTTAAAGGAGATTGTGTGAATATTTGTAGAATATATATTTTTAAAAATATTTGTAGTTTAGGCTGGGAAGGTGGCTTAGTGGTAGAGCGCTTGCCTTGCATGCATGAGGCCCTGGGTTCGATTCCTCAGCACCACATAAGCATAAAGAAAAAAGTCGGAAGTGGCGCTGTAGCTCAAGTGGTAGAGTGCTAGCCTTGAGCTGAAGAGCTGAGGGACAGCGCCCAGGCCCAGAGTTCAGGCCCCACGACTGGACCCAAAATATGTATACCTATATACATATATATACACATATATGTATATACGTATACATATTTGTATGTATATACATATTTGTAGTTTAAAAAATGTAATTAGAGATTTTCAGGGATTGAGCATTTATACTTTTAGTGCTTAGGACTCTTCTAAAAGTATTCATTGTCACTCATTTTTGAAGAGAAAATCAAAGGATGAATTACTATGTTAATGAGAAAGAATTGTTAAGCAGTTTAGCAGGTTCATTTTTTAGGTTTCCACTTGTTCAACTTGAGAGTCATTTCTAAAGACATGAATGGAGTTGCCCTCTTACATAAAAGTCATGCCAAGCAGTGTGGCTCTACACACCCCAGGTGACTTATTTGCCTCGTGTTTGGATCTGTTAGAGATACGTATTACAATAATATTTGTTTTAAGTTTATCTTCAGTTAAATCTGTTCAGGTAATAAGGAATATAAGGAAAATGCTGATAAATGACTCACACTGTCATGGTTGGTTTTAACAACATTAACTATGTTTGTGTTGCTGCTTTGACACGGACCCTTGAGGCAAAATGACTAGTAACTCTACCTTTTTTAATTTTAAAAGTAGGGTTTTCTTTGGCTATTAAAACAAATAACCCTTCTTGATTAGTATAAGTGCCCTTATTCTAATAGATAATGTGCATCCATTCTTTCATACTAGTGCATTTGAAGCTTATTAATAGAAAAATGATAGCTTAAATCAAAACATTTGAGTAAACTGAGCTCAGAAAAGCTTTTGGTTTGACTTTTTTGTTTGTTTTGTACAACAGCTAATGGAGAGCTGAGTAGATGATGTGTTCATTAAAACAGTACCAGCAGACTGGGTGCCAGTAACTCACACTTATAGTCTTGAGAAGTGGAGATTGAGAGTATCATAATTCCAGGCCAGCCTGAGCAAAAAAGAAATTTCAAGAACCAGTCTCACCACCAGAAAAAATCTGGGCATGGGGGATAAATACCTGTTATTCCAGCTATTATGGGAAGAATAAAATAGGCCATCAGAGGCAATAAGCAAGGCTCAATCTTGTAAATCGCCGGAGTCCTAGGCAGGCTGTACAAAAGTTACTGCAGGCCAAGGGAGAGACCTTTGCCTCGGGCCATACAGAAGAGAAGTTACTCCCCTCACCTTTCATCCTAGGTTTGCTGCCTAGTTCTCTTTCTAGAGAGTCATATGACACCATCCGGTCATGGAAGCACATCAGGGGCAGACCAGAACAGTAGCTGGGGCGGCCCCAACAAACCCACCCACTAGTCCTCCAAAGAACCGAGTGGTTTTCAAGTTCACATGGAGGCCTGAGCTCTACCAGAGCCAGGGGCCAGCTGGGGCCAGAGCTGCTGATGTCCCTGGCCAGTCACCTCCCTCCCACACCCTCCAGGAGACAGCTGCATCCTCATTCCATGTGGGTGCAAGCATCCTATACACACAGGAGCATATGGAAGCTGTGTGTGCCTCCACTGAGGGCTTGGAGGCCAGGACAGGCTTCAGGGCCTGGAGAGTTGGCTTGCTGCCAAAAACAAAAACAAAAAAAGAAAACCCAGTCTCTTCACAAGTTAGTTTTGACATGTGTATGGTGGTGGTGGTGGTGGTGGTAATGTGGTAACTGAAATAAGCCTAGGCTTGATGAGGTGGTGGTGGTGGTGGTAGTGATAGGGCAAAATGAGTCCAGGCTTCAGGGGTGGGATTGCCCAGACATCCCTATGAACGGATATGCTAGGAGCTTAGACTTCATTCTTTGCATGCACTTGATGGCCGCAGAGAGATCAGAAGCATGAGAAGGGTATGATTATTTTTGCATTTTAGGAAGGTATGTATGTCTGTAGGAGATGGGGAATATAAGAATGAGGTAGAAAGAGGCAAAACTTAACACAGGCCAAGTTGAGAGGCATAGGAAGGCCCCATGGAGGCCGTGGTGCAAAGCTGGAGAGAAGGGCACAAATGGAGGTGGGACTGAATGTGGCCGGCTCAGTGTCCTGGCTCTGCAGGTGGTGATGGGACCTGGGAGAGGGGCAAGGCAGGGGACAGGGGTGCAGCTGTGGGCAGCTCAGGACTGAAACCTCAGCCAGCAAGCAGGCCTTCTGTCATCCTGAGCCTACCTCAGCATACCCAAGTGTGCACATCTGGGAGGCTTCACTCACGGTACTGGCTGCATCTGCCAGTAGCCTCTCCCATTGCTATGTGTCTTCTCATGCTCTTTCTTCGCCTCATTTGCCCACTGCCACTGTTTCCTGGCCCTTGCTGTTCTGAAAAGCTTTCACTCAGCTTTTTGGGACCGCCTTCAGCCATAGGCATCAAGCTTAATGGGGAGGAACCTAAGGAGACACATTGGGACCTTCTGGAAGTGAAGGACGGGAGAGGCGGACGTGAGTGACAGGGAACTGCGGACTTTAACTAGTCTGGAGACAAGGGATGCCTCTGGGCAAGACAGCAGTGTGACCTAAATGCAGGTGCCACACCACATGGCCTTACCTGGAGCTTGCAAGGCTCTTAAACTTCAAATTATTTCTTACTGTCCAGTCACTGCAGAGAAATTACAAGATACAGATACTTAGTCAGGCAAAGGAAAAAAAAACGTGATGTAATCATACATAGACAGTGGTAAGGAGAGGCTTGATGTGTGGGAGAACGTGAAGGTTGTAGCAATAGCGGGTACCCTCCTTTGTGTCCAAAAGTGTGGTCATTGCGGACAGACAAGTTTTTGACTGGTGGAGAGCTCATAATGTATGTTGCTAGTGGTCCCTGTGCTTTCTGATGACATCCCAAAAGTATTCTTCATTTGTCCACTTGCCTCCAAAGTTCAGGGAAGCTCCGGTTGGTCACAGGCACAAAGTTGGGAAGTAACTAAGTCCTGGAAGCCTGCTCTCTGGCATGGTGTCTGTAGTTAGTAAGATGTACGTGATTCCGGGCATGATCCCAGCACTTAGGAGGCTGAGGCAGGAAGATCAGGAGTTTAAAGCCAGCCTGAGCTGGAGACCCTGTCTAAAACAAAACAGAAACATGTTGTATAGTGGGACCTTGCCAAGAGAGTAGGTACATTGTTCTTTACACAGACACACACAAAGGTAACTGCATGAGGTGGTTTGGTCCACAAAGCATATGTGCACCAAAACATGTTCATCAAAGATGTACAGTTTTTGTCAACTTTTCTACCCAGCGGCATGGAGCTCGTGCTGCTTAGTGTACCTGCCTCTTTTTCTTCTCTTTGTTGGAACCTCCTGTCCCTGTCTACTATGAAGAGGACGCATGTTCCTCTGTCTGCCTTAAGATCTGCCATGTGAGGGTTCCTGGCAATCTGACCTCTAAAGGAAGCTCCAGCAGACCGCTGGGCCAGGTGGAAGTAGTTGCTGGGAGGGCCTCCTGTGCGTCCTCCACCTCCATCTGTGGGCTTCTTGCCCCTCCTGCTTTCCCTACCTCCTCACTCCTTGGCATTACATAATATTCCTATTAGGAGCAGTTCCTGTTTTGCTGGGGAGAGGAATTGTGACCCTGTCAGGGAAAATCCCTGTGCTAACATTAGCAGTGGCTGCTGGTGGCTGGTGCATGATCTCATAAGGGAAGCACAGTGCTACCCGCTCTCTGTTCCTGGCTGAGTCAGCGCACAGATGGGGCCGCCTCTGCGGATCAGCTTCCCCGGCTTTCCTCCTGTGGGAGCCACGGTTCTGTGGTGTGGAGTGGAGTCACCAGGCTGCAGCAGCCCTGGTAGGGAGAGGACACTTTCACTTGAGTTACTTTCTGCACTCCAGGAAAATCTGTCCTAATTAGTGCTATCCCTGCAGATGGACTTGACCTGTGCATCTGTTTATGATGGGCAGCTTCAATGTGTGTAGAAGTTGGGAGTCTGCAGACACACACCCCCGCTCAACAGAGCCAGCCTTCCTCCAGCTCTGCTTCTGCTCATTCTCTCCCTTTTCATTGAAGCAGTGTTGAAGCTAGACATGGCATTGTATCTGTATTTAGTATGTATTAGGAATGGGGAAAAGAAAAAAAAGCAGAAAAATACAGGAAAAAGAAAAAAAAAGGAAAGCAGAGACAGAGAGGAGTGTATGTGTGCATGTGTGTGTTTTACTGGTATTTTAACTCAGTTCCTTGTGCTTATCAGGTAGGTGCTCTACCATTTGAATCACACCCCCAGCCCCTGCACCGATCCCTTCTCTAGTGTCTGCCACCATCATTGCCACATCCACTTCTGCCTTTTAATTCCCCTTAAGTTGCTCTTCACCAGGTGGATAGTTCCTGCTGTTGTGTACCTTACAATGTAATCTAGAGGATAATAATCAAGACTGTAATCTATTCTGAAGTACAGTATTGCATAGAAGGCATGGATAGTGTGTCCAGCAGAGATGTTCTGACAGCACAAGTTTGTGTATTCATGAAAAGTGTTCCTATGAAGTCCCACACAATTTTGTTACCAGAACACACATGTTGCCCCCTTCCTCTCAAACACAAAATAATTGTTGGCTCATGGAATAATTCTCTCAGACTTGGGAGACTATGTGAAGGATCCTGGAATGACCAAAAACAAGGACAAAGAAAAGGGACACACTGAGCTACTAGAGATAGAAGTGGGGCCTGAGCCAAAGTGCGGGTGTTAGAGGTGCTTAGGGTGGGGCATCCAGAACTAGCCACAAGCCTCTAGTAAAGGACCTGAGCATGCTCTGTTATTGGCTCCTGCACCAGTCCAGCCTCATATTGGCTTACACGAAAAGCTGAGGCAGGTCTAGAGAGGATGGAAAGCCTGAGCAGGATTGGGCAAGGAGAGAAGGCGATTCACATGGAGACAAGTCCTCAGCAAACTGCACAGAGCTTTTCAGAGTTTTGGAGGCACCATGCCTTGGTGCTCTGGCAGTGGCCAATCACCTGCTCTGCCCTCCTCTGTCCTCCTCTGTCCCCAAAGTAGGAGTTGACCTCAGCCAGGTAGCTCCTTCCAGAAAGGTCTTACAACTGAGCGATGTTAACATGGGGAAATAAACCACCAGCACCACTCTTAGGTTTCTTTAAATAAGTCAGCAGGGGTCTGCCCATGCTGCAGCCAACCCAAGAGATTCAGGGTTATTCTTACCTTCTGTCTCTGGCCTCCTCCCTTTAGTAGCAATCCTGTGGGAACTGTACAATGTCCCCATCCTGATAGCATTCTGCTGCTTACCAAGAAGGCTGAGCTAGCTACTCATTGTAGAAGCAAATGCCAAAAGACCAAAGTTAAGGTAAGTAAGGAATAATATCAAGCCCTCTGTTTCTTTTCATTGGTTTTAGGAAGTATTGATGTTGGCCACAGATTTGTCCTTGACATTGGGAAAAGACTAGAATTGTGATCCAAAGGCAACATTAGTGCCACACGTAACCAGTGCTATAAGGGGCAGCTGTGTTCACCTAATGAGGCAAGAACTGTGTTGCTGTAAGGTGGGCAGACCCCTTCCACACACAGAGGGGAGGGGAGTGTTGTCCACAGCATCAGCGACCTGTAATCACTGGGCACTGAAAACTGATCTTCAACACTAGTCTGGCCATTTGGGGAAAGTATCTGGATTCAGGGTTTTCCTTCTTATTGGAGTTTGGGGTTTAAGAACCTTTGCTCTAGAGGAAAAAACAGCATCAACCCCAGCTTATTGTTTAAACTGTCCCTATGGGCATGCTATTATAAGAACTAATTGTAATTAGTACAGCAGATATTTGTACATAAGTGAGCATTACTAAATTGCTTAAAACTACCTGAAGCATTTCTCTTCAGTAATTTAAATGAACATTTCCCTCTGCCCTAGGAGTTCTTTGAAATGCAAACTGTAATTAAGTCATTTGGATAATTTGTCCCTGAACACTTTTGAATGGAGTCTAAGAATTTTTTCTAGGCTTTGGTTCTAAAGTAAATATTAAAATAGGAAGGCTTTGGGCTTGTCCAAGTGCTTCCAAAGCTTAATGCAAGAAGCAGATTAAAGGAAGCATAAATTATGTGGTCTTTACATTGTAATCTTACACCTTTCTATTAGAATTGATTTATAATAATCCAAACTTTTTTCCTCCAGAAAACTTAAGTTCTGGGCTCTTTCTGTTTTCTTTTTAGAATCATAGTGGTGGTATGTTTTGTTTCCTCTTTCCAGTCTGTGGCCAACTGAATCTCTAGGAAGTCATCCAGATCCTTGTTTCTCTGAGTAGTAGTCCATCTCTGGAATGTTCAGCACAAGTCTGAAATGGTCAAGGTTTCTCTGATTTGTCCCCTGCTTTCCTTTAGCCGGGAATAGGAAAGAGGTATTCCAGCAAAGTACACTGCTAATCTGACATTAGCACTCCTCTGCACTTCTCTTGCTGGATCTTCACAGGGTAGGGGTTCTGGGTTTCACTTGCCTGGCTTTGTGACGACTTTCATAAACTTTGTGTCAAGATTTCAGTAAGCTAGATTTTGTGAGGTTTTTGTCTCTATAAACAGAAAACAACTACTTTACGTAAATCTATACATTGATTGTCAGCACTCTTTCTGTAAAGGAGGCTGCCTTTCCAAGAAATTGTACAGTCTGTGAATCAGTAAAGTTAGTTTTCTTTTACTTCTAGTCGCCAACGAAATTTAGAAACTGAATCAACTGTAAGATATACTTTTTACAACTTGTCAAAATTTTAGACTTGGGAAGAGTGTGTATGTGTGTGTGTGGTCTTTAAAATGTTTATTATATTTGTACATAGCTGTAGCTCACATATATAATTGCCCAGGTAAAGAATTTGCAATACTGCCATGTTAGTGTAGACCATGATCCTCCTAATTATAGTTTCCATTGTATGTGGGATGACAGGCATGCACTACCTCAACCAGCATTGGTTAAATGGAAGTCTTGAAAACTTTGCCTAGGTAGAGAGAGAAATGAGAGAGAGAGAGAGAGAGAGAGAGAGAGAGAGAGAGAGAAACGCTGTCTCAAAAAATAACCAGAGCAAAAGAGCTGAATACCTGCTTAGCAAAACCAAGTTCTCAGTTTAAACCCCAATACCACCAAATACACAAAACAAATAAAAACACAAGGTTCACTGTGTGCTTTTTAAAGAGCAACATTACTCACAGTTAAGCCAGTAATTTCAGATTTAGATTAGCTCCCTCATTTCATTCTACTCAGTGTGTCTTAAGTTAATCTTTACTCATGATATATTATTCTTTCAACTAATTTTAGTGATCCTTACAAAGGTGTAAATCTATTGGCCAGATACCTTAGTACACTCTTTAAACTAATGGGTAAAATCAGCTGTCTAAGAATTGAAGTTCTAAGTGTGTCAAAACAGTACCTCCTTTTAGTCATTTGTGTTTTAAACCAACACCAGGCATTGTACCTTTACAGAGAGCCTTAGTCTTGATAGTAATGCCATTATTTCTTCATTCTTTTTATTACAATTTTACTATATTTTTACTAATTTTACTAACTTATTACATCTATCTAGCTCCTTCTCTTTCTGATAACTTGTTCAGTTTCATGCTTGTGTTTTCTCCTTGTTATTCATAGCATTGTGGCAAAGCAGATGATTGACTAACAGAATTCATATCCGCAGGGTAGTTAGGACACGTGGTCAGTGGAGGCACAGACTTGGAGTGCAGAGGATGGGGGCAGGTGGGAGGACAGTGTGATACTGTGGTAGACTCAGCCTCGTGAGGTCAAAGAAGGGAGCTTTCATGTGGCATCTTCACAGTAGCAGCCAGCATGAGAAGCTCTCTGGTGGAGAAAGAACACTGCCTGCCAAGATGCAGATACTGCAAAAGCAGGGCCTTCAAGAAAGCAGCAGACAGCTCAAGGTGGCTGCTGCTCTATGCAGACGGCGAGAGACACATGACCCACACACTTCCCCTCCTTGATAGTTGGAAGTAAGTCTGTCCCTGAAACCAGCATGTTACTCATAGTATTCTAGCACTTCTGTATTTATCCAGAGTCTAGGTCAGGCCTGCTGGTACATACTTGTGATCTCAGACACTTGGGAGGTATAGATTGGAAGGACTTTGATTTGTTTCAGCAAATAAGCATAGCATGCAAGGTTGTCACCTCAGGTACATAGAGGCATAAGTAGGAGGAGAGCAGTGTAAGACCATCCTGGACCCCCTATCTGAAAAATAGCTAAAGCAAAAGAAAGCTGGAAGAGTGCTTTAAATGGTAGAATACATGTCTGACACGTGGGAAAGACTGAATATAAACCCCAGAACTGCCATTACCGTTATTATGATCCATAAAAATTGCATACTACCATCAATAAGCAAAACATTTTCATATATGTCATAGGGTTTGATTTTGTTTACAGTTTCTTTATTTGAATCAGGATTCAAGAAATGTTCCATAACAGTTGGATGATTTGTCTTCTAAATTTCTCTCAACCTGTGACTGCCCCTCCATAGCTTTTTGTTCTTTAAGTTTTAGAATGAAATTTAGAGGAAAATTCCCCCAATGCCTACTACCAGATTATGCTGAGTTTTGCAATGTATCAAGGAAAGAGAGAACAAATATTTTACTCATTTTTTTATTGGCAGTTTTCAAAATGGCAAAGGAGGCTCACTATCATTTCCCAAGGATGATGCCAAGTTCCCTTTTTGTAGATTTCATGCATTGAAATATTTGGATTTATGTCAATGTATTATGATTAGCATGTTTATTGGTGATCAAACTTTCCATCTTTGGCCATTTTTTTTCCGGTTGGTTCCTGAGTCCTTTGCTTCATTTTCAACAAGTTTTGTTGTGTATATTTAATGTGTGCGTGATGATGTGAAATCCATATGTGTAATAAAGTGACCTCTATAATGAAATAAGTTAACTTACACATATGTATCATCTGACATAATTACACATTTTCTCCCAATGGCAAGAGCACCTATAATATAATCCCTTTAGCAGAAGTCCTGAATATAGTACAGTACCTTTACTGTGCTTAGGTTGTTTCCATATTGTGGCTATTATGAATTATGCTACAGTGTAGATGATCCTATGAGACAGAGATTTCATTTTCTCTGGGTAGACCCCCAGAAAAGGGTTGCTGGCTTGTTTGATAATTACCTTTAATTTCTGTGGGAATCTTCATACTGCTTTCCACAATGGCTGCAGGCCAACAGCTGTTATCTCTTGTCCTTTATATGATAGCTATCTCTATGTGTGTGATGATAGCTCGTATGATTGGTTGAATTGAATTTCCCTGATGATTAATGAGGTCGCATCTTTTCTCTACCTCTTGAACTTCATATGTGTTCTATCGTGAAATGTCTTTCACATTCTTTGCTCATTTAAAATCAAGTTATATGTTTCTTCCTACTGAATTGTATGAATGCTTCATAACTCTTTATTATTAATTTCTTATCACATATGTATTTTTCTTAGATTGCAAGTTACTTTTTGTTTTCTTGAGTATTTCTCATACAGAAGCCTTTTAGCTTGATGAATCCTGTTTATTTTTCCTTCTGTAGCCTGAGCCTTTGGTGTACTACCCAAGAAATGATTGCCAAGGCCAAACTCAAGGTGTTTTCCCCTGTGTTTTCAAGGAGACTTTTTTATTTCTGGTCTTCCATTTGGTCTTATTTATTTTGAGTTGGTTTTTGCATATGATATAAGGATCCAGTTTCATCTTTGGTAAATTGAAATCTAGGTTCCCAGTGCCACTGACTAAACACATGCACATTGGTCATTGTGATACATCACATTAATAAATTAGAAGATAGAAAACACATGATCATCTCAGCCAATGAAAAAGAAGCATTTAAGGAAATCCAGCATCCTTTCTTGATGAAAATACAGTGATTTAGGCATAGAAGAAAATGTCTTTGGTATAAAAAGACATCATAAAAAACCCACACAAACAAAGCAGTCAGTGGGAGAAGCTGAAAGCCTTTGGTTTAAGAGCAGGTGCAAGTGTAAGTGGAATCATCTCTCTTGGAAGATGACACAGTCCAACAAAAACACTAATGAGGTCATCAGAAAACAATTGGAATTAGTAAGTGAAATCAGCAAAGTTGCAGGATGGAAAAATCAAGATACAACCTCCCCCTCCCTGTTATTTGTATACAGAAAAATAACCTGAGCATTTTTGACATGACGCTCAGTGGTGTTTAATATCTTCCTTCCAGTCTGGTATAGGGTTTTCTAGGCCTGCTCCAGTCATTTGCTGCCCGAGTTTCTCCCTGCTTTCTGTTTGGTGGCAGGTGATTTTTGGAGACATAATCTAGGCTTTCAGTTGCATATTTGTTCCTAGGTGAGTATTTGTTCCTACTTCTCTTTCCATGGATAAAGCTTGGAACTATGATTTTTTTAATAATGTATTCCTCATTTATTTATTTTCATTATATGTGTGGTACTCACAGAAATAACACAGATAACTTGGTTATCCAAAAATCAAAAAAGAAACTGGATTTATAGGGTTAAGAGTGAGTATTCTTTCTATGTCTAGTCCGAACGTCCTGTTATATGCAAATTACTGTAGTTTAAAGTTTTTTTTAGATTTCTTTTATATGGCTATTTAACCAATCAGTTGTCCAATTGAGTTCAATTTGTTTTTAGAAATTGCTTTTTCTAAAGAAAAAAAATGGATTCTGTTGTATGGTTATTGACCACTGATGAGACTCTCCATTTTTATTCTCTTGATTATTGCAATGTGGTGTGGTTTGGACTGGGTACAGAACTTCCATCTCAGGGTGCTGTCCTGCCTGTGCTGAGCGGTGCTGGTTGCCCTGCTCCTCGCACTTAGAACTGAAGAAAAAACATTAGAGTGTAGCCAGTCTTACCATTGTGATTGCTGTTTTTCTGCCACCTTTAGTTCCAGAACAGAAGAATGATGTTTCTGACTAGGCCTGGGGATGATAGAAGGGACACCTAAGGGCACCTCTTCTCCCAGAAGCCGTCAGCAGCTAGGTCATCATCATCAAATGCTTTTTGGTCCTTCCGTACTAATACATTGTTGGGAAAATTGTATTCATTGGTCAAAGATAACCTAAGGCTTAATTAACTACAAGATCTGATCCAGAGAGCTCCTCAGTTTAACTAGAGCTCCTGCTTCTCCAAAGCTGTGTTTACCCCTTTCTCCCTCCCCTCAGAAAAGGCAAGAATGGTCCTTAGCATCATGGCATTTGGTGACTTATTGCAGAACTACAGGCTTCCGTGTGGAGGAGTGTCCATGGAACTGAAGTTGGCCTGTGTGAGTGAGCACGTGCTGGCCCCGGGAAACCCAGGCTGTCCATAGGGCTTGCGTGGAAGGTGGTCGCCCAGCAGCCAGGCTTCCTAGACACACACCGAGTGTCTGCTATGGAGCCGCCCTGTGCTACGTGCCCGGGAGCTGGTACACAGGGCTGTGAGCAGCAGGGTTTGGAGCAAGGAAGGCGATGCTTCATTCCAACTGGAACGGAAGTTGCAAAATCCCCTACCCCGTTGTTGCAGTTTTAACAAACAGTGATGTCAAATCTGTGTGTTTAAACAGAGGAAAAGGCAATTTTATTTGGGCCATGCCATTTTAAGATAAATGAAAAACTGTTTGGCTCATTCCACACCCCTCCTTAAGCTGAGCCCCACATAGCACAGTCTCCCCCCGCCCCTCCAAGCTAGTGCAGTTTATTGCCAGTTCTGGTGTTGTCTGCTCTGGAAAGTCACAGGAAGAGCTGATAAGGGGCTGAGGACAGAATCTCGGGTCTTATCTCTCCCTAGCACACAGTGCTGAGAGTGCGTCCTTTTCCTGTCCTCCGACAAGAGACCTAAACAGCCATGTCCTGGCAGCCAGGGCGGCAAATGTGGCTGGCCGGCTCACTCCTGGAGGAGCCAGAGAGGAGAAAGTGGGTCGCTGCTTTCTGTAGAGTTGTTTAGCACCGACTACACCTGTGTGTTGTCTCCCGATGAATCAATGGGCACAGGGCACATGTGCACCTATGACTTCACAGCAAGCTGCTCCTGGGAGCGAGCAGGAAGCAGGCATGAAGAGGAAGAACTGCCAGAACACAGGGCTGGAAATCATGGGCTACTTTGTTTGCTTAAGAGTTTTGCCAGGACTTAAGTTTGGCCTGAAAGGATTAGATTTGGTTTTTCTTTTGTTGACAGAGCAGGCAACTGGTTTAAAGAGCTTTTGTGATAATAAGAAATTGGCACTGAGGATTCTCTGGTGTGGGAGCAGAAGAGAGCAACATCAACTTATCCATCTGTCCCTCTTGCCTGTCAGATCACCCCTCGATGCCACATAGATAGATTGGGCCAAGAGGAGCTTGCCTTTGGCATGGCATGGCATGGGGGAGGCCGCGGCTTCCTTTTCTCACTGTCCTCTCAAGGGAGCATGGGGGACTCAGGTGAAGCAGTGGGTGGTGCTGCCCTGTCCTGGGGTGCTTCCCCACAGGGCAGCCTTAGGCCTCCATCACCGGTCCCTAAAGCCTCTCAAAGGACCTGGCTTGCAGCCTCCATTGGGAGCCGGAATGTTGCAGAACAATTCTGAAAATGGTTCAAATTAATTTGCTTTTCTCTTTAAAAGTATCTTGAGTAATTACTCTAAATACGATTTTTTTTAAGTTACTGTTCTCTAAAGACCTTCTTCTTTAAAGCATCTAAAATCTAAAAATTTTAACTGCTGTCTTTCCTATAAAGAGTGAGCTGGGGTTTGAATTGTTAGTATTATTAAGCAGTTTGTTTCCAGTCCTCTGTGGAGGAGAACGGCAGTGACAGAAGCCTCCAGAAGCCTCTGCTGCTGCTCTTAGATGCCAGCCCTGCCCTCAGCTGGGTATGGAGGCTGTTCATCCTGCCTCTGGAGAGCAGGGGAGAGCCAGTTGACCTAGAATTATAAAATATAGTCAATTCTGATTATTTTTAGACTTCATTGAAAGAAGTTGGCACCTATGTTGCATTGATCACTTCTAGCTCTGAAGGAGCCTCGTTAATCTTCTGATGGCCAGTGTGGTGAGAGGCCCTCACCTGAGTCCTGTGCCCCTTCAAGAGGCAGCAAGCTGCTGCTCTTTTCCTTTCCTCTTCTCCCCAGAGGCAGTGGGACTTGTCAGTGATTCTGATGTCAGTGACTTGAGAAGGTGCCATAAGTACCATCCTTTTAAAACCTGTTTATGTTGGCTTTCCTAATGAGTGGTAATTTGAGCAGCTGACTAGGCAAATGGCAAAGAAAAGAAGACAGAAAAGAAACAAAGTGAACAGCTTTGTTAACATTGGCTTTCATGTGAGGAATTTGGCATTACTTGTATTTCTCTACCAAAGCCAGTGAAAACCAAGATGCTCTGTGCTTCCCAGTTCCCCATTATTCTTTCTGAGCTGTCCAGTTCATTTGTCTAGGTTTGAAGTCCAGACAGAGATCTGATGCCTAATTATTAGATGGTGTCTCATAGGTGCTCAGCACCATTGAGTTTGCCCTCTGTCACTTTCTGGTTTTTGTTGTTTTGGTTTTTGCCGGTTATGGGGCTTGAACTCAGGCCCTACGTACTGTCCCTAAGCTTCTTTTGCTCAAGGCTAGCACTCTACCACTTAAGCCACAGTGCTGCTTCCTGCTTTTTCTGTTTATATGGTACTGAGGAATCGAATCCAGGGTTTCATGCATGCTAGGCAAGCACTCTACCACTAAGCCACAATCCCAGCCCCCCTCAGTCTCTTCTTAACATAATGTTTTCCTAGCCTGCCTCCTTTGGCTCTTCCAAAGCCAGTTAGCAGCCTCTCCTTTTCACTGGCATTATTCTGTAAGAATCACACTAAGGACTTCATCAAAGCCTAAAGCCATCCAGTTTCATATGTATACAGGAGTTACCCCTTATCCAAGGGGAATATGTTCCAAGATCCCAGCCTTGGATAGTGCTAGGCCTTTTCTGTTATAACCCAGCTCCCATCATGCACTGGGGTTGTAACTGTTCAGTCTGAGGTACATCACAAAACATGGCACAAATTTCTTCTTCTGTCTTCACCATGGTGATTGAAGATTCATTTTATGGTGGATCTTAGCAACTTCAACATATGATTTTATTTTTCTTTCCTTATTAAGTTAGGAACTTCACTTTTCACTTAAGAGAAAGTACAGCCAACCCAGCAGACAAATCCTCAAGATTCTTATCTCTAAGGTTCAAGAGGCAGAACACCCTCTGTGAGCCAAAAAGCTGAGTGAGCATGTGGGGCTCTGAATTCAAGCCCTCGTTCTCTCTTTTACACTCACATGTGTGCACACACACAAAATTAAGTATTGCTTGAACAGCTTTGTGATACTGCTGCAACCGTCTTACCACTGAGTCACCTACTAGAATGGCTCAGACCTGAGTAGCTCCCATGGTGTAATAACTGGACAGAGGGGAGAGTCACGTTCTAGGTGGGGTTGAGCACAAAACCTCATACTATCCAGAATGCCAGGCAGCTTAAACTTAGGAATTATTTCTAGATTTTTCAATCTATTAGTTCATATCATAGTTGGTTCTGAGTAACTGAAACCACATGTTTTAGTCTGTTTTCTGCTATTATAACATTGCCAATACTGGGTAATGATAAGGAAGCAAGGATTATTTCTTTCTGTCTGGAGGCTGGAAAATGCAATTCTCAGGTGCCAGTGTCTGATGTGGGCCTTCCTTCTGTGTCTCACATGATGGAAGAAGACATCATGTGGTGAGCTCACATCTCTCTTACTCTTATAAAGTAGTAATCTTGTCCTGGGGCCCCTTCTCACTACTCCAGTAACCCTAATCATTTCCCACCACCAGATACCCTCAACATCTGAATTTGAGGATTAAGATTCCAGCATGAGCAAAGAGAAGCCATAGATAAAGGGGACTACTGTGTGTGTGCATATCCAAGAGCACACTCAATAGATTTATCCATTCAGCCATAGTTAACATGATAGGCTTGTAGTAATAATTTGTCAATCTCTGTTCTAGAGAGCCCCTTCCCGGAACTTTTGCAAAATGCTTCAAGTACATACCATAGGTTTTTGTTCCCGTTTGCATGTGAACACACACACATAATTCCTAGCTATGTTTTCCAGTTGAATTGTAGCATAATTTTCATTCTATTACTATACCCTTGATTTTCAGCACTGCACCAAATAAAAACTTTTCTTCATTTGGTGGGGTTTTATTTGGTTTTGACTCCTGTATATTCACTTGTTAATGCTAAAACTGATTGTATCTCCAAAGATAAAACCATGTTTAGCCTAATTACAGACTTAACTAATAAATGTCTTGAATAAAGTGCAGGACTTCACACTTGAATAACTTCATGTGTGTGCTGGTCCTGGAGCTTGAACTCAGGGCCTGGAACTGTTCCTAAGTTTGTTTTTTTTCCCCCTCAAGCTTAGAACCCTACCCCACTTGAGCCACAGCTCTATTTCTGGCTTTTTAGTGGTTAGATGGTGATAAGAGTCTGGGTTGGAACTACAATCCTCACAGATCTCAGCCTCCTGAGTAGCTAGGATTACAAGGTGTGAACCACCAGTACCTGGCTTGAATAACTTTTGTGAGTGCAGAAATTCTGTCAGTAAAACAGAGAATGTTTTCAATATGGAAACCACATGGAAGTGTGTAAAACCACAGCGTGCATGGGAGACGGGGATCACGGTGCCGATACACTGCATGGTGCCTGCATTCTGGTGTCTAACCTGATGTCAGTGGCTGACCAGTGAGATGACTACCTGAAGTCAGAAGCTTTCCCAGGTCGTGTCTTCTGGTCAACATGTGAAGGACCTGCACTTCCCAGCTCACTGCCAGGGGCTGCAGTGGAGCCCCCATCTGCGATTTGACTTCTCTAGCTGCCCTTGTAACTCTCAAGGGTCTTGCAACTCCTGCTCTCCCTCCACTCTGGTGAAAACAGTTTATTCATAAGTCTGTGCCACCACTGAGGAGTCAGGTAATCCCACAGGAAGAGGTTAATATTTCTGTACTACCTTGCCTTATTCCAGTTGACTTTTCCCCTGGTAGGTAACTATGGTATCGTGTGGGATTACAGCCGGAGGAAAATTACAGATCACTGGACTGAGCTCCTGTGGATTGCTGGGGATTATCCTACACAGAACTCGCATGTTCTTGATAGTGGTTAGAGGAGCTGTGCACTTAGAGTGAAGGTGTCCTCAGGATAGGAAAGCCTTCTACAAAACACTACTGCATTCTGTGCTACCTGCCCTCCCGAGCCCCTTCTGGACACTAAAATGTCAGCTAGAAAGCATGTCGCTTAGTGGGTAGGAATAATAGCAGCTCCTCTCAGTTCCCATCTAGTCAGATTTTGTGCCTTGTGTCTTGTTGAATACTTACCATGCCTGTTCCTTATGAGAAATTGTTTTCTAAATGTAAATAAATATAAGATATGGTATCAGAGAACTTATATCCTTGGCAGAATTGATTGCAAAGCAAGTTATACAAGCAATAATTGGTGGTCATAGGGAGTAAATGAGATGATGGTCCACAAAAAAATCAGGCTGTTGAGGGAAATGGTCTTGCACTTGATCTTCAACAAAGTGGTGCATGGGCCTATGAGTGAGGATCCAGAAGAACATTCTAGGCTAACACAGTGGGCCATTGAATCTGTTCTGCCTCTTTTATTGGAGAATTTAAATCATGCATGCACATACACATACTAGAATTTATTTTTTAACTTATCTGTGTCTAAAATGGATAGGTGCAATTTCTGCCCCCTAAGAATCCACAAAGACATACTTTGCATTTGTCAGAACTGTTCTGCTAAAGAATTTGTTGAATATGGGCTGGGAAGGTGGCTCAGTGGTAGAACACTTGCCTTGCATGCCTGAGGCCCTGGGTTCGGTTCCTCAGAACCACATAAGCAAAAAGAAAAAAGCCAGAAGTGGCACTGTGGCTCAAGTGGTAGAGTGCTAGCCTTGAGCTGAAGAGCTGAGGGACAGCGCCCAGGCCCAGAGTTCAGGCCCCATGACCAGACACCCCCCCCCAAAAAAAAAAAAGAATTTGGTGCATATAAAGAACATTTTTCCAAACTACTCAATGCCAAGCTTTCTCAACTTTTCACAGACTGGTCCAGCACATGATGACAGACATGCTGTTGTGGAAAGTGAGCATTGATTCATGACAAGCAATAGCACTGGCACTGTTAACTCCAGTTGCTAAATCCATTACCCTTGCGCTCTGGGTGTCTGCTCCTTCTTTCAATGAGAAAAGTTTGTTGGGCGATTACTCTTGCAGCATGACCTCTGGGTTATAATGTACAAATTAGAAGGCTTCCGTCATTCTGTCACTTAAGATCAGCAGCAGTGTATGAGAAAAGCCAAAGCCAGCTGAAAGATTTTCCTTTCATTCCAGGACTGGTACATCTGCAGGCAGTGTTGTGTGTACATGGCGCATCTTCTCTAAATGCCCTCTTCTTAATATCCCTGTGCTTTTTCCTGCTCTAAAAGAGACATAGCATTCTTTTGAAAAAGATACTGGTAATTCATTCCAGTACATGTGTTCTGTATAGTCCAGAAGAGCTAAGAAATCTCAGAAGCAGAAGATACATCTTCATCCTCCAGATAAAATGCCCCCCCACCTGCAAGGAAAAAAGAAAGAAAAAAGGAAAAAATTCTTAATTTTGTAGACACTGGGGAAAAGTTGACATGCCTAGTTTCAAGTCTCCTTAAGGGACCTGAGAAAGTCAGGATGCATTAACTCCATGTCTTAAGGACCTCTGTTTGCAAGGCCACTCTCTTTATGACACTCTTTTTTCTTTATTGTCAGTCCAAATAGCCAGAGATGGATTAAAGTGTTGAGATTCTCCCACTCTAATCACATCACCTGATCTATATCCACGAACCACTTGAAAGCTACCTAATGCTAACAAGAAAATGGAGACAGCCACCACCTGCACAGTAGAAGGGTCTCCATGGACATTGTCCAGTGCCAAGCCAAGAGGGATTCTTGCGTAGGTAAAAAGTCGGACTTACGATTTACTTCCTATTTTAAAACAGCCAGACTTTGTCATACACATTTATGTGCTAGTTTGACAAATGATAGAACTCTTAAGCATGACTTCAGTTCATTATTTATGTGAATTGCAGATTGGAATAATAAAGGGTCCCCCCCCCCTTTAAAAAGTAGTATTGCTGTGTGCCATGGCTCATACCTGTAATCTTACCATCAGTGCTCTGAGAGTCGCAGTTCAACGCCACCTAAAGCAAGAAAGTTCCAGAAACTCTTAACTACAATTAACTGCCAAAAAGTCAGAAGTAGAAATGTGGCTCAACTGGTAGAGTGCTAGCCTTGAGGGGAAAAAAAAAAGTTTATTTTTCCTGTGGACATTCTGTGCTACATGAAACCTGTCTTATGTTCTCCTAGATGTTGAGCAGGGAACTTTGTCCCTGAATTATACAATCAATTGAGAAATACTTTAGTGTTCATGTCTATGAAGAGAGAGGGTAAGAATCAAGTCTACTATTGTGGAGGAATGAGAGCTTGCACCCAGTAGCTTGGAGGCAAATCTCGCTCCTGCTGTCTCCTAGCTGTGGAACCTCCATAAGCCAAGTGTCCCCGGTCCCACCCTGTGCCCTGTGTGGTGGAGAGAACACCTCTCTGGGTGGCTGGGAGCCACTCAGGATGCCATGCAGTTAGTGCCTGGCACAGTGGTACTCAGTTGTGGTCACTGGAATTTCCTAGCATGATTGAGCATAACAATTCCGCCAGCTCTTCTGGCTTTAAATTGTCAAGGCTCTGAAGTGGGGAGGATCAGGTTCCCATTTGTCAGTTCTAACCCATAGGACATTATTGATTGACAAGTCAAGGCCCAAGATATCACTGTGGAAAGTCATTCCATCTGGTATGCCCGCATCGGCTCTGAATAACCAACTGGAGGAGTTCCTGTGACCACACAAAGTGAACCCATAGTTGTTTCTACAATATATAGAAAATTTGTGAAGATTCTCTGTCTGTACTTGTGTCTCTATCATAAACTAATGAGAGAGAAGGTATATCAGTGTGTATTTTGCAAACTTAGGGAAAGTGACTTTTAAAATGTCATTTGAAAAAGTTCCCTCCTCACCAAAATTTTTCTTTGAAAAGCTCCTTCCATTAGATGTGCTTCTTAGGGATCCCATATGGACTCTTCTACTTCTGCTCTTCTCTGTGCCCAAGAAAGAGTCTGTAGTTCTCCATGCTTTTGCCTTCACCAGGTGGGTGTTAAACTCTTGGCACTAGCATAAAACTTTAGAAATCTTGGACTGAGATTCAGGTAGTGATTCATTCATCTCCAGAATTCCACCGTTTCAACTCTGGCCTAGCATCACTAGCCTTTTCCCCATGACATACCCTTTGATGAAGATCTAGGGTAGTGAAGCATCATTAGAGTTTGTCTGGCCGTCATACACAAAAAGAGACCCTTCAGGAATACACCGTGGGATTGAGAGTTCCAGCTTCTCACCATGGTTCTCAAGAGGGCAAGTGAGAGGGTGACTTTCAGGACTTAGGTTTAAAAGAGACTCATATATTTGTAATAGTCACTTAGTTTTCTATTTCTGTTGATGTTAGTGCCTACATAGTATCAATTCAAATCAACTCTTTCATGTTATTCAGTAGTTTATAGAATGTGGCTTGCTATCTTTACTAGCAATACAAGTGTGATCTTGGCTCACTGTTTTCTTTCAGATGGTCAATACATTTATTTGATGCATAGATGGGGCAATATTATTGACACTTTTCTACGTTAGCCTGGCGGTTAGGGTGAGAATTTTCTGTAAAGCAGCTTCTGCCCTGCAGCCTGCTTATACTAAAACCTTACCAGCCTTCCTTGGCCTTGTGTCTTTGCATTGCTGAGCAGCCTCTGGGGCTGGCCCACTCGTCTTTCCAGAGGTCAGTATACATTAGCCCTGCAAGGGAAAGGACCTTACAAGTCACCTAATGTAGCCTACATGTTTTTACTAGATTATGTAACTAAGATCCAAAGAGGCTGTGGGACTTACTAAAGGATTTCCATTAGTTAACAGCAGAAGTTGGTATTTACAAAATGCTTTCTGAACCCCTAAGCTTAAGTGAGATGTCTGGCAAGATGAGCCATAGCTTCCTTGGTAGCATTTGTGGAACCATTGAGCTTTCAACTTGTTGAGGAACTCATTTTACTGGTTTTGAGACTACCAGTAGCAAATAGGGACAGTCTCAAAGTTCACAAAGTCATAAAAGTCACAGATTTTCTTTGAGGTGACATTGTTTAATATAAATGTGAGAAGGCAAAATTTGTTTTTATTTCAAAATTTAAAAAAAACAATTCATGTTGTTTTTTTCAATCTTGTTCATTTTGCAGTGTAGACCAGATGTGGAAAGAAATCATTTTCTTAAATAGATGTACACTTTCTTCATGGCGTGCTGTGGCCAAGAATAGAGGACAGAGGTTGTAACATTGTGATACTGGTTTCTGATCTCAAGAATATGGTCTACGAGACCTGAGCAGAGTCCCCATGGGAATCAGACTCTCCGCACACTCCTCCTTTGTGGCTGCCTTCCGCACGAATCCCCTGCTCAGGCAGAGGCTGAGTGCTGTCATCACCTGTGCTCATCCTCCTGAGCCATGTTCAGGGCCCCGGCCTGTTATTCCTTACACTACTGTGGAAGTTGACCAGGAACAAATGGTCGGAGGTTACAAAGACCTAGCAAATTCAGCAAGTGACTCAGAAATGGCCTTGCATTGGTTATAACAATTAAGTAGTATTGACACCAGCCATCAATTCCTGTAGTAAAACTGTTCAGAGCAGGAATTCAGGAGGTAATCAACAAAGAACAAGGTGAAGAGCAGAGGATTTGACTATACCATGAGCTCCTAACTCACAAGCCCACTCCAGAAGTTTGGTCCACAAAGGGCAGGCAGCCATGATGGACCTGTTTATAGTAGACCACTCTCCCAGGTCCTGGGGTGACTGGTGTATACCCTTCCTGAGGGCCAGGGCTTTCTTGTCCTAGGATTGGCTAGCACCAGGAGCCTTGAGAACGTATTCCATTCTGCTCTGCAAAATTGCAGCCCTCATTTGCCATTTGAGGAACAAAACGACAAAGCAAAGCAATCTGGGATTTGTTTCCTGTGGCAGCTGTGGTTTGGTTTTGGTTTTGTAAAGTTTTTTTTAACAACCTGAAGAGATTCCTTAAATTGAATCCTAATCATTTAAACTTCCCAAAGATTGATTGATGGATCCCACATATGCTGTATTCTGTTTTTGAAACTTGAAAACTGACTTCATGCTTTTGATAACAAGGGACAGTGTTGACCACTGATGTTAACAGAGGCAGCCCAACCTGTTTTTCTCTTGGCTGTACTAGGATTTGAACTCAGGCTTCATATTTGCTAGAATTTTGAGCCATATCCTCAGTCCTTTTTGCTCTGGTTACTTTTTAGATTGAGTCTTGTACATTTTTACCTAGGCATAGCTTTGGCCCATACTCTCATAATTGACTCCTGTGTAGCGGGATTGCAGACATAAGCCACTGTACCCAATCTGGTAAAGAGACCCTTTGGTGAGAGCTCTGTTGAGCAGTAGCTACCTAGGGCTATCAGTTCTGCTGGAATTCGATCCCCTGACCTAGATCGTGGCAGGAATAATAGACTGTGTTTGTGTGTGTTGGTTTATTAGTCAGCTACACACATGGATCATTGCTAGCTTCGTTCAGAATTGAATGTAGAATTCTGGTCTGAAAATTGCTTTCTTTGTTTCGACCCTCCCCCTTCTATCCACCAAAATGCAGGGTAGCAACTAGCCTCTTTGTGTGAATGAGTGTGAGGGGAGAGGCTAGGCCAGTATGAACCCTCGAGAATGGCATTATTACCCAAAGACAGCAATCTGCAGGAACTGATTTTACTTAAAGCATATTTCTCTTGTTTTTCAACTTCAAGGTACTTCCCTTTCATGCATTCATTTCTTACTGTATACCTAGCAGGTTGACAGTCCATATGAGAATACCAGCATTGCATGATTTAACCACCTCTGGAGTTAGGTATTTCTTCCCTCTCCCTTCCCCAACGTTACAGCTCAATAATCAAAAGTAAAATGTATTCAATCCCACAACTCTAAGAACGACTAGCCATGAGTATCCATGTTAGAGCAGAGATGGGTCCCCTTGCTTCCCTTGCTTCTCCTCATCCCCAGCCAACGAAAGGAGCTCTCCAGGTAAGCCTGCCCTTTGAGGAAGGAGAGAGGCCACTAAGTTCAAATGCTCCCATGTTCTCTCCAGGAACAACTGCCAGTGTTTACACACTGCCCAGCGATAGAGAGTTGTCTGTCCCCTGTCCTCCCCACAACGAGGCTCCAGTTTGGAATTGTCTCTCATCCTTTTGGGGGAGAAACTCTTATAACATCTGAGCTTCTGGATCTACATGCGACACCAACGGATTCCATAGGGGAGCCACAACCTGTTTCTTACAAAATCATACAACTCCAGAACCTCAGTGTCCCTAGTTTTTCTGGGAGAGTCTAGAACTAACTGCCATTTACAGCATTGTTCCTAAGGCTCTGTTTACTCAAGCCCCGCTAGACAGCTTGCTAGCTAGCTATCTCCGTTACCTTCTGTCAGTTCAGCCTCCTGCCTAGTGTGGCACTCAACCAGAAGGTGTGGCCACCTTGCTCTGCACTTGGCAGTTCAGGGCCAGCAGAGGGAAAAAAAGAGCCAGGAGCAACCCAGATCAGTCTTCTTTCCTAACTGCTAAATTTGAGGGGCTCTTTGTGGGGTCCTCTTGACCTCCATGCAGAACGACTGAGAGATGCTTAACCTGTTTGTAACTCTGATCCCCCTAGGAGGAGTGCAGCACCTCCACTCCAGATGGGAATGAGTCCTCCACCACCACAACCAGTGCCTTCACCATCCAGGAGTATTTTGCCAAGCGGATGTCCCAGCTAAAGAACAAGTTGCAGACTGCAGCTCCAGGGCCCGACTTTTCAGAGACTCCAGTAGAACAGAAAAAGAGAAAGAAAACCACCAAAGAGACAGCAGGTATAGACGCAGAGAATGACCCCCAGCCGAAAGCCAAGCGGTCTAAAAAGAAAAAGCGTGAGGAGGAGAGCCAGGGACCTGTATCCAAGAGGAAAGACCAAGCTGAGTGGCAGCCTGGAGGTCCCTGTGGGAATGAGTGTTGCGATGCTTCCGCCGAGGCTGCCGGAGATTGTGTGCAACTCTCTGATGACCAGGATGACATCCCAAAACCCAAAAAGAAGAGAGCAAAGAAAAAGCTGCCAAAGCCACTGGAAGTGGCAGTAGATGCTGTGCTAGACGACACGTCAGGGAGAAAGAAGAAGAAAAAGAAACACGTTTCCAGATGAATTCTTGCCAGCGGGGGCCTTCCGACCCCTCTGCTGTCAGGCGCTGCCGGGCAAACTCTCTGGCCCAGAGTCAGAGCAGAGGGAGCCCCACGCAGATGGGCTCGTCTTTTAACATGCCCGTGAACCGCCAGGTCTCGCCCGCTCACCACCCCATCTTACCCAGATCACCTTCCAGGAGAACTGATCTTAATGTTCCAGATCATGGCTCTCAAACAAATAAATTTCTTTCAAACTCCGAGTCCATCACCTGAGTGTTTATTCACATTCCTATGGACACCCGCGGCCTTGTATGTGTGCACACGGCAGTGTGTAGAAGTGGTCTGTATTTGCTCTGGTTTCCTTCAGTAACAATGACTTGTGCTTCCTTCTGAAGGACTTAGTCTAATTAAGGGATTAAGAGGCAATAGTTTGGATTCAGATAGTTCCTTTTGTTCTACAGCCAGCCATACATTTCTGCCAAGTAGGAATTATATGACTGCATTCCCGAATGAGAGGGCTTTTGTTGTGTTGGCCTCAGTTTTGGTGGGGCAGCTGCTCCTCTCCCAACAAGCAGTGGCAGCCATATGTGCCAAGACTCCCCATGACCAGGCTCGTTGTGGGGACAATCGGTCATCGGCTCCCATTTGAGGCCCAAATAGTTCTTGCACTGAGAGCACAGTCAGACTGTTCTGTCTTGGAGTCCTTGGAGACAAGCCACCCAGAGTGGGCTGTGCCTTGTATATGAAATGGAGGTCCTGCAAGGAGTTGAGAAGCAGAGGCCACAAGGTCACCAGAAGGCAGTGTCTAGGTCAAGTTGGACCTTTAAAGACATACATATAGTATATGAGTACTCAGAGACACTGTTCAGCCCTCCTCTAACCAGATGTGTTGCCTCATATCCACACCACCACCTCCTGCCACATGCCAGCCTGCCTCCTACATTCCTCTCCCTATGTGGGTGGGGCTCAGAAGAGAAGATACAGGCCAGAGCACCGAGGTACAGCCCTGGCCCTACTTTAGCCTGCTTTAACTACCGTTCCTTTATCCTTATTTACTTGATCCCCTCCTTGCTCTTCTTTTCAATGCTTGGTTTTAGACTGCGCTTCCCTGTCCTGTTGAGGTCTTGTGTTGTTGGCCTGCCCCATAGAGATGTTGGATTGGCTATGGACTGTGGCCAGGAGGCACAGCCATTGTTCTCCATTTGATTTGTAGATCACTGCTAGTAACAGAAACTAAAACTCACCCACATGCATGACTTTTTGCCATTGATTTTAATTCCCAAAGTTGTATGTTACATAAGAAGCCTGTCTGCACCCCTCCCCCCCCCACATACCCCCCCACAGTTGCTATGGATGCAAGAGCCTGGGGTCTTATCAGAGTTTTACTGTGTCCCTCAGAGTTTAGGCTTCCAAGCTAATAAAACCCCGAAGGTTTTGAAATCCATTTTTTTCAGAGGGTACATGCCCAAGTCATCTCTGCTTGTCCCATCTTGCATGAGAAATCAGAGCCCCAGAAGCACTGGAATATGTGAAAAGCAGAGGGTGCTATCTCTTACCAATCCCTGAGTGGGTTGCTTTTGTTGTGTTAAATGTAACTTCCTTGAAGAAAGGAGAGCAGAGCCAGGAGCATTTAGGAGGTGGGTAGAGTCCATTTAGAGTTGGGAGGAAGACTACAGAGAGACCACAGCAGCCACATCCAGGTGGCATAGTGGGACATTTAGAGGGAATGTTGAGTGTGGTTGTTTTCTTTTAATGGGCTAGAAAAGGAGCTCATATTCTTACTCATATTCATCTGTTCATTTATTTAGCAGTGCTAGGAATTGAACCCCTGGCCTCACACGTGCTAGGCAAGTGCCCTGCCACAGTGGGTGGCCTGAGAAGGAGGCACCTGCTCCCAGAGCACAGTAGGACCATTTGTGTTGAAGGACACGTGGAGTATTTTCTTTTGAAACCTTCACTTTTCATTTTCCCCACACCTCTCAGGTTTTGAGGATCTAAGTGGCAGTATAGTGAGATAAACCCACTGAGAATGGAATCTCATAGACTGATGGTTGTAAAGAATACATATTAGTTTATGAATCCTGTTATTTTGCTTTGAATTTTCTCAGTAGGAAAAAAATACATGTAATTATATATTCTTCAGTGTTTTCCTTGGTAGACTAAATTGTAAGAGCAAGTGTAGTTTCCCAAGAAATGATCTGTCCAGTGAAGAGATTCTTCAAAGGTCTTGTTATAAACTTCTCCTTTTCCATTAATTTTAATAATTATTATTATACAGAGTCTATGGTACCTGGAGCCATTCCAAGTGCTTTAAATAAATCAAGTTCATTTAGCCCTCAGATAGCCCTGTGAGATAACCATTATTACTACCCTTTTTACGGAACCGCCTTTCCCAACTTATGTGACTAAGATTGTGCTGCCGCAGACCCACGCTGTCCCGTGCCCTGGCCCGTCATCCCAGGTTGCGCCTCGCTCTGGCTTCGCTCTGCCTTGGCAAACATACCTGTTGCCAGTGCTCTTAGGAAGAGCGTTCCTTTTTTGTGGAGGGGGAGGCGATATATCGGGAAGCAGCTGGCAAACTGCAGAATTTCACAGAGATGCTTTTGTCGTTACTGTGTGCCCTGCACACTGGAAATTCCCAGAGGACTCTCCTTTCTAATGTGATAAAGCAGTTGGCAGGAAACTGGGTAAGTTAACTTCTTAAAAGCTGTTTGAGCCTGTGAGAAAAAAGGGATTTCTTCCAGTGTGTAAGAAGGACACTTGGAAGCAGAAACCCACAGGAGCATTTGCCTTCGCATATAGGCTGTGCCCGTGTCTCCTCACTGCTCATGGAATGGCGAGAACAGGCTGAGACCTGTTTTCTGAAAAGAATCGGCACCAGAGAAGAGTTTCGGCATAATCTCTGAGTGATCTCAGCCCTTGGATCAGCAAGCAGCCGCTGCACTTAGATTTGAGCAAGAGCTTCCTTTCCACCCGCCACCCTGTTTATCTCGAAGCTTCTCAGCCCCTGCAATTTGAAGCCTGTTGTGCTGGCATGTGGAGCTGAGGAGGTCACGTTGGGTGTCCCAGCATGTGATTTTCTAGTGATCAATTATTAATGAGCCAATTAGTACAATTTCCTAATGAAAAGGATGACTAAACGTCTTGCATTAAAATTATGCTGTATTTAGGAAATGCTGAATATGATAAACAGACTCAAAACCCACATGGAGCCAGTAGGAAGGGAAAAGCTAGGGAGAAGTTTGTTTTCTTTTGAGAGAAGAACTTAGAAGCTCAAAAGCAGTGATGTGTTATAAAAATGTGTAATAAGCACCAAACTCCGGGCTACAGGCTACTTTGAGGCAGAATGTGGGTCTGCCTACATCCAGATCCTATCAGTTGGTCCTTCAGAATGGCCTATCCTAAATAATCTTAGCAGGACCTCCTGGAGATCCCTTGATTAGGCCATGTGTTACGGCATTCATGCGAATATTCCAGTTGGACCATAAGCTGGGAGAAATCATTTGCAGTTAGGACTTTGTACTCACCTAAGTGTGATGACTGAGCACGGTTACACATGCTTCCCCCACTAAACATGTGAGAGGTGTACTTTGCTTATGCTTATCTACGGAGCCCCCCTGGGAAGACCGTGAAGGCTGCAGCTAGCGCCCCTCCTAGGTCTGTGTCACTAGCAGACCTGCTGAGGGGCTTGGTGGAAGGACCAGGAGATACACCCGCTCTCCAGGGACACACCCTAGAACCTGCATGGGACAAAGTCATGCTGTGAAACTCCAGCCTTCAAATCTGCAGAAATGAGGTAGGTGAGCAGTCTAGGGTGGTCCCCATCCCCCTGCTGGTGCATGGCCTGTCTTGTTTTTCCCTTCAGGAGGCTCCTAGGCCAGGCCTTCCCTCAAGACAGCTTGCTCCTCCATCTCCACTCAGCTCCCTTTTCAAGGCTTCCCACCAAGGCCTTCTGGTCTCCCGCATGCCTTGGTGGGTTTTGAGTCCTCTCCTTCATTCTCTCAGAGATGTCCTCCTGGCTGATGTTTCTGCTGCTTTTGGTCAGATTGCAGGTCTGTATCTCTGTTCTGCATCCCCCCTCAACCATCCCGAGGTTCCTCAGATCCTGAGGCTCCTGAGGAACTCTGGTTCATCTCTCCACGCTGCTGTCCCTGCTGGTGTTCATGAGGCAGCTTGTCAGGTCAAGCAGTTGGGCCTAATCAAATAGCTACCATCAGTGTACATGAAGCAGGCCTCATCCTCCAGGAGCTGAGCACTCCACACTGCCTCCCTGACTCTCCTGCCTGGTCTGCACTGCCCATGTCCACGGATCTATCCGTGGTTTTCATCCCTGGCTCCTTGGGTCTGGCCTTGTGGCTGTGGCCTCTCTTTCTAGTACACTAGGGTTTCTCCTTTTTATCTGCTGGGCTTACGGCCAGCTTCAAATGCTGTCTACAGCTTCGCCAGCCTTTCCTACCACCTCCAGCAGTTTCTCCCTTCCTGAGTTTCCACAGTGCTTCTGCACTATCAGTCTGCCATTTTCCCCATTCAACCCCAGGTCTCTGCAAGTGACAGTAATCTCTGTGACCCTGTCATAGCCCTGCATATAGTAGATCTTCTAGTTATTTTTTTTTGGGGGGGTCCGGTTGTGGGGCCTGAACTCTGGGCCTGGGCACTGCCCCTCAGCTCTTCAGCTCAAGGCTAGCGTTCTACCACTTGAGCCACAGCGCCACTTCCGGCTTTTTTCTTTTTGCTTATGTGGTGCTGAGGAATCGAACCCAGGGCTTCAGGCATGCAAAGCAAGCGCTCTACCACTGAGCCAACTTCCCAGCCCCTAGTAGATCTTTAAAAAGTGAGCAGACCACATCATGGCCAGAATCGATGCTATGAAGCCAGAGGGAAATCCTAGGACTAAAGATTCCTTTTTGGGGTTACCTTGAATTCCCAGCCTGTATCTGATATAAGTGAGAACTCACCCACTTGGCATGGGCTTGATTATGAGTTCTCCCCAAGGGCCTCCCAGATCACTTTGGCAGGCTCTCTAGTGGCTCTTCACAGGCCCCTGTTTGCAGCCTCTCTTCCTTGAGGGGCTGTAGGATTAAGTGAAAGGCGACCTTGCAAAACTTCCTGACAGCTGGCAGTCACCGCTTCCTCCCCTCTCCCTCACACCACAGACTGAGAAGAAAGTGAGTGCTCCCAGGTTTAGAGCAGGGAGACCACCCTATATACTCTAGTGCTGGGGCATGCCGTTGCACCCTCATCCGACCCATAGAGTGCACACCCTGATGTGTGTGCTCTGAGTGTGAGGATCTATCAGTGCGGAGTTCATCCACTGGAACCCTTGCGCCATTCTGTCCAGGGGAGTCTATGGTGGAGAGGCAGGCATGTGCTAGAATGAGACATAAGAAGGTGTGGCTAGGTCATCCTGAAGACAGCAGAGTCCCAGGAAGATTGAGGCTGTCCACTGGAGATACTACCTGCTAGCAGGCCTGAGGCAGGGCTGGGATATGCTTGCGTTGACTCAGACCTCAGGTGACAGGCCCAGGATCCTGCCCTGGCCTGGGTCTCCCAAGCAGCCCCAAGTCAAACAAGTTGTTGCAGTTTAGCCTGGAGGGATTTCGAAACCCTGCTGTGATGAGGCAAGGCACTGCCCATCTGAGACAAGCAGATGATGCTAGCCGAGCTGGAAGAAGGAGAGGGAGTGTGTTTGGGGCCCTTACATATGGTTCTGCCTGAGACAAGAGGTCCTGCTTGTGTCAACCCTAGGAGAGCTACATTTCTATATTTCTGGACGAATCCAGGAAGAAATAGGCTCAGAGTTGCTCTATACCTTGGCCAAGATCACCAGTTCGTGAACTGGCAGGCATGTCTGCCATGCCAGGCTCTCTCCCAAAGGGCTCAATCTTTGACTTGGAAAAGTTACACATACTATGCTTGATTTTGATTTTTAATAGTCAGATTTATTCTACTGTATGATTTAGTCCACTTATGGGAACAAGATGCCTAACACCAGAACATCATTCACAAGTAAGAAGAGAGGTATGCATAATGCTGGGGGAGGGGCAAGCTAACCATTCACTTCACAAGTCTCTCACCCCCCTCCCCCCAGCAATGAAGGCCCTGCTAAGAGCTAGGAATACACCGCATAGCTGTCTGCACCATAGAAGCTGGAAAAACAAAGCTATAGCCTTCCTTGGTGCAATCACAGCTTTGTGTAGCCAAGAATTTGCAAGCTGAAGGTGCTGGTTTGGTGTCTGAGTAGCAAAGGCCCTGCTGGTGTGTGTGAGAGTGTGTCTTCAGTACCAGAGTGCATTATGCCCTTTCCAGGGAAGTTTGGGAATGGCAAACTCACGTGCCGTCGGTGGAGACAGCCTTTCCTGTTTTGAGCTTTGGTTTCTGAATCTTGAGTTTTAGAACTGGATGCAACCTTTTGCCAGAGACATGCAAGTCAGAGTCAGAGTTTGATACACAGCCTGCTGTTCCCCAGACAGATGAAAAGGGACCTTGTGCTAGGCTGGAGACTCCTGGCTGGCTTCTGTAAGATGATTGCTTATGTAGGAAACCTCTAGAAATCTACCTTCAAAACCAAACCTCCTTGAACTAGCAATTGAGCTTAGCAAGTACATAAGACCCAAGAACAAGGTATGCTTTTCCTTATACTTAAATAAGTAATAGGAAATAGAAAGTAAAAGCACTTTTTTATCACTTAAATACTACCAGCATTAGCAAGAAGGCAGACTAGGAAGACCCAGGCCTTTGTTCTTCCATAAACAAATAAACAACAGACTGACTGAAATTATTTTAATGGAATTCTGGAAACCATACAAAGATCTATGGCAATTGAGTGAATACCAAATCAGAACATACACACTCACTCAAAATGGTAGAAAATTTCTGTGATTTTCCTTTCTCCTGCATGTAGTGAATGTGAAAGGCATAGGCCTCATTCATGGTCCCCTTCTTGGACCAGAAACAGCAGAGTGGAAATTATTTGCACCATTCTTGCCTATGTATGGGCTGCCCAAGTAACTGGTATCTGTATCAGTTTAAATCCTAGGCTGTGTGAAAACTGCAAATCTGTGAAAAATGATGATCAGAGGAACATAATAGAGCTTCTAAGGCCCTGTAAAGGGAAGATCTCACACACGCACGCACACGCACACACACACACACACACACACAAACGATCACAAAGAAACAGGAAAACATGGCTCATTCAAATGAATGAAACAAACCTCCAGAAGCAGCCACTGAAAACATACAGTAGACACATTAAACAAAGACTTTGAAATGGCTGTCTTAAGTATAACCAGATTTAAAACATGGAAAAAACTGAAAGAAGTCAGAAAACACCTAGATTTTAATAAGATGGGGATGTACGTAAGGAGATAAAGGAACCAAATTAATTATGAGCCAGAAAAGTACACTAAGGGAATTTTTTAAAAATCATTTTTTTAGAACCGAGACCAGGACTTGAACTTGGTTCCTGCAGCATTTACTCATTGGCTAGCACCCTAACAACTGAGCCATGCCTCCAAATCCTAAAAGAAATTCTTTTTTTCATTAAAAAAATTATTGTTATATAAAGGTGATAGATTAACTGAAGATTCTAACAAATAAATTACCAAACTGGGAAATGAAGTTTTGTAATTTCACTTGAAATTGTCAATTCTGAGGACTGGAAAAAGAATGAAGAAAAGTGATCAGAGCTAAAAGGACTTAGGGAACATGAATACACATATTCTGATAAATGGGCTAGTATACATGTAAGAGTTCCAAAAGGAGCATGGAGTTTATTAAAACAGTAATGGACTTAATTCAGCTGCTCAAAGTCAAAAAGAAGCTTGACAGCAGAATAGAAACTCCTTGTGTGGAGTCCCCATGACTATGAGTGAATTTCTTAGGAGAAAACATATAGACAGAAAGAGAATAAGATGATATATTTAAAGTGTTGATGGAAGGAATGTGTCTATGCCTGGTAAAATGAGCCTTCAAAAATGAAGCAAAATTATGACATCCTCAGACAAAGCTGAGTGAGTTACTCCATTACCACCAGTCCTGCCCGGTGAGAAATGCTGAAGTGAATGCTACTAGCTGAAATAGGATGATTCTAGCCATAGGAAGTAAAAAGTTTCCAATAGTGGTAAACAAATATAGGACTGTCAAGGAGTTTTTATACATAATTGAAATCAAGTAGCTATCAGTTTCAGTTAGCTTCTTTTGAAATTATTTTGTTAAATTAACTGTATAATCACAAGGAAAGTAGCTTCAGAGTATGCAAAAAAAAAAAAAGATAATCCACACATGTCCCTAAAAACCGAAGTAAGCACACAGAACAAAAGTAATGGAGAAAATGAAAGATATTTTTAAAAGACAAAAGGTGAAAAATACGAGTTTCCTTATTTGTAATTGTTTTAAATGTAAATGGACTAAATTCTCCCAAGGACATAGAATAGCATAAAATATTTTTAAACAGCAACACCTAGTAATAGGCTGTCTGCAACAGACACACTTTAGATCTAAGTATAATTTGAAAGTGAAAGTTTGGGAAAAGATTTTTATGCAAGTAGTAATCAAGGAGAGGAGTGGTACCTGTAATAATGTCAAATACAATAGACAAGAATTTCATGCTACAAAGGACTTTACATAGTAATTAAAGGGTCAGATCACCAAGAAGATCCAGCTGTTAAAAGCATTTGTGCATCAAACATCAGAGCCCTAAAAAACATGAAGTGCTGAATTACAAAGAATAAATAGAAGCCTGACGCCGGTGGCTCACATGTGTAATCCTAGCTACTCAGCAGGCTGAGAGCTGAGGATCAGATCTGAGGATCAGATCGTCAGCTTGGGCAAGAAAGTCCATGAGACTCATCTCCAATTAGCCACCAGAAAGCCAGCTCAATTTAGGGTAGAGCTCTAGCCTTGAGCAAAAGGGCTCAGGGACAGTGCCCTGGCCCCAAGTTCAAGCCCACGAGAAAAGAAAATAAATAAAAGGATAAATAGTTATATAGACAGGAGGTGACTTTAATGCCACACTACTAATAATGGATAGAACAACCAGATCAGATCAATAAAGAAACAAGCAACTTGTATACCACTACCACTTGGACCCTACAGGCATACACAGATCTCTCTACACAAAAACAGAATAAACATTTTTCTCAAGTGCATATAGAAAATTCTTTAGAAAAATCCACATCAAACCATATAACAATTCTTAATTATAAAATATGGAAATCATATAAAGATTTTTTAAATTACTGTCCTTAAGTAGTTGTACAAAGGAGGTGCCATTTAACAAAGTAGTTTATGAATACAGTGCATCTTGATCAGTGTATCCCCCTTTAACATTCTCACCCCCTCTTAATTTTGTGGTAAATACAATGAATTCTTGACTACATCCCTTCCTCCACCTTCATGTGTCTACCCCTTCCCCTTGGTTGCACCCACCTTTTGCAAGTGCCTATTTCAAAGGTTTTTCTTTTTTTTACACAGTGGAATGAGCAAAAGGAGAACTGGAAAAAAATCATAAATTTGTGGATATGAAATAACACATTCTTAAAAAGCAGTGGGTCAAAGAAATTGGGAAATAATTAGTTCTGAGAAAAATGAAAACAAGACATATAAAACTTATTAGAGATAATAAATGCAGTTTTAAGAGGGATCTTAACTATAAATGTTTTATGGTTATGAATTGCCTACAAGCTCTTCTTTTAAAAGCAGTTGCTCTAAAGTTTACAACATACATATCTGACCACAGTACCACCAAATGATACTATAAATTTCACATATAACAGTGTATTTTCATTTCCCCCTTCTTTGTCTCTGGGCTGTTATTTTAACATTCTGTTTCTCTAATGCAGTACATTCCACAATATAATATTATTATTTTTGTTTTGGTCGGTCATGGGGCTTGAACTCTGGGCCAGAACGCTGTCCCTCAGCTCTTTAGCTCAAGGCTAGTGCTCTACCACTTGAGCTACAGTGCAACTTCTGATTTTCTGGTGGTTTATTGGAGATTAGAGTTTCATGGACTTTCCTGCCTGGGCTGGCTTTGAACCGAGATCCTCAGATCTCAGCCTCCTGAGTAGCTAGGATTACAGGCGTGAGCCACCAGCGCCTGCTCAATATAATATAATACAATACAATACAATATTATATTATACATAATATTATACATATTATATTGTATTATATATAATACAATATTATATATGTATTATATATAATACAATATAATATTATTATTCTGCTTTAAACAATTAATTTCAATGTGATTTTAAACTTGTCTCATGTTTACTCATAAAGTACCATTCTTTGTAAGGATCCACATTTCTATCTGATATCACAATCCTTTGTTTGAAAGACTTTCAACATGGTAGGTATATAATGTTGGTCTGCGGATAAATTCACTCACCTTTTACATTTTGGAAAGTTACTAGCTTAACTTCATTTAAAATAATTTTGTTTGGTGTTATGGTCTTGGATAGTGTGTGTTTCCCAAAGATTCATGTGCTGGAAGCTTGGTCCCTTAAGTAAAGGTATGAAGTGATGGTGGGATCTTTAAGAGGTGGAGCTTGGTGGGATGTAGGTTAGTCATGGGGCACTATCCTTGGAAGGGATTGGTTAGTCACTGTAAGGAGCTGATAGAAATGGTGGCCACTGCATGTATTTGGCCTTTCACCACAGTCCATGCACTTGTGCCCTGTGACGCCATCACCTGCCACATTATGACACAGCCTGGGGCTCTTCCCACAGGTGGCTGCCCACACGTAAGACATTTCAGCCTTCAAAATAAGCCTCTTTTCTTTATGAAGAACCCAGGAGACACTGGATATATAATTCTAGAGTATTTTTATTTTGGTACGTTTAAGTTTTCCATTATCTTCTAGATTACATAGTTTCACACACAAAGTCTACTGAAATCCCTTACCTTTGTTCCCTGCATGTAGTGTTTCCCTTTTCGTTTGGCTGCTTTTAAGATTTTCAAAAATTTAGTTATGATATGCTAGTGTGGTTTCCTTGTGTTTTTTCTAATGGAAGAATGTTGAACCATTTAAATCTATGGATTTATCATTTTCCAACCATTTTCAAATCTATCTTTTCTCTCTGAATTTGAATTGAATTTGAATCATAGGTCGTTGTTCTTTGTTCTACTTCTCATTTAGGATAACTTGCTGTCTAATGTTTACTAGTATCTTCTTCTGCAACATCTACTCTATTTCTATATTGTGTTTTTTATGTATTTTAAATACTATATGTTTTATCTTTCAAATTTTGATTCCTTTAGCTTTACTTGTATCATCATGTCCTTGCTCTCTTTACAGACTGTATTCAAGTTAGCTTTTGAGCATTGTCTTCTTCAAATACAAAGTCTGCTGCAATTCCTTACCTCTGTTCCAGGACAGGCCCTGGACTGAGGCATCTTACCAGTTCTGCCACTTAGTTTCTGTAAGCCTCAGTTCTCATCTACAAAATGAGGGCAATGACAGTATACCTTCCTTGCTTACCTTATAAGGTGTTTGGAAATATGATGGAAGGGATGTGTAAGAGCACCTCAATGTTACTATAGTACTGTGTGACTAGGTCTAGTGTCTGGTGAACAAGCAGACTCAATCCGTAGGCAGCTGAAGAAGGGCTGAGATGCCATTTTATATCTGCCTCTAAATTCTTTTCAGAATACTCTCAAACCCTAGAAATTTCAGTTCCCAATGTAGATCTATGTTTTTTTAAGCTTTCTTTTCTCTTCTTTTCCAAACACAACTTCAATATCTAGACCTGTACCTATCTTTCAAATCGTTTTAAGGCTCAAACACATTTTGTGCCTCATTTTCCATCTTAACAAATGAAGTTACTGTTATATTTTCATTAGAGTTTATAAAGAACTTTGAAACCCCCTTTGGAGGAGGAGTGTTGTGCATCATTTACTTTAAATATGAGTGGAAGGAAGCTGTGGAGAAGGGGATGACACAGATGCTAGCCTTGACACTGGCCTTGGGGTGGAGAAGAGTTGCTGGGCTACTGGTGTTCTGACTTCCACTGTCTCACAGATACACATGCCTTGAGGTGGTTTTAAAACACGTCCACAAGTCTTGGACACATCCTGTTTTGAGAGCTGGAGGTCTGCGGCCAGAGTTGGGACTGCTTTGACTGATTCATTGTTGGCCAGTGGAGACGACTTTCTGAGCCTATCAGAAAAGGCCAAGCAACATTTGTCTTGTTTGTGGGAACTCTTGTTCTTGAAGCCTCAAGGTGGCTTTGCTAACAGGAAGACAAAGCTATGTGGAGAATCTCTGTTTAGTCTAGTCAACAGTGCCAGCTGAGTCTGACCTAGCCCTGGTACAAGATGTGGGCAAAGAAGCCTCCAGGTGATTCCAGTTCCTGGCCATTCAAGTGACTTCTAGGCATTTCCCACTGCCACACAGTCACTGTCAGGGCTAGCACAATTGTTGAGCACATGGTATGAAGGGCCAGTTTAGGAAGTTGTCCAATAGACATGGGTGAAAGGTATGTCTGATAGTGTGTGCAAAAAGTAATATAAGACTGTTGAAGTAGTCTACTTCCTGAGTGTAAATCCAGGAGGTGTGAGACACAATCTCTGTTCACAAGCATGAAGGGCAGAAATGAGAAGCCATCTGACTTTGCTCTGGACAGCTCGCTTCAGTGCTTGTGGGAAGTGAGACAATTAAAGGAGCCCCCGTATTCTCCACCTAGCCAGCCCATTGTACACTATTTCCCTCCTCCCACCTCCCTGCCTTCCTCTTTCCAGCTTTCTCCTTCCACAGAGTGCCACTGTATATGCAAATCATTAGGTTCTAGAGTGCCAGAGATGAATTCATCGTAACTGTGCCTTCTGTCATGTGGCTCCTAATGCTTTGACCTTCTGGGACCCTGTGGACAAACCCTGAAGGGACTGCCCCTCCAGTTAGCTAATTGTAGAGTGAACAAAGGACTGGCTGTGTGCCTGCCTTCAGATACAAACCAATGACTCCAGCCAACTTCAAGCACCCCTTCATAGGCACTTACACCCCAGATCAGTCCTCATCTGCCTTAGCCATCTCAGGGTCAGACCCTGGGCCCAGGGCCTGCTGAAGTTATTCACAACAGTCAGTCAGTCCTAAAACCTGCATACCTGCCTCTGCCCTTCTTTCACCTTTGGCGAAGGCTCTCATCACAGACAGCGTTTCCATTACCTCCTGACTAAGCCCTGACCTCCTCTGGGCAGCCCCTGGGACCTGAGTAACAAACAGCATTTTCAATTACAGACCCCTCTGATCTGTTGTCCTTACTGTAACCTTAAATCTCTCATTAATACCCTGTAGTTTTAAACAGAATGATCCTCAGTCCTTGCTCTAAAGGAACTTACAGTAGAGTGGTGGAGGGAGGACTTAGAAGCAGCAGAGCTGAGAACATTCTGTTTTCTGATCTGAACGCAGCATAGGTGTGTGTGCCCACCCTGTGAAAACAGCTAGCGTGCATCTCCTGTTCACCGCTCTGGAGGCATACTGCAATAAACGTTTTATTGAGAGAAAAAATTGTCGGTTAAAATCCACCCATTCAAGCAGTCACTTAAGCTAAACAAACAAGATGTGTCCTCAGCCTCTCACCCCAGAATTGCTGAGTGGTGACAGAATTCTATAGATGTGATCTCTATCGGAGAGGGCTGTTTCACAGTGCTGGCGTCATCGGCCTGACACTCCTCAGCCAGAAGCCAGATGTGGGCACAGATGGCCTGAGCAAACAGTACTTCCATGTGGTATAATATCAGTGATTCCTATTCCCTTTCACCCCTTACCGAGGCCTCCTAAAAAAGGCAAGAGAAAGAGAAATACACTCTTAAACGAGCCATCAGTTTCCCTGGTCATTGGTTGATTTGTCATTGGAATTTTAGAGTTCAGCTATGATCACCTGAATGGATGTCATGTCTGTGCAATAATCTGGCACGCATGCTCCCTTCAAGAAAACCTGACAGCTGTTCAGTCATGTGGAAGTAAGTCAAGGTAGATGTTTGTTCTTGACGGGGACCTCTCCTGCCCCTCAGGGCTGGGGGCTGCAAACACTAACCACAGAATGAGCATGAGCTTAACTCAGTGTCTGGCAAAGTCCATAAAACATGGCCACATCCTCATCTCCTGGGCCTCGGGGAGGCTCTTGACCAGGGGTTAACTGGGAAGTGACTTGCTAAGATCCATGCAGCCAGTAAGTGTCAGGTAGGACTGGACTTAGCGATCCTAGCTCCAAACCAGCAGTCCTCCCACAGCAGAGTCTCCAAATATCCTTTGGGAGATGGTATTACTTAGTGACAGGAGAGCTGTCATGCCTCTGTGTGTTTGTGTGTAACCAGGGTTGTCTGATCAGAGGAACTCAAGAAAACCAAGTCTCAATACCCTAGTTTCGAATTACTATTAATCTACTGTGAAAGGTTTTGGTGTATTTAGGCTCCCCTCTCATCTAGGAACAAGCTTGTCCTCTACTTCTACATAGAAGAGCTCCCGATCCTGTGAGCTTTGGGAACTCTGTCCTCGTATCTTTGTAGCCTGCTTTCTTGGGTGTGCTCAGATAGCCTTAAGGTAGTATTTCTTTTCCTTTTTCTTTTTGCCAGTCCTGGGGCTTGAACTCAGGGCCTGGGCACTGTCCCTGAGCTTCTTTTGCTCAAGGCTAGCGTGCTACCACTTGAGCCACACTGCTGCTTCCGACCTTTTCTGTTTATGTGGTACTGAGGAATCAAACCCACTAAGCCACATTCCCAGCCCCAAGGTATTTTTAAAATCCTGTTATTTTTATTTATTTTTTAAATTTTTTTTGGGGGGTCTGGTCGTGGGGCCTGAACTCTGGGCCTGGGCACTGTCCCTCAGCTCTTCAGCTCAAGGCTAGCACTCTACCACTTGAGTCGCAGCGCCACTTCCAGCTTTTTATTTATATGGTGCTGAGGAATCGAACCCAGGGCCTCGAGCATGCAAGGCAAGTGGCTCACTGAGCCACCTTCCCAGCCCCCTGTTATTTTTAATCCTCAAATTATTCTAGTTTAGGATGGATTTTTTATCCCCAGAATGACTGGAGATTGTGTGGGTATAGAAAAGAGAAATGGGAGAGTAATGGTGCGCAGGGAATTGTGGGTGGGGCTGTTTGTTCTGGTGGGTCACAGATGTGTGGAGACCACTGGGCTGGGGGGGGGGGACAGGGCTGACAGGTGTGGCCAATTGTCCTGCTCTCCAGCTTTACTCCTGACCACCTGGGCTTGCCCACTTGCTCTTCTTTACCTTATTCAGGATGAGCTTTGACCTTCAGGCATGAAGATGAGAAAAGGTCTGCTGAGGAGAATTGCCGTGGCTAATAAATGCCCTTTCCCCAAGTGCCCAGAAATCCGGGGCAAAGGCTTGAGGGCAAAAGAAAACAAGCAAAGGAGAGAAGGTTCTACCACTCATCCACCTCATCTGAAACGCGACTGACCTCAGGTGTCCCCTCTGCAGGGCTATGTGAAGGCCAGAATGAGTCAATGAATGGTAATCTACTCTGTAAGACCGTCAATCAAACACAGACGAATCAGTGTGAAAAAATAGGGTGACAAACGATTTCCACCTCCTGAGTGTGCAAAGAGTAACAGGAAAACATCGGCACCAAAGTATTAGAGGCACTGCCATTGGCCTCCAAGGGGACCCATTTCTCCGTGTGGCCAGCAATGGGGGGGGGCTGCAGCACCCCCTCATCCCCACCCGCCCCGCCACTGGAATACAACAAGGAAAGCCCCCAGAGGGGAGAATATAAACGGCCTAATGAGTTGTAACGCGTCAGAATCTCGTCCACTGTGAGTTTTAGATGGCCCAGTAGCCCCAGCTTCTTCTCCTTTCACGTGTGAAGACAATGAAGCCCAGGTCAGATCAATGCGTTCTCACACGGAAAGTCTCTTCGCATTTGAATACGCGGGCTTCTGACCGCAGGCTCTGCTTTCCTGGGGACCACGAAGCTGAGGGGAAGACTGGGTTCAAAGAAGAGGAATGGGGAGAGCTTGGAGGGAGGGGTGCGGGAAGGAAGGGAAGGGAAAGCTGGAAGAAGGGAGAGGAGGAGGGGAAAGGAGGGGAGGGGCTGCGAAAGGGGAACGGAGCGCGCGGTTATTCCAGAGACAGCGGCGTGGGGAGGGGTGGCGGGGTCCCCTGTGCCCCGCACCCCACGAGGGGACCCTCCTCTGCGACCCCGCGGGAGCCAGGGGGGAGACCCCCCCCTGCTCCATCCCACCCCATCGCAGGACCCGGTGCCCCGCCTCTCTCGGCCTGGCTTCGGGGCGAGCGAGGGTCGGGCTGGCTCCCCTGGAGGCCGGCCGGGGCCGCCGCCGGCCTCGACGCCCCAGCTCAGCCCTCCGAGCCCGCGCTCGGGGTCTGGGCAGAACCGGGCAAGGACTGACTGTGGTGAGGGAGGCGACCCCGCGCCAGCCCGCGTCCACGCAGGTGGACG
>NW_012267290.1:1979503-1982364 GCF_000151885.1 Dipodomys ordii | reverse complement strand
TCGGAGGGAAAGCGCGGCCCCTTCCCGACCCCGGCTCGGGGCGGAGGCCCTTGGGGCCGCCGGGACCAGACGGGGACGTGGAGCCCCGCGCCGCCCTGGCGGGGAAGCGGGAAGAGCCTCGGGCGCCCGCAGCGTGCGACGGAGACCGGAGGAAGACTGTGGCCCCGGAACGGTTTCGGACATAAGCCCCACGCCGCCGCGGATCCCGCTCCCGCTCGATGACGCTTGTCCGAGAACCGGGGCAGATAGCTGGGTCGCGGGGCGCAGGCCCAGGCCAGAGCCGAGCCTGTGCCCGCCGGCACGGGGACGGGAACGGGGCCGGGGACAGGGACAGGCCGGCACGGGGACAGGGCCGGCACAGGGACGGGCCGGGGCCGGGGCCGGGGTGGGGGCCAGGAACAGGAACAGGCCAGCACGGGGACGGGGCCAGGGCCGGGACCTGGAACAGGCCAGCACGGGGACGGGGCCAGGAACTGGCCAGCACGGGGTTAGGACACGTCTGGAAAACCCGAGGTTTTGCCGGGATTTCTCCTCCCGTTCCCGTCCCGCCTTCGCCCATAGCGTTGCCCTTCCGTGGGCTTCGTGTCAGTATTGTTCGTTTTCGCCCACGGGGCTCCGCAGGCGCCTTCCCCTGCCTTCGTGCAGGCCTGGAGGGAAGGCCCGGACCCCAGGCCGGCGGGGGGAAGGCTGTGGCCGAGCCCCCACCCCCCACCCCGGCCCGCAGCCCAGCTTCGGGGCTTGCGCTTCCCAGGATGTATCTGTGGCCTGTGCGGTCCTGGGCCCCGCTGTACAAAAGGGTAAAATGTGTATTTGTATGGTGTTGATGGAGCCAATAATATTTTTTTCTTTGGCCTAAAGGTTCCTATTTTTCTTCACACGTTAGAAAACCTTAAGGAAACATTTTTGGGTGAATCCAGAATTTTCTTTTTCTTCCTGGGCTGCAGGAAGCCACCATGGCTGGGGCAGAAAGTCCTCCTGTGACCTCATTCCTATTGTAGGTGCAGGTGTGTGTGTGTGTCGGGGACTGAAAGCTGAGAGTCTCGTCCCCCCAGAATCCAGACTGCCCATCAGGGAAAGGGCAAACACAGGGACTTAGGGGATAAAGACCTCCTGCCCGTTGAGCCTTCTCCGAGAATTGCCTAGAGCTGCAAGACAGAGCACTGTTCACAGAACAGAAAGTATTAGATTCCTTCCACAGACCCTGGCACTGAGGAAAAAGAACCTGAGCAGTGCGGGGTCAAACATGGACGCTTGGCACCTGTTAACCTGCCGCAGCAGACAGCCCCTTCATGGTGCGGTCTTTCTTCCCCGTCTGTGGAGGAAGAGCTGGATGTGGGAGTTCAACTATTTTCACCATGAGCTCTGTAAACCTGGACACCAAAACTCACCCCTGATGGCTGTCATATGTTAGTACATTATGAATGAGAAAGTGTGTCAAGACAACAAAACATTTGAACACATTTATTTTATATTACTGTATTTTACAGTAATCCAGGTGCCTTTAGAAACGACAGCTAGATTTGATGTTCAGCCACAGTCAGAATGTACGGTAAGCCTGGATCACGAGCATCTTGGCGGGGAACGCGCGGTTCCGCGGCCCAGCCGCCGGCGCCCGGCGGACTCGCCCACTGCCGCGCGGGCAGTGAGGCAGCAGCGAGGGAGTTGGTTAGGCAGGCAGGAAGGTAGCTAGGCAGCTAGCTAGCTAGGTAGCTAGGTAGGTAGTACTCACCAGTTTAGGCAGAGTTGCGTGAACACCAGCGGCCACGCGTGCGCGCCGTCTGTGTTTATCTCAAGGAACCGTCCCGCGCCCCCGGGGGCCCCCGCGCCCCCGTGCGGCCTTCTGTCTTCCCCAGTCCCGCGCCCCCGCACGGTCTTCCGTCTCTCCCCGTCCCGCTTCCCCGGGCCCCCGCGCCCCCGTGCGGTCAGTCTTCCGTCTCCCCCAGTCCCTAGTCCTCCGCGCTCCCGCAGGGTCTCTCCCAATTCTCGATTAGGAAAGGGGCCAGGCAGGTGTCTGACCTGCTCTGCGCGGGCCGCTCGCCCCCCCCCGGCGGCACCACGCTGGGTCACCCGCCGAGCCCGCGCAAGGTGGCGCTCCGAAAGGACTCGAAGCGAGTCCCGGATCTAGATAATGAGGATCGGGATCTAGATACTGTGGGGCAGGCGAGCCCCGGATCTAGATTACGTGATGTGATCTAGATTGTGTGGACATGATCTAGATAATGAGGATGGAGTCCGGGATCTGGTCCAGCTGTTTACGCCGTGGGTGTGTCGAAGCCCTGTTTGCACGCTCATTCATTCATTCACTCGTGTGTCCTTTAGCTCTTGAGCGCCTACTACGTGCGGCTCTCTACCGCACCCTGCATCGGTGCCAGAGCGGTGATGGGCCCGGGAGAGGCGGCCGTGAACTCCCAGCCCGAGGCCCCTCTGTCTGGGTGGCGTGGACGCCAGGAGGGCGGTGGGACGCCTGTCAAGGTCAGGGGAAAGGGGAGGAAACGAATTCCTGGAGGGACTGCGCTCCCGACGCGGACCGGACCGGGCTGGGACAAGGGGTCACCTGGTGGCACCAGGGAAAGACCCGCGTCCCTGAGCTCAGGGCGCCGGCGGGGCCCGGAGGCCCGCGGGGCGGTGCCAGCGCCCCGGCAGGTGCAGACCCCAGCCCCGCCCAGGCCCGCCTCGGGGCTCCCCACTGCTGGGCGAGGTGGGGGCTGCCGGAGCCGTTCCCCGCTGCGGTGCTGGGGTTCGGATCGCTTTGCCGGGGAGGCCGGCCGAGCCGGGCCCGCGAGGGTTCGTACGTCCTCCTCTCAGGGAACGCGGAGGGCGGCGGCTCGGCCGCACCTGCAGCTCGGAGGCGCGGGCCGGCT
>NW_012267290.1:1954035-1978821 GCF_000151885.1 Dipodomys ordii | reverse complement strand
TCGGAGGGAAAGCGCGGCCCCTTCCCGACCCCGGCTCGGGGCGGAGGCCCTTGGGGCCGCCGGGACCAGACGGGGACGTGGAGCCCCGCGCCGCCCTGGCGGGGAAGCGGGAAGAGCCTCGGGCGCCCGCAGCGTGCGACGGAGACCGGAGGAAGACTGTGGCCCCGGAACGGTTTCGGACATAAGCCCCACGCCGCCGCGGATCCCGCTCCCGCTCGATGACGCTTGTCCGAGAACCGGGGCAGATAGCTGGGTCGCGGGGCGCAGGCCCAGGCCAGAGCCGAGCCTGTGCCCGCCGGCACGGGGACGGGAACGGGGCCGGGGACAGGGACAGGCCGGCACGGGGACAGGGCCGGCACAGGGACGGGCCGGGGCCGGGGCCGGGGTGGGGGCCAGGAACAGGAACAGGCCAGCACGGGGACGGGGCCAGGGCCGGGACCTGGAACAGGCCAGCACGGGGACGGGGCCAGGAACTGGCCAGCACGGGGTTAGGACACGTCTGGAAAACCCGAGGTTTTGCCGGGATTTCTCCTCCCGTTCCCGTCCCGCCTTCGCCCATAGCGTTGCCCTTCCGTGGGCTTCGTGTCAGTATTGTTCGTTTTCGCCCACGGGGCTCCGCAGGCGCCTTCCCCTGCCTTCGTGCAGGCCTGGAGGGAAGGCCCGGACCCCAGGCCGGCGGGGGGAAGGCTGTGGCCGAGCCCCCACCCCCCACCCCGGCCCGCAGCCCAGCTTCGGGGCTTGCGCTTCCCAGGATGTATCTGTGGCCTGTGCGGTCCTGGGCCCCGCTGTACAAAAGGGTAAAATGTGTATTTGTATGGTGTTGATGGAGCCAATAATATTTTTTTCTTTGGCCTAAAGGTTCCTATTTTTCTTCACACGTTAGAAAACCTTAAGGAAACATTTTTGGGTGAATCCAGAATTTTCTTTTTCTTCCTGGGCTGCAGGAAGCCACCATGGCTGGGGCAGAAAGTCCTCCTGTGACCTCATTCCTATTGTAGGTGCAGGTGTGTGTGTGTGTCGGGGACTGAAAGCTGAGAGTCTCGTCCCCCCAGAATCCAGACTGCCCATCAGGGAAAGGGCAAACACAGGGACTTAGGGGATAAAGACCTCCTGCCCGTTGAGCCTTCTCCGAGAATTGCCTAGAGCTGCAAGACAGAGCACTGTTCACAGAACAGAAAGTATTAGATTCCTTCCACAGACCCTGGCACTGAGGAAAAAGAACCTGAGCAGTGCGGGGTCAAACATGGACGCTTGGCACCTGTTAACCTGCCGCAGCAGACAGCCCCTTCATGGTGCGGTCTTTCTTCCCCGTCTGTGGAGGAAGAGCTGGATGTGGGAGTTCAACTATTTTCACCATGAGCTCTGTAAACCTGGACACCAAAACTCACCCCTGATGGCTGTCATATGTTAGTACATTATGAATGAGAAAGTGTGTCAAGACAACAAAACATTTGAACACATTTATTTTATATTACTGTATTTTACAGTAATCCAGGTGCCTTTAGAAACGACAGCTAGATTTGATGTTCAGCCACAGTCAGAATGTACGGTAAGCCTGGATCACGAGCATCTTGCCAGAGCTTTGTGGCTTCAGCCACAAGCCAAGAACCCATGTTTAGCCCTGAATTTGGGATTTGTAACACTCTCCAACTTACCTTTTTAAATGAAAGCCAGTTACAGTACTTAACTTCACAGACTCATTCTGAACTTTCCCGAAAGTGGCAGAACACCTTTAATATTTTCCATTCACGAGCCCTTACCTAGCTTGCTTCCTTCCTTCCTTCCTTCCTTCCTTCTTTTTTGTTTCCGTCTTTCTTTTTCTTTTCTTTTGCCATCACTGGATCTTGAATTCAGGACCTTAGCGCTGTCCCTTAGCCTTTTCACTCAAGGCTGGAACTCTCCCACTTGGAGCCACAGCTCCACTCCTGCTTTTTGGTGGTGAGGTGGAGATAAAGAGACTCATGACCTGACCCATGCAGCCAGCTGTTGTGGGTGCGTGGGCCCCACACCACAGCAGAGTGTGCCCCATGGAAGACATGGTCCCTTCCTTACAGGGCTTGGCCAGAGACCTTGTCCTCTTGGTGGGTGGGCCTCAAATTTCAGGATCCATTAGCGTCCAGGTGGGGGAGGAATCACATTAAATATGCCCACCCAAAGAGGTAACGATGCAAGGGGTCCAGGCATGACCCTTGGAGCACATTGGACCCCAGGGGTGTGCTGTGTATGTTAACAATGGAAGAGAGATGGCAGGGTGACCCGCAGAATGACAGGGAAAGAACAGCTAATAGAAAATCAAGTCCAAGCATTATCTCAGCACCAGCAGGTTACAAATGGGGAATGCTTCGTTTTGTACGATTTTATGAGCATGTGGAGTTCGTTACACTATTTTTATACAAGCACATAATGTAGTTTGACCCTCATATTTGCCCCCAATCTCTCCTTTTATCCCCCTCCCACCCCATTTAGTAAATACTTTTACTTTCAGATTTTGTGATACAAGGTCTTGTTATGTAGCCCAGGATAGCCTCTTGTCCTGTGTTGTGGGATTACAGGTGAGCGCTACCATCCCCTGCTAGCAGTTGCTTCTTAAAGAGAGCTTTAAATTGAGTAGCAGTGCAATCTCCTTAGTCTATTGAATTAAAATATTATTTAATGTACTTGCTCTCTGAGGGGAGCAGGGTCCTTGAGAGCTGAGGGATTTGCTCACGAGTAGAGTCCATGGCTGAAGGGTGTTTTACCACCACCAAAGGGTCCCAAGTAGACTGCAGGAAGTGATAGCTCATGTATGCATGTACAGGCGTGCATGTGTGCATATATACACGTGTGTGCATATATGTTCATATATGTGTGTTGAACACATATGGTATCATTTTGGCCACACTCAGACCTTTATATAACAAAACACTATTTGACTTTCAAAAGTGAGAAGTGGTCATATTTTCCACCTAAGCAAGATCCTGTGATTTCCCTGAGCTTATGAAACTAACCACTGAGCCTAGTCCCTCACATAGAGCTGTGGGATTTGTCACCAGTGAATATGATAGTACCACTTCCCGAGAGGTGGGGAATTTTGATTAAAATTCATGATTGCATAGAATTGACTCTGGAAAGGTAAAAAGAGTCCTCATCGACGTTGTGGTGGTTCTATTTTTCCCTGTACCGATACAAGTCAGGTGGACTTTCCTGTGTGAATCTCACACTGAGCCATTCCATCTCCTGGATTGTAAGCACATTTTGTTGTTTACTTTTATTGTTTTGTGCCAGACCTAGGGCTTGAACTCAGGATGTGCGCACTGTCCCTGAGCTTTTCTGCTCAAGGCTAGCACTCTACCACTTGAGCCACAGCTCCACTTCCAGCGCTTTTAGTAGTTCATTGGAGATAAAAGTGCCATAGACTTTCCTGCCTGGGCTGGCTTCAAACTGTCATCCTCCTATCTCAGCCTCGGAAGGAGCTGGGATTATAGGCATGAGCTTTGGTGTCTGCGTGTTGTGCAGAGTGGCTGTGCGGGCTGCAGGCAGGAGGGGTCGGCGGGGCTTCACTCTGGGTGTGGTTGGGGAGAGGACTTGGGGAGGATGGGATCCTGGCGGCATCCTTTGTGATGATGAGAGGGAGACTTGGGCCAGTGGGGAGGAGACCAGGCGAGCGCATTGCTGGACAGCGCCAGGCTCCATCAGGGGCGCTGGCCATGCGGGTAGCGTGGATGCTGAGCGTGGTCTTCTCTGGCTTGTGTGAACAGGAAAGTCGTGGAAGGCACTGACACTGTCGCAGAAGCGGCCATACGTGGACGAGGCGGAGCGGCTGCGCCTGCAGCACATGCAGGACTACCCCAACTACAAGTACCGGCCTCGCAGGAAGAAGCAGGCCAAACGCCTGTGCAAGCGCGTGGACGCCGGCTTCCTCCTGAGCTCCCTCGCCAGAGACCAGAACGTCCTGCCCGGCAAGAGCTCTGGCAGCGGGGGGCCCCTGGGGGAGAAGGAGGACCGGGGTGAGTACTCCCCGGGCGCCGCTCTGCCCGGCCTCAGGGGTTGCTACCAAGAGGGCCCAGCCGGAGGAGGCGGCCCCCCCGGCAGCGCGGACATCTACCCCTACGGGCTGCCCACGCCCCCTGAGATGTCGCCGCTGGACGCGCTGGAGCCCGAGCAGACCTTCTTTTCCTCCCCTTGCCAGGAGGAGCTTGCCCACCCTCGCCGCATGCCCGCCTTGTCCGGGTCGCCCTACCCCCCGGAGTTCGCCTCCAGTCCCCTCCCGTGCAGCCACCCCCTGGGCCCCCTGGCCATGATGGCCACCGCACCCGGATGCCCCCCATCTCCTGCCTACTACCCCCCCGCCCCCTACCACCCGCTCCACCCCAGCCTCCAGGCCCCCCTGGGCCAGCTGTCCCCGCCCCCTGAGCACCCTGGCTTCGACGCCCTGGACCAGCTGAGCCAGGTAGAACTGCTGGGAGACATGGATCGAAATGAGTTTGACCAGTACTTGAACACTCCTGGCCACCCCGACCCCGCCCTGGCACCGGGGACCCTCAGCGGGCACGCACCCCTCGCCCAGGGGACTCCCTCAGGCCCCACAGAGACCAGCCTCATCTCTGTCCTGGCCGACGCAACAGCCACATACTACAACAGCTACAGCGTGTCATAGAGTCGGGGCGTGGGCAGGCCCCGCCGCTCCCCGCGCAAGGGCAGAGCAGAGACGGTGAAATGTCACCACAGCCCTCCTGCCCCTGGGAGGGGGTGGGGGCCTTGGACCCGCGGCCCCAGAGCCTTTGTGCTAAAGCTGGGGCGGGCTCTGCTGATCCAGCAACGCCCCTTCTGTGGCACCCTACACCGAGGAGCAGGAGCGTGGCCCGGCACTGAAACCTTTGTCTTTGATGAAGCCACAAGGCATCTCTGGGTCTCTGGATGAAAGGAGCTGCCCTTGGGGGAGGGGTGGGGGTGGGAGGGTGAGATCAAGGAGTTTGTCAACCACATGTGCTCCCCAGGAAAGTGACAGCCAAGCCGCCTCTGCTCGGAGGTTCTGAGTGAGAGTCCTCCCAGGGGTGGCAAAGGAAGGTGTCTTGAATGAGCTGGGTGAGAATTTCATCTCACCGGCCGGCAGCCTGCTGAGAATTCCACGTGCACGGCTTTGTGCTCTCTGCATTTCCTTCCACCGTGAATCTAGATGTCTAAAAAGAGTCCTCCAAAACAAAAAATAAAACCTACTTATCCCGACCTAGAGAATTTACCGGTAGGGTTAACTTCATCGATGAAAGTGAGGGTTTTTTTTAAAAATACATCTTTGGTTTTCTTATTTTCTTATTTTTAATCATCCTTAAGTAGTTGTACAAAGGGGTTCCAAATGTCAGTTTGTGAATCCAAACATGTATCTTTAGATATATTCTTATTCCCCACACTTCAAGAGAATTTATGGCCTGAGAGACACACACACACTCACACACCTGGCCAGCCCAACTCGGATCTATAGTCTCCTCATCCTGGCCCAGCCCCCAGCGACCCAGAAGAGCCAGGAGCCTGAAAGGACTCTGCCCCAGAGCAACACCACTTTCTTCTCATCTAATTCTGTCCCTTTTTTTGAGCAAAACTACAGCATGTGTCCCCCTGTGTGGATGCAGGAAGAACTTCCTTCCCGGCTGGCTAGGCTCCTGACTGCTGAAGTTCCTCTCTTTCATTTTCCTTGTTTTTCAAATCTGCCCTTGAATTTGGTTCTCAATTCAGAGGCCCCAAGCGTGATTCTTCTGGCTGGGAGGGAAATCTGTTTTCCTCTGGAGCCAGCAGCTCCTTCGGGCACTCCTCGGCAGAGACATTGGAACAGTTTCCTGCTGTGCGGCCCACAGGCTGCCGCCCGAACAGAAATGCACTGTGACTCAGAAGAAAAGATCCTCTGCCCCCCTACCCTCCCTCAAGCGTGTATGAAATGTGTGTTTTATATATTCTCCTAGTATTTTCACCTTCTGTTTTGTATTCTTGACGGATCTTTCTTTCCTTCCACCAAGTCTTGTAGACGCGCTTATGAGGTATGCCTAATCTTTATGTTATTACTGTGTATTCTATTTGGTAATAAATAGTAAGTGGTTGATGATGTGACTGGCTGGTGTCCAGTTCAGAACATGTATTAATAATCTTCTAAGGCAGTATCACAGACACTAAGCTATAAACTGGTCCATTTGTCAGAACTGTATATGCTTGGAACAGTTGTGGATATTGATTTGTCAAAAATATTTAATTTAAATAAAATTTTTTTGTACTGTGACCATTCATTCATCATCTGAGGGTGTTGCAAAACAAAAACATTTTCAAGCTAGACACGGATGTTATTCCCGTGGTTACCCGTAGAATGTAGTCTTCAAAGTGTTTCTTACAGAGATGTGTTTGTTTTGGAAAAGTTCCTAGTTTGTGAGTTATGCCAGAGAGATAAATCTCACTTTTGCACATTGGATTCAGTATCATTATTAATGTTGAAAAAAAAAAAAGCAACCATGAAGAGTGGTGTTCTGGAAAGATCTTTACACTTCTGAAGTACCAGGAGCCTGGCACAGGCTGGCTGGAGACAGAACAAAACCTTGTTCGCCCTCTTCTCTGCCTGATGGCTCCCATAGCAGAGCGTCCTGGCTCTCAGACGGTAGGAGGCTCACTGTGGAGAAGGCACAGCGCATGGCGTGTTCACCAGAGCCTGGGACATCTGAGAGGCTCGGATGATGCTCCCAGCCAAAGAGGGTTGGAACAACCTACGATTACTCAGTCCCACGCAGGCCACTTCTGTCTGGCCCCTCTCCACAGTGAAGCAGTTGTGACTTGTTTGAGTCAAGGAGTGGGTCTTGGGAGCGCCCAATGGGCCTCTGTTCATCCTTCCATTTTATCCTAAGCTCCAGACAGGACTTTATAGGACTGTGTAAGTGCAGGGAGCATCACAGGAAGTTTTATGGGCCGTTTCTCATCCACCGCCACCACAGGAGGCGCCCGGCATCCTCCCACCCAGCCCACTGCACAGCCGGGGACCCCAGGCTGGGACGGGAGCTGGCTCAGGGTGGCCGGGGACCCCAGGCTGGGACGGGAGCTGGCTCAGGGTGGCCGTGTGCACGGGGAAGCTGGGTTCCGGCACCCATCAGCCGTGTTTGTTGGCAGTGTTTGAACCAAACAGTCCCACAGCTGGAGGCATGGGGCTTTCCCCCCTCCCAGCATTTTACCATGGCATGAAATCATCCACTGTTCCGTTGATGCCAGACTCAGCCAGGGAGGAGGGAGAGCTGGAAGATGGTAGTGTGGGTTTGGAGGAGGTGAAGGTCTTGCTGCTCGGAGCCTCCACTGCAGCGGGCCGAGGGGGCAGAGCGGGGGGCGGGGGGGCTGCCCCGAATGCAGGACTGGAAGGGTCTGTCCAGGATGTGTCCCTTGACATTGCCAAGTGGGTGTGTCTCATTCCAGGACACGCGGGCGGAGGGGGCGGGGCTGTGGGGGTAGGACAGCCTTGTCTCTGCCTGAAGGAGGGCAGAAGGCAGGCAGGAGGGTGCTCAGTGCAACAGCCTGGCTCTCTCAGGATCCCCACTGTTTGCAGGCCCAGGGCACTGTCCCACGGCAGGCAGTGCGATGTTCCCACGTCACTCAACTGCCGATCCCTCCCCCTCGGCAGGCAGCCTGCCAGCCGTGCGCCTCAGGGCAGGTCCCCTCACTTGGGGCTGACAAACTGCCTGCTCTGGCCCGCACCTGTGCATGGTTTGGAGCAGCCTGATCCTATGTCCCTGTTTTATAAACTGTGTCCTTTCAGAGTGCCCCTTCCCAATAGTACAACCCTGGGCTACCACACTCCCTGTCCCCGCACGGGAGGGTCCCGGTGGCTGACCTTCTTCATTCCAGAAGCTTCTCATACTCCCTCCCCCAGTGTATCTTACTACAAGGAGGCCTGCTGGCTTCTGAAAACACTCTCCTTTCCCATGTGTCCATATTTCCCCACGGAGACCCTCACGACTATCGACCTTCCTTCTTGCCTCCTTTCTCCATCCATTGTCCCTCCTCTACACACATCTATCTATCCAACTTTCTTGGTTGGTCTGTCATCTATTTATCATCTTATAAATCTCAATAAAGACATTCTTTGTAGAATGTTTAGAAAAAATAACATCACAAAGAAAATAATGTCAGTTCATTGGTCACAATTTGGAGACATTTTGCTGATTCTTTGACGTGTATCCGTGCTAGACATACATTTACATCTGTCTTAGGACAACAGACATTTTATCCATCAATATTAAAGAAAAATCCCCTGTGTCACTGAACTTTAATTTGTTTCTACAAAGGCTATTATCCCTCTACTTTATGGGAAAAATTCTGAAAAAGAGAAATGACCCAGTTGACACGATGTCAACACAGCTATCTGTGTCGAGTTCCCGCGTGGCTGTGTGCTGTGCTCACCGCGGCCATTCACACTCATGCCATTGGCTCTTGGCTCCATCTGTTCAAACTCCTGAGACAGAAGTTTGCCCATTGATGACATCTTCCTATTTCTCATTTCCATGATTGCACACGCCATCAGTGAATAGCACAGCTTATTTTACTTGGACACCCTCTTGTTAATTGGTACTGGAATCCCTCCTCTTCTTGCGTTATGAACACCTCTGCAGTGAATGCGTGCTGCTCGGGGTCCCCCGTGGGAGTCTGAGGGCACCCCTGGGCTGCCACAGAGGAACACTCTGTGGCTTCCTGTCACTCTTCACTCTTCTAGGGGGCCTCCATGGGGAGTTGAGGCTTGAAGGACCTCCAGTCGATTCCCAGATGGAATGAATTCTGTCTTAATGGGAAGAGGATTCTGCACCTGACTGACATCTCAGAGGGTCTGGAGCCTCGTCCCCCAGGGACTGTGTCTCCGTGCTCCCTGCGGCTTCCCTGCGCAACGCCACGGTGTTCCTCTCCCCTGAACCTCCCAGTGGAAGACACCTCTGTCCTGGCCCATCAGGCTCTAGCTGCCTGAGACGCGTGGAAGACGCTCTTTTCCCATCTGAGCATAGGCTCAGCAGGTAGGGTAGGGTGTGGCCTGGCTCGTAGGCACTGTGTAGAGCTCTAGCCACAGGAGGTTCTCTAGAAGGAGCAGCAGGGGCAGGGCTGGCCTTCCCTGGCTGGGTTTGGGTTGGGGCCTGGGGAAATCCCGCACCTGTTCTCTGCTGCAAGAGGCAATGCGTACACTTGGAGTCATTTCAGAATCCGCCAAGCTTCGTGCCCGTCTGTTTCTGATTTCTCCAGGTGATTTCAGTTTCCTTCAGGATTGGCGCCTCATACTAGCTTGAGAACTCAGAGCGATGTGGTTGGTGACTATCTGTTGGGGACGGGATGTGTGGAGAAAACAAAGGGGAATGACCCTTACCGTATAGCTTAGGAGGGAAGTGGTGATGGAGGCCTCCAGGAAAGTCCTGTGGGTTACTGAGCTGGGATTAAAAGGGACCGTGTACAGCTGGTTGTGGTGTCTCATACGGATAATCCTAGCTACTTAGGAGGCAGAAATGTAAAGATCACAGCTGGAGGCCAGCTTGGGCAAAAGGTTCTTGAGATCATCTCAAGAACCTGGCACCGTCGCACACACCTGTTATTCCTTTTAGGCAGAAAACATAAATAGGAGGATTGTGGTTCAGAGAGGCCCAGGCATGAATGCAAGACTCTATCCAAAAAAGAAGGAAAGCAAAAATCCTCCCTGCCTAGTGAGGTCTTGAGTTCAAATCCCAGTAATGAGAGAAAAGGGGGCATGGTGTGTCGGGGGGGAATGCCTTCTGGGTCTTTCTCTGTCTGGCCAGCTCTCCTTCCTTTGTGGAGAGCTCTTTGACATCCTTGGCAGCTGCATTTTTACTCCATTTGAGAATCCTCTGGACAAAAAAAGGGCCTTTCCTCTTTGTAAGGTGAAAAGAAATTCTAAGTCCCTCTCACAAAGTCCCTCCTTCCTCACTGTAAGTCCCTTGTAGGGCTGCAGAGCCCCGTGGCCCGGTAACCCACCCCCGAATGCTGGTGGAGGCTGGTGGTCGTTCCTTGTCCCCCTTGGGGATCATATTTATGGACTGTGGTTCCCACCAGACCCCAAATGCTGTGTGAATGTGGGGTAGGAGGGAGGGAAGATCTTATTACCCAGAGAGTGGGAGAGGAGGGCAAGAGTCCTCTGAACACTTCTAGAATGTTCTGGACTGGTGCTGGTGTATTGTTGGATCAGACGGTTGTTTCCCCAGTCTTGCCCACTGTTCCTGCATCTCACACCCACCTCTTGGGGCTGTGGGGTGGCACGGGTCTGGAACAAGAAGTGGGGGATCTTGACGCACTAAAAACATTCTTCCTAGAGACGCGCCGCCTTCCGAGGCGTGGAGCCATGTCAAGGGGGCTGGTCGCTTCATCACGGCTGAGACAAGGCAGGAAGGCTGTGAGTTCGAGAGTGAGGGCTGGTGGAGGGCAGGGCTAAAGACACCCATGTGCCCAGCCTGTGTCTCTTCACACTGGTTGGTTCATGTCAGAAAACCCGAGAGAGCCTTTGGGCCTCAGATTCAGATGTTGGGAAGTCTGAGAGCTTTCTTTGGCGTATTATAGCATTTAAAATTGCGCTGTGGACAGATGAGATGATCCACCTGACCCTCGGCTTCCTTCGTCTATTTGGGGGATGGAGACAGAGAACAGGTGTTTGTTCCTCAATATCTATGACAAATCAGTCCCAGGGCCCCTGAATATCCTTGGATGCTGAAGTGTCCCAGGTCCATGTATACATACAAGCAGTATGTATATTTAACCTGCCCGTATCCTCTCGTAGATGACTTACACTGCCTCAGAAAAGGTGCGTGCCGTACAAATAGTTGTTCTATTGTATTATTTAGGGAAATAATGGTAAGATAAACAGCCAGTGCGGCTCAGTGCATGCACTCTTCCTCCGCCTATCTACACCGGGTGTGTGAGCAACAGTCTACTATTTCTCTCAAAGTGCTCTCAGTCTGTGACTGGGTACTCTTGGGCACAAAGCGTGGCCCTGCTTAGAGCCAGGAGATGCTCAACCCAGCTCTGTAACTTTGGGGGGGAAATTACTTGATTGGTTGAGCTGAAAGCTGTCATTGCTACCACTCTGTTTTACACACACACACACAGAGATTTGAAGGAAAAAGAAATGGAGGTCAGTGAGGTGAAGGGCTTCCCCGAGAGCTAGCAGTGCGGGGTGGGACAGTGTGTGTGGTCCTGCACGCTGTGGCATGAGGCCAGAGGCCCCTTGTCCTCTCTGCGAGGGGGCTGCGGTCTCGGGGGGACATCGTCCTCCGCGGGCACAGTGCTGGTGGGTCGGGTGGGCAGAGGGCGCGGGGTGCAGCTCTGGGGAGCACCGGGCTATAGTTGGGATGTCTTGAGGAGACTTTCCAGGTTTTTCTTCTGGTCATGGGGCTCCGCTCATGTCCTGGACAGAAGGCTTCCAGGACACCAAAACCTCGCGTGTACCCAGGGGCTGGCACGGGGGGGGGTCAGCCCCACTCTGGCAGTCAGGGCCCCTTGGTGGTCTCTGCCATCCCGTCTCCCTTTCCTCCTCCATCAGGACAGCGGGTGGCCTACTTGGGGAAGGAAAAGGCAGCCCTGGGCTCTTGGCGTAGAGATGGCACCACAGGGCCCTGCCGTGGCTCCTTCCCGGAGTGGGGGGGGGACAGATAGAGCTAGCGGAGGGCAGGGCCAATGGCTGCAGAGGTTTCCCTGCCCCCGGGAGCTGCTGTGACCAGGAGAGGGAGGAAGCAGCCGGAGCCCTGTTTCCTGCCTGATAAGCTGACCCTCCCTGGCAGGGACCTGGCCGCCACCTTTACCGCTGCCCCGCCAGGCCAGGGCCCTGCCCGGGAGGAAAATCGCTTCTCCAGATTAGCAGTGGCCCTTCCTCCCTCCCGACGCCCCACCACCGCAGGAAACAGGGCCTGCCCACCCAGGGGCCCCGCCCCGCCGCCCTGCCCAGCCTGGAGCCGGCCAGGGGGCCCCCGCCTGTCCCTTGGGGGTGCATGCCCTTTCCCCAAGGCGAGCGTGGTCAAGGATGGAAGCTGGGGTACCGCCTTCAGGTCCGGGGAGGGGGACTGGTGTGGGGGCTCCGTTGCTCCTGGGGACCGGCCTCTTCACCTGCCAGACGGGCATCTGGGGTGGCCTTCTGGGAGAAGGGCGGGCCGCCGCTTCCCGGCTCCTGTGACATTGGTGTGTCTCCCACCTTCTTGTTTCTGGAAGGTCCCAAGCCCTGGGGCATTCATCTCTGGGGGGACAGCAGGTAGCCCTCAGGATGCCAGCGCGGGCTGGCTTTGTCACCCTCTCTGGAGGGAACGCTGTGCTCTGGTTGGCCGCCCCACAGCCCTGCCCTGCGCTGGCGCCGGCTCCTTGCCCGAGGAGCAGGCCGAGCTCCAGGTCACGGTGGCCCGGCCGCACCGGGCTGCATGGAAGGGCAGGGTGTCATGGAGGACACCCGCACAGAGGCAGCTCAGAGCCCCAGTCACCCCCCAGCCCTGCTGGGATCGAGGCCCCTCCCAGGGGAGGGGGCCCCAGGGCTCTCAGGCCAGGTGGTCCCCCAAGGAGGTCCCCCCAGAGACCACCTTCCACTCCCACATCATCTGAATTTGATTTTTTCTTTTCTGCTACGTGGGGCTTGAACTCAGGGCCTAGGTGCTGTCCCTGAGTTCTTGCTCAAGGCTAGCACCCTACCACTTGGAGCCACAGCACCATTTCCCTCGAGAGTTGCCCTGTAGTAAGTAAGAGGCCTGCCTGGGCTGTCTGCGGCCCGGACAGAGGCACTATGGCCTGCCTGGGACATTCGCGTCCACGCTGGCAGCTGTCCTTGGCTTCTGGAGGGAAGATCCCACTGGCTGGCTCCCACACCCATCACAGCCATGCTGACCTGGGCAAGATGGCGACCTTTCACAAGCTGGATGGTCACCCTGCTGGCCAGTGAGGAGGACATCCCTGGTACAGACCCCTCACCAGCCCTGGTTCCCAGCTGGGCGGAGGGGCTGGCCTTTACCCAGTGGGAGCTGAGCCCAGGTCCCTGACGCAGCTGGTGGGAGGAGGGAGGAGGGAGGAAGATGGGGAGTTCCCTGAGCCACGAGATGCTCTCAGCCTGCTTCCATGCCACCAGGAGGCCTGGGCCTCCAGTGTGGAAGGGAGACAGCAGCTCTGACGGCCTGGCTCAGTCACGGGCCTGGCTCTGTGCGGCGTGACCTTGGGCCAGTCCTGCCCCCTCTGGGCTTTGGTAAATGAGGAGGCAGAAGTCACGGCTTCTCAGGGCTCCAATGTCCTGTCCTCCACATCCTGACAAGTGAGCCAGGGACCTCTGGGTGGGTTCCTGTCTGCCCTCGGCTGGGGAGGGGGTGGGGGTCTTACCACCAGGCCAGCGGAGGCTGGGCGGCGCACAGCTGGGCTGGGCAGCAGCTGCTGCACGCAGGCCCCCGAGCGCCTCCCACTCAGCAGCGCTGCTGCCTGCGCGGTCCTGGCTGCGGCCCAGGCCGAGGCATGAGGCCCCCAGACACCTGGCTTGGCCCCGTTCCCACGCGCCCGCCCCGCCCCCTGCCATGCTGCTCTGCCTTGCCCACATCGCCTGATCTGCCACCTCGCCACCTGTGTGTCAGGCCGGACGGGGTGGGGCCAGAGGCCTCTCCTCACATGACCCAGCACTGGGGCGCCTGGGGCACTGCCCCGTGTGCTGTGGGAGCCAGGCCTCTAGGCCACCGGCACCCCTGGATTCTCCCCTTCTTCACCCCGGCTCTCCAGACCGGGCCCTGGGCCTCTCCCCCTTCTTCCCAGAAGGCCAGAAAAGGGCAGTGGTTTGCCTTCGCCGACCCAGCACGGTCAAGCAAGCGAGGCTCAGACTTGTCAGCGGGGCCGTAAGATCCACCTCCAAGCTACCCAGCCAAGTTCTCCTCACCACAATCAGTACTCACAGCGACTTTCCAAACAGGAACCATTTCCTCACACCCCAGTGCCTTTGCATCAGCTGCTCCCTTCCCACATGCCGGTCCCCGCATTTTCACTGGGTAGATGCCATACATGTGAGGACTCAGCTCAAATCCTCCTCCTCCCCCAAAAACCATCTTCACCACACCCTGATCTCTGGAAGCCCCTGCCCCTACGGACCGTGGCCCGATTTTCTGCATATTCCACAATATTTTCACACGACATTTGCAGTGCGCGGATGCAATCTCTCTTTAAGTGTCTCTCCTCCCACTAGTCTGCGAATGTATTTGTCTGGGAAAGGTATCTCATTGATCTTGGTTCCGTGGGCCTGCTCTGTGACAGGTCTGAGCGTCATCTGGTTGGATTTGTGGGTGGTTGAGCAGCTGCTGGACGCCATCTTTTGTTTTCCTCCTCTGTAAGTCAGGCTGCTGTGAAGGCGCGCTCACACGGGGCCTCAGCCGGGAGACGAGGGGGTCAGCGACCAGCAGTGAGTCCCCAGTTTCATCCCCTGTGGATGGTCCTGGAAATTCCTAATTTCCGCTGTGGATGCCTACCACTGCTCCGTCTGCATCCGCACCCACGCCAGGCCAATGACAATGCGTGGTGACACTGTCCTCACCAGACACAGGAGGGAAGCGTGTGCTGTGTGTGTGGACACGCGTGGTCTCTCTCTCTCTCTCTCTCTCTCTCTCTCTCTCACACACACACACACCATGGAAGCCGCTGTCCCATTTGCTAGCCCTCTTGGATGAGGATTTATCCAGGCATGGGCGGCTGCTGCCCCTGCTGAGGCCGGATGCCGAGCCCCCGGTCCGTGAATTCCCTTCCCTGGGCCCATTCACAAAACCATTCATTGGTGACTTTATGAAATGCTATTTAGTTACACGGAGGGCACTGGAGCTTAGGGGAGAGAGAATCTCGCTGTGCAGACATCCACGGGTCTCTTGGGCAGTGACGTTCCTCTGTGGCACAGTGCTCTCCCGTGGTCCTCGGTGCTCCTCCTGCTCCAGGCTCTCCAGACCCTTCTATTCTGGGCTTATGGGAGAACTCAGTCTCCAGGGAGGTAGGCTGCGCGGGGAAGTTCGCTGGAGAGGTGGATTCCCGCCAGGCCCTGGAAAACCCAGACCCTCTTCTATCCCCCATCAGCCTCCAGCCACCTCCACCCCGATGCCCCCTGCAGGGCTCCTCCCCCTCGCCCCTCCCCAGCTCCGGGCCCTTCACGGGTGGGATGTGTATTGTAAAGCTAACTGGGGATCGTCTTTATTTTCTGGATGTACGTTGTACTACGTCATTGAACACCAGTTTTCAAAGGACACATGCCTGCCTCCCTTGTGGCCATCTGTCCCCCTCTGCCTGTCCGCTACCACTCATCCCTGCTCGGAAAGGCCCGTCTGGGAGTCCAGCCCAGATCCTGGCGGCCAGGCACACAGGAATGCCCACTTTCAATTCCAGTGACTTATCTGAGGGTTACGGGGTGAGTCAGCAGCCTGGCCTGACGGTCCCAGAGTGCTGGGAACCAGCCCCGGGCCCAGGACTGCCAAGGCTTGGCCTCTGACATGTACCATCTTGCTCAGGGCGGAAACCTGTCTTCCTGGGAAGGAGGGGCGAAGGCCCTGGGGTGCCTGGGCCTGAAGATGCCTCTCTGTGTGCAATACACTAAATAAGAACTTTGGAGGCATTGCCCTGCATGTGTCTCCTGGCCCAGCGAGGCTGCTGGGCCCCATACTGAGCCGTGCGGTGCTGATTCTCTATGGAATAAGTCACCTCTGCGCCGGCTCACTCGGCCAACAATGGCCACCTCCAGTGGCATCTCCGCAGCCCCACAGGTGGGGGTGTCCGGAGGGATCGCATGTCTCAGCAGGCCTGGCTAAGCACAGTGGCTTCAGACAGGTCTCTGCATCCTCCTCTTTGGAATGTGGGAGTCCAGGGAACCCCCTTGCTACCCATCTTGGTGCGGATCTACCCCCTCCATTCCACCAGACACCCACTATCAAACACAACCAGTAGACACAGCGTGGTCTGGGCCACCGCGCCAGCCCTCAACCGCGACTCCCTTACCCAGCCTCCGCGCCGATATTCACTTGCCCCGCACCTTTGCTCTGTCAGCAGCCTCTGCCGGCGTGTGGCTCTGTCTGCCTCAGCCTCCTGTCCCCGAGGCTCCCCTCCACGGTCCTCTATAATTTGGGGTCCCTCCGGACACCCCCACCTGCGGGCTGTGAAGATGCCACTGGAGGTGGCCATTGTTGGCCGGAGCAGAGAACCGAGTGAGCAGGTGCAGAGGTGACAGGTTCGATAGAGAACCAGCACGGCATGGCTCAGCTTCTCTGGACTCGCTTTCTTTCCCTGTACGGGGCGGGTGTGAGGTCAGGGACCTGGCTGGTCGGCGCTCCGCGGAGCCCGTACTGCTTTTCTTGTGTTCTTTCCACGCTTTCCTCTGGGCGCTCCGCGTACATGCCACACCCGGAGGAGCGATGCTGTGTGTGTGTGTGTGTGTGTGTGTGTGTGTGTGTGTGTGTGTGTGTGGCCCCAGTGATCCGCAGGGCCAGCAGCGACGTGGAACTCCTTCGCAGGGTCCCTCCACCCCATCTGCTCCCAATCATTTGCACGGTGGCATGTCTGAGGGCAAGGTTCTCCAGGGACCGGGCAGCTCCCTGGGGAGTGGGCGGCCGTGGCAGCCCTCCCCACGCTCCGGCAGCCCGCATGCCAGGCAGAGGAGGCAGGTCAATGTCCCAGCAGTGCTGGGGTCTGCCCTGTCAGTGACCACAATCGCCATGTCGCCTCATCCGCCAGGCTCCAACAGGCTCACATAAACGACCCAGGTAATAGCTCATTCTGGAATCTCAACTGGAGGGGTGGGGGCTGCATGGGGCTTCCTGTGGCATGCAGCTGGTGGAATTCATTAATTCGTTTGTTTGCTCAATTGGTTGCCAATTCAACGCTTCTCTTCTCTAGCGCTCTGTGCCCAGTGAGGCGGGGGACAGCGGACTGGGCCGTGTGGTCGCTGCTGAAGGAAAGGCAGGCTGTGGAGGTAGGGCTGTGAGCCTGGAAAGATGTCAGCTTCTGCTTCCCCCTGCGGACTTGACTCCACATTGTGAGGGAGCCCGAGGTGGAGGGGCATGACCACCACCGACAGGCTCAGCTGACGTGAAAGGGCTGCCATCTTGGAAATGAGTCCTGCAGCTCAGTGGGTGCCATGTCCGTATCAGCTCTCCTCAAATCACACGATTGTGGTCTAAGGTGCTGAGCTTGGGGATGGCTGGCGAGGCGGCCGGAGGTGGCAGAAGCAGAGGGGGGGCTGGTGTACGGGAGCCTGAACCATGTGCCACCCCAGGATTGTTTGGGAAGCCCCCCCCCAAGAGTGCAAGAATAAAAGAGATGTGGAGAGAGCAAGACTGAGGAGGGAAAGTCAGCGTGAAGCGTTGTCACCAAGTCGTGGGGAAACTTGTGCTTGATCCTTGAGGACCCATAGAGCTCTGCCTGCGAACTGTCCACGTTGGGGACAAAGTGCAGCGTGGCTGGCACGGGCTCCTGCCTCCTGTTGTCTGGATTGTCCCCTGGGATGGCAGGGCCCTGTGCCTGCGGTGCTGCGTTGCGGATGGCACGCTGGGTGCCCAGGCCGCCACGTCAGAGGACACTCGGACGGGACGCAGTAGACACCTGTCACGGACTCCCTCAGGGATGCTGGCCATCCCGTGAGCCTGGTGGAACACCCGTTCCCTGTCGCCTGGGCTGGAATAGGAGGACAGCCCAAGAGGCCAGGAGACAGAGGCACGCAGGTTGGCGGACCTGTGAGGTGCTTGAAGTCTGCCCTTTCACAGTGGCTGCGCCCTGGTGCTGCCCTTTATAACCAGCTAACACGGATTGTCTGTGGCTGAGTCAGGGGCCCCCTAGGCTGTGACCCCACACCACCGAGCTCCCCTGCCCCAGACTCCTGTGGCAGCCATGGAGACGGTCCCTCAGACAGGAGCTGCCAGACGACTCACAGAGTTTTGGGTGGTTTTGTCCAACTTTTATCAACAACGCTATGCTTCTGCTAGGAAAGTTCTGAAGCCTGTGTCAGCTTGTCTGCCTTCAACCTGCTCAGAAATCCAAGAGAGGCATGGGGAGGCCTCAGGAAGAAAGTGCAGAGGCCACTTCCCAGGGCAATTTCAGCAGTGCCACGTCCTCTCTCGGAGGGTCAACGGAAGCAGCACTTCCAGATCCCGCTGGAAATCTGAGACCCACAGGGAGGACAGCCTTCTGGGAGACCCTTCCAGAAACCTGGGGCCTAGCTACCAGAGGTTGGGTCAGGTTCAGAAAATCTCTAACCCAGTTCTCACTCGGGTCCAGGTGCCTCTGAGCAATGGCTGGGAGCCATGTTCTCAGAATGGCGGAGCAGGAAGAGGCCCTGGGAAGGCCTTCTGCCTCCTGCCTTCTTGACACCGGCTGCTAATGGACTCCATCTTTTGGGCAATGAAAAAGAACCACACAGAACATGTCCAGAAACCCTCTGGTGCCAGGGTGTGGAACTACCATGGTAAAGAGGCCCCTGGTCTGTCTACTTGGACTCCTGTGTTCAATGGCAAATGGCCCTGTTTAGAAAGGAGAGCTGAGGGCACCGCTGTGATGGTGATGTTTTCTTACTGAAAAGGACGACATGTTCTGTTCTGTTTTGTTCCAATCCACTGTTTGGCTTTGTGTGAGTCAGTGCCAGAGGACAGCTCTGTCCCTGAGCAGTGATGCCCTTCCCACCTGCGCAGACCGGGGTCTCTCAGCATCCAGAAGAGAAGTGGGGCTTTCTCCCAGCTGGGAGGCGTGCGGGGCGCACTCTGAGCACCGGCGCTCTCCCTGACGCAGGTTGAAGGTTTGGCTGCTTCTGTCATGCCATCACCCTCTGTTGGCCAAGTGACCTTGAGCAATCATTCCACCTGTCTGAGCCTCAGTTTCCTTATTTGTCCTAGTTGAAGCCTTCCCTGCCCTTCCCAGCTCACTGACCTCAGTCACATAATGGGCGTGCAAATGTTGGCTCCCAGCACCAAACCACAATGTGACAGGGTGGAGCTGCCCTCAGGGGGGTGGATTAAGGAAGCTATCTCTCCATCTCTTCTCCTTCTCTTTGCTTCTCTTGGCCTGTTGTCTTCCTTCTCTCACGCTGGAAAATCTCAGCCACAGGCTTCTCTGGTCATCAACACTAACCACAGCCTCACATCCCAGAGGAAGTATTAGCTTTAAGTAGAAAAATTCCCTAACAGATCACGATGACTTGGGGTGTGGCTGATGGTGTAAGGATGGAGTCCTTTGATTGGTCCAGTTTGAGTCATGTGCTTATGTCTGGTCCAATCATTGTAGCCCATGACAACAGACTATTATGATTGGTCCACAACCTCCGTGCTCATCCCTTGGGTGGTACTATGGCTGGGGATCCTGTGAGAACTACTAGACAGTGCATTCTGTTGGACACTAAAATGTGTGGGTTTGTTTGTTTTTTAGTCTTTACATGTGAAGCAGACTCTGCCACAGGCACCCAGTAGCCCTGGCCATGAGTTATCACACCCAAGGTAACTTGAAGTATGTATCTGCTTATGGTCTCATCTCATTGGCACTTTTTTTTTTAAAACCCACTGATTGCTGTCCTGTGTTAGAATTCAAGTACCTCAAAAGTGATGAACCCGGTCTGGCTTGTTTTCTGTTGAATTCCCAGTGCTTAAAAGCACTTGGTCACTTGATACCTGTGAAATGAAGGTATGAATGTCAGTGGTCCACTCACACGGTGTCTCCGGGAGTCCCACTGATCTTCCAGGTTGCCGGTTAATGCTCTCTTCCTTGTCCATGCCCAGTGCTCTTCAGCCCTTCTGCCCGTAGACCGCCGCTCTGTCCTTAGCTGGTTGTAAAGTGCGAGTTCAGCTCCCATGGCGATACACCTGGGTGTACTGTATCTCAGGGTGGCTGCCTTCTCATTCCAGCCCCTGTGAGTCCCCACTGCACCCGGCACCTCCTGCATGCACTCAGCTGTGTGTAACACGGGCATTCTGAAAGCATGGCCAGCAGAACTTCCACGGGTCTGGGTGGGAGCCAGGCAGGAAGGAGGCCTTCCCCAGCCAAGGGACCCAGTCCGGGAATGTGCCAGAAGGTTAGTTTGCTCATGGGTTCAGAAGGGAATTGATTTTGATAGGGGCAACCTTCTTCTCCTCAGACTTTGCTGTTCAGATGCCAGCCCCACCCCCGGGCCTGCTCCACTGGTCCTTGAGTTTATGCCATGTGTCATGGCTGTGGGGGTGGTAGTTCCCTTGCTGGGCAGGAAGCTCATGAGGTCAGAACCTTCTAGCACAGCACAGCACACAGTGCAGCACAGCACAGCACAGGGCGTGGCAGGGCAGGGGAGGGCAGGGCAAGGCAGGGGGGGCTCCTCTGCCCTCACTATGGTGGAGCCTGTGGCCCCTTAGATGCCGCCAGAATGATGTACCTGAGATGCTTCCTGAGCTTTTCAGGACTCTTGGAACAGAGGAGGAAGTGAGTGCGTACGTGCGTCATCATGCTTTTGTTCACCCATTCATTTTTCTTCCACTCCACGTTTTTCTTTTCTTTTTTTGGGGGGGTCCAGGCCTGGGCGCTGTCCCTCAGCATTTCAGCTCAAGGCTAGCACTCTACCACTTGAGCCACAGTGCCACTTCCGGCTTTTTCCTTTGCTTATGTGGTGCTGAGGAATCGAACTTAGGGCCTCGGGCATGCAAGGCAAGCGCTCTACCACTGAGCCACCTTCCCAGCCCTCCACGTCTTTCTTTTCTGTGTGGCTGGAACTGGCTCTGCTGGGGGTGGGAATGGACCCTGGGGACGGAAGTCTCCCATGGCTGCTGCCCTGTGGGCTCCCCGCTGTAGGAAGCGGCTCTCACCCAGCCCTGCAACGTGGCCCTCTGGGGAGAGGGGACCTGGCTGGGGCTGAAGGGGATGAACTGGCCAGGCCGGGGCTCCATCCTTACCTGTGGGAACCGGGGTCTCCCATGGTGGGAGCCCTCCCTGTCCCTCACCGTTCTGGGGTCCCAAGGTAGGCACAAGACTTTGGATGGGGTGGGAGTGGGGAGGGAAGAGTGAACTTCTCCCAGCTTGGGAGGCAAGCCAGGCCAGAGGCTTATGGGCTCCGCAGGCCAGCTGTTCAGCCAGAAGGCCCACTGTCTCCGCCCAGGAAGGAGGCCAAGGGAGGCCAGACTCTCTCCCACGGCTTGGGAAGAGGGAGCATGCGTCCCAACTGCCCTGATTCGGGAGCCGCCGTCGCTTGTCAGCCACGTCGCCGTGGCTATGGAGCTGGGGCAGAGGCGCCCACAGAGGTGCAGGGTGTGGGAGGGTCCTGAGGACTAGGTCCTGGTCCTGATCCTTTGGCTCCCGCTTGGCCAGCTTGGCCATCGAAACCCCTGGTATCTAGGAACAGCAGACCCTGTCTGACCTCTGTCCTGGGATGGTCTGTAGGATCTGCTGACTGCATCCTGTGCTACCTCAACAAACCCCAGGGCTGGTTCTTCTCCTGGGAATGTCTTCTCCGCACCTCAGGCTCAGCCACTGAGTAACACCCGGTCCCCACCACAAGGGGGTCACACAAAACATGCCCTGGACTTGGCAGGCATAGGCTCTTGCATGGCTTGTGAAAATATCTCTGGGTTGGAGTTTCCAAGACAGAGACTGGGCATGCATGCACATCGCTTTGATCCTTTTAATAGATAGACTCATCTCATCTATGGGGTGCCAACCACACCATGCATGTGACTTTCTGGTAGTGGTCGCCAGCTGTATTCTATTTTCTTTTTCTGGCAGTGCTGGGGTTTGAATTTGGGGACTCAGGGCCTTACGCTTGCCCACTGCCACATGAGCCATGCCACCGGCTCAGGTCTTCTACTTCTTGACTTTGGCTTTCTTTCCTTTGTTGGCTTTGCTGGTCTTGGGGGACACCTCTCGGGGCACGGGGCCCGTGGTGTTGGGAAGGAGGGGTAGTGGAGCATTGAGGTTCAAGGTCTTCTTCTGTAGCCTCAGGTCCAGAATGTCAAAAGCCACCTGGATCTCGTACTGCAGCAGCTCCCGCAGGCACGCAATCTGGATGTGGATGGCTTCCCTGACCAGGTGCTCCAGCACCTGTGGGGACACGGGGCGGGCTGGTGAGTGGCTCTGGTCTTCGCTCACCTCGTCCCCCCTCCCCCTGGCTGGGTGTGTCCTTCTCCACCCTCTGCTGTGCGGATCCCACTGGAAGGCCTCAGCCCCCAGCCACCTTGACCCCTGGCTTCACACGTTCAGCCAGCGGGAGCTATCAGGCCTGTAATGCTAACTGCGCAGGAGGCTGAGATCTTGAAGCCAGTTGGAGTGGAAAATCAGAAAGACAAATCTCAAGTTAATCAGCAAAAAAAAGCTGGCACTCAGGCGGTGAGCGCCCACTGTGAGCAATAAAAGTGAAATGTAAGCATTGATTTCAAGCTTGAATAGAAATGTGCAGTGAGGGGGGGGAGAGAGATAGAGAGACACAGAGACAGAGAGAGACAGAGACAGAGACACAGAGAGAGGGGGCAGGTAGGATAGGTTGGGACTGGCCATGGTGGCGCTCTCTCTCTCTCTCTCTCTGGTACTATAGCTCTCATTTTGGGGTTCCTTCCCCCACCTTAGGTCCACCTTGAGCACATTACCTGTCCCTCATATGGTTCTGGCCCCAGTTGCATTCCCCTCTACTTCTGTGTTGTGGATCCCCTACCCATTCTTACATCTCCAAGCCCTGGTGACAGGCTTCACTGGAGGGAATGGGAAACAGAGGAAGAATGGAAACTCAGCCACTGGCTGCCACCCCCTCACACTCATGGTCCCACAGCATCAAGGGCCACGACTGTCCATGTAATTGTCCTCCCAGTCTCGCCTGAGCCCCCTGGCTGGAGGAAGGCCGGGTAAGGAGGATTTGTTTGGCCTCTGTGGGAAATCTTCATGTATGTAAGCCTTTCCATGTGCTGTTTATTTGTGGACTCAGCCTTAGAGATACCTACATCTAAATCTATATCTACACATATAGATATCTAGATAGAGATGAACAGCTACAGTTCTATGAGAGAGACAGAGTCACAACTGTATAGTCCTCAAACTTGTGCTTCTTTTAGCTTACTGGGATTACAGGTGTGTGCCACCACACCCAGCTCCTCAGACTTTGTTTTCACTTTGAAGGAATCTTTCCTCTTCAATTGACAATTCTGAAACCCCAAGCAGCCAGCCCCTTTGGATCGCAGACTGTGTGACTCCATCCCTAAGGCCTGAAACATCTTTGTGAATGCGTATACACACACACCTGTACACACACACCTGTACACACACACACACACGCACACGCACACGCACACGCGCACACACGGGATGTTCTCATGCCTGTGTAGAGCTGTCCTGTTTCTTGGGATCTCCCCACCCAGCTGCCCAGGGGCTCTTCCCAGGGTGGTCTCCACACCCCCTTCCCTCCACGGCCCCAGTCTCCACTGAGGGCAGCCTGAGGGGCGCTGGAGACACGCACAGCCCGGCCCCTTCCCGCATCTCTCAGTGGCATCTGTCCCCCATCCATGACACCGCAGGAGGATTCAGACTTTTGGGTCAGCCAGGCCTCGAAGCACCTCAGTTCTCCCACACAGAGGTTTGGTGGCCTTGGACATCTTAAGTACCCAGATGCCTAAGGCCCTTCAGGGAGCCCTGCAGGGCGGGTCTGCGTGGTCTGGGGTGGGGTGTGTGGCCGCAGTGTGGAGTGGGCGTGGCAATGGAGTGGAGTGGGCGGGGTGAGGGAGTGAGGGGCGGAGCGATGGAGTGGAGTGGGTGGGGTGAGGAAGGGGCGGGGCAAGGGAGTGGAGGAGGCGGGGCAAGGGGCAGAGTGAGGGAGTGGAGTGGGAGGGGCAAGGGGGTGAGGGGCGGGGTGAGGGAGGGAGGGGGCGCGTGGAGTGGGCGTGGCGAGGGAGCAGGGCGGGTGGGGCCGGGCCTCACCTCCCGCCGCAGGGTCCGGGGAGCCTGCTCCTGCTCATCCGGGCACTCGAAGGTCTTCTGCAGCATCTGCGTCTGCTCCAGGCTCAGGGCTTCCTTCAGCAGCAGCACGTCGGCGCGCTTGTGCACCTCCTCGGCGTCCAGCCGGGCCACCTGCTGCTCGTGCCTCCACTGGTCGCGCTCGGTGCCCTGGGTCAGCGGGAGCGGCTGCGGCGGCGCGCACATCTCCAGGCGGGCGACCGTCAGGTTGACCTCCTGGTCCTGGCCCAACACGTACTGGTAGAGCCGGAAGTGGCGGATGAAGGTGTTGTGGAAGTAGTCGCAGAGGGCCAGCAGGTGCGTGGCGTTGAACTGCGCCTGGTAGTCCCGCAGCTTGCCTCCCAGCACGGCCACCGCCTCAGAGATGGAGCGGCCTGCGGGCACAGGGAGGCGGCGCGGGGTGGGTGGAGGCCCGGGCCGTGCGGCCCGAGCCCCGGTGGCCGGGAACCCAGGCCTTCTTCAGCCCCGCCCCGCGTCTGCAGGGAGGACACCCGGCCACGCGGCTCTGGGGATCCTGGTGACTCGTGGTGCCATCGGGCAGACAGTGCTGGCCCCGGAGGAAGGGTCCCAGCTCCCCCCTCCCCTGCCCCCTCTCCTCCCGAAGGGTCCTGACCACTGCCCGTCCTGGGCACCGAGACGAGCAGGACGAGGAGCCCGGACAGAGGGTGACCCACGCGCACACTGTCCTCAGATCCGCCGTGAACTCTGCCACACCCCATGCCAGCACCCCAAGTCCCACTGTCACCAGATCCGCCATGGACTCTGCCACCCCCCCCGTGCCAGCACCCCAAGCCCACTGGCCACCCACGTGTACACTGTCCCCAGATCCACCGTGGACCCTGCCACCCCCCCATGCCAGCACCCCAAGTCCACACACACACTGTCCTCAGATCCGCC
>NW_012267290.1:1861607-1953253 GCF_000151885.1 Dipodomys ordii | reverse complement strand
TCCACACACACACTGTCCTCAGATCCGCCATGGACTCTGCCACCCCCCATGCCAGCTCCCCAAGCCCACTGGCCACCCACGTGCACACTGTCCCCAGATCTGCTGTGGATTCTGCCACCCCCCATGCCAGCACCCCAAGCCCACTGGCTACCCACGTGCACACTGTCCCCAGATCCGTCGTGGACTGTCACCCCCCCATGCCAGCATCCCAAGCCCCACTGGCCACCCATGTACACACTGTCCCCAGATCCAGCATGGACTCTGCCACCCCCCCATGCCAGCACCCCAAGCCCCGCTGTCCACCCACGTGCACACTGTCCCCAGATCCACCGTGGACCCTGCCACCCCCCCATGCCAGCACCCCAAGTCCACACACACACTGTCCTCAGATCCGCCATGGACTCTGCCACCCCCCATGCCAGCTCCCCAAGCCCACTGGCCACCCACGTGCACACTGTCCTCAGATCCGCTGTGGACTCTGCCACTCCCCCCATGCCAGCACCCCAAGCCCACTGGCCACCCACGTGCACACTGTCCCCAGATCCGCCGTGGACTCTGCCACCCCCCCATGCTAGCACCCCAAGTCCACTGGCCACCCACGTGCACACTGTCCCCAGATCCGCCGTGGACTCTGCCACCACCCCATGCCAGCACCCCAAGCCCCGCTGGCCACCCATGTACACACTGTCCGCAGATCCGCCGTGGACTCTGCCACCACCCCATGCCAGCATCCCAAGCCCCGCTGGCCACCCATGTACACACTGTCCCCAGATCCAGCATGGACTCTGCCACCCCCCCATGCCAGCACCCCAAGCCCCGCTGGCCACCCACGTGCACACTGTCCTCAGATCCGCTGTGGACTCTGCCACCACCCATGCCAGCACCCCCCCATGTACACACTGTCCCCAGATCCAGCATGGACTCTGCCACCCCCCCATGCCAGCACCCCAAGCCCCGCTGGCCACCCACGTGCACACTGTCCTCAGATCCGCTGTGGACTCTGCCACCACCCATGCCAGCACCCCAAGTCCACTGGCCACCCACGTGCACACTGTCCCCAGATCCACCGTGGACTCTGCCACCCCCCCATGCCAGCACCCCAAGCCCCGCTGGCCACCCACGTGCACACTGTCCCCAGATCCACCGTGGACTCTGCCACTCCCCCCATGCCAGTATCCCAAGCCCCGCTGGCCACCCACGTGCACACTGTCCTCAGATCCGCTGTGGACTCTGCCACCCCCCCCCATGCCAGCACCCCAAGCCCCACTGGCCACCCATGTACACACTGTCCCCAGATCCAGCATGGACTCTGCCACCCCAATGCCAGCACCCCAAGCTCACTGGCCACCCACGTGCACACTGTCCCCAGATCCACCGTGGACTCTGCCACTCCCCCCATGCCAGCACCCCAAGCTCACTGGCCACCCACGTGCACACTGTCCCCAGATCCGCCGTGGACTCTGCCACTCCCCCCATGCCAGCACCCCAAGCCCCGCTGGCCACCCACGTGCACACTGTCCCCAGATCTGCCATGGACTCTGCCACTCCCCCATGCCAGCACCCCAAGCCCCACTGGCCACCGCAGGAGGGGTGACAGCTTCCCCCACCGGCTGTGGAAAGTGCCCTCACCGCAGCTCCATATCCACTGTGCGTGGGAATAGAGACCTTCTGGTCCCCAAGGATGGAAGGGCCCTAGCCTCGACTGAGAAGAGGGTTGGGCCTCTGAAGACCAGCCCTGCTCAACAAAGCCTGTTCCTCGGCAGCGAATCTCTCACTGGGTTTTAAGTGGCGGCCCGTGCCCATGGTGGTAGGGGACAGCTTATGCCCCATGGGAGCCCCTAGACTGTGGCTCTTACCCAGAGTCACCCAGAGCTTTGTAAGCAGCAGATATCCCATCGATTCGAAAGGCAAATGCTGCTTCCCAGGTGTGTGTGGGGGTGCTCTGGAAATTGCCACCTTGTGTTTTGGGTCAGAGCCAGAAGACGTGGGTCCCCAGACCCCTACCAGCTTCTGGGGCCCTTCCTGCATTGGGGTAAGCCTCAGGCTGGTTGGCATTTTGTTCTTTTAGGCTTTGGAGGGGGCTGGTTCAAAATGCCAGTAGGCAGTCTGGGCTAATTTTAGGACATTCATGGCACAAAGTCACTAACCAAGAGCAAAGATGTCTTTAATAGATGAGATCTGTGTCGAGGCACAGGGTGAGAAAAGCACAGACGTGTAGAGGGGTTAAAAAAAACAAGCCCAAGGGGTGGGTAGGTGCTGCTGGGTGGGGATCTGGGTTTGGAAGGCTGGGCAGGAGGGAAGTGGTCCTGAAATTGAGGATGCTGGGGCCGAGGAGGAAGACTTCCAAGGGTGGCAGAAGATACCCAGGGATGGGGGTGACTGGAGTGGGCATGGCTAGGGAAGCGCATGCTCAGTGAGTTTCTGGGAGGCCAAGTAGGTGCAGGGAGACTGAGCTGTAGATGAATAGGCTTGGGTTCTGCAGTTTGAGCTCAGGAAGGGTCTGTTGGCCATGTGAAAGCTTTGGACTTCACCTGGGGACCCCAGGACATCCAAGGATAGGCTTCGGGACTGCCTGGGAACCCCAGAATGGTCACAATTTTGCGTCTAGATTGCTTTCTTTCTGGGTAGAATGTGCGTGTGAGATCATCAGATTTCTCCAAATTGAGAACTTCGGTGGAACTTCGGAGCCCTCAGTGGCAAGGTGAGAAGCACGTGGACAGGTGGGTTGGAGGTTGCTCAGAGGAGAGCAGGGACCGTCTGTCAGGGTGGCACTGTCGGCAGCCATAAGGTCCTGGTCTCTGACCATTAAAGCCCTGTGAGGTAACTGTGGGTGAACTTCACGAGGTGACTCATCAGACCTTCACCAGGCTTCTAGAAGTCAGACTTGCAAGAAAGCACCTTGCTTCTCCCTTCTCCTGGCAGGGTATGGGGTTAATGTCAGCTCCTCCATACCAATGGGCACATCTTGTCTCTTTCACCCAGGCCAGCCTGCGCAGAGCCCAGACTTGAATCAAGAAGTCTTGGAGGCAGTCATCTGGACTATTCTAGAAACATGTCAAGTGCTTTCAGTGCTGCCACCCCAGCCTAGGACGTAATGAAACACCACAGTGGTGGGTTTGTGCTGGCTCAACAGGAAGCAGCCCTGGCTGAACTTGAACTTCCACCCTTGGAGACTGCTTTGACCAGTCTGAGTTCAGCACAGCTCAGCCAACACCTGGCTCCTGAGACACTGTCTTGGCCCGGAGTGTGCTCCCTGCATCCCAGTGACTCAGCGGGCAGGGATTAAGTTCCAGGAGCAGCCACTGCCAGGGCCGCAGATCTGTGCCTGCACATCGCTCTGCAACAACAGGGAGTGGCCTTCATTTGCCTTGGCTGTTGGGAACTTCCTGAAGATGGTCCCCAAGTCCCTGGAGGCCAGCACCTGCAGAGGACAGGGCTCCGCTGGGAGTGGAGGAGGGAAGCGCGGGGGTGGCTCTTCAGATGACGGTGCCAGAGGCTCCAGCAGGCAGAAGGCAGAGGGCTGCACCACAGAGCGCGCGAGACTTTTGCCAACCCAGGGGAAGCGGGGAGGTGAGAGCAGGGTGTGTGTGTGTGTGTGTGTGTGTGTGTGTGTGTGTGTTAGAAATGGGAAGAGGGTCTGCTCCTTCCAGATGGGCACTGGTGGAAGACCCTAGAAGCACCAGTTTCCTCCACAGATGCTCTAATCGCCCCTGTTATGGCTTTGAGGAGAAAGAACCTGACCAGGGTGCATTGTGGCTAAGTTTCCCCAAATCTGAGTGTCTGGTTCTGGAGGGTTTGGAGGTTTGAGGCACTGCAGGCAGCCTGCCACCCTGTCCGGCTCCATCCTGCCTCTCGGCGCTGCCCCGGGCCCTTCCTGCTCTTCAGCAAGGGCTGCTGAACGAACGCCCTCTCCCTCCCGGAGCCGGGGCTGTGATCTCACTGTCCTCGGTTTGAGTTCCCACAGTTCTGCCTCACGCACACCTGGGCTGAGCTGTAGGCACATCGTCGCTTCCTGTTCAGAAAGCAAGGCACTGACGCGTGGGCTGCACCGCCCCTGGCCTGGGGATGGGTGGGAGTTTGGGATAATTGCCCTGAGCAGCTCCACCTTTGCTGCCGCAGTCCCGGCACAGCCTTGCCTGTCCCACATGAACACCCCCTGGGGGAGGGGGGCGGGGGGAGGGCAGTGGCACAGCCACCTGTGGAGGGGGGAGAGGGGTCCGGGAACTGTCTGTTTTGGCCTATCAGGTCCTCTTCCTCCTTGGGAAGGACCAGTGACCTCACTCCTGAGGATCTTAGGACAGCCTGCGACACACTGAACATAGCTGAAGCTGCACCCGGCCACATTGGGACCACAGACAGAACGCTTGAAAAGAGAGATTTGACAGGAAGAACATCCCAGAACCAAGAGCCATGGACTCCTGGAGTGGGCCATCTGACACGGGACAAGATGTTCACCAGAGGCCGGGAGAGCAGAATTGTGTTCTGAGTGGGCTGCAGAGCAGACTCCCGCTCCGGCCCTTGCACTCTAGGATTCCACAAGCTGCCATGCTCATTGTCACCCCAGACATGAGAGCACGCGCCAGGGGTCAGCTACTGCACGTACTTCCTCCTCCTCTCTGGCTGACCCACACGTCCAGCCGGCTGAGGGAGGACATGAGCAGGGACCCACAATGGGCCACAGGGAACCCGAATATCTGCCCACAGCCAGGTGGTATGTCCAGGCCAGACGCGTCAGCTGATGGGCACACATCACTCTGGCCTCTCCACTGGGGCCTTCCTGCGATGCCTAGCCTCACACCTGGCCCTCCCAGTGCTCTCTTCTCCACAGGGGCCCCTGCCTCTCAGATCCGCACATCCCCCCAGTCCACCAGTGCAGGGTCAAAAGGTAGGCTGGTGTGTATGTGCTCTGCAGACAGACCTGGGTTCAAATCCACACACTGCTTGCAGCAGGCGTGGCCTTGGGGGCTGGGGGGGCACTGACCTCTCTAGGCCTCAGTGCCACGCCTTTCAGTACAGCCTGACACCAGGCTAGAAGGACCATTACAGATGCTTCCGTGGCCTGCTGTGGATGTCTGATGACTTAGTCACATGGCCTTGCCTGGGTAGCTGTGACTTCACTGCCCGGAGGAGGCGGGGAGGGGAGGAGGTGCTGAATGTGCCCTTCCTACCCCCGAATCCTCAGGTTGAAGTCCTAATCACCAGCACCTCAACACGTGACTGCATTTGAAGATGGGGCCTTAGAGGTAACGGACTAAATGAAATCCTCCTGTTTGAGACGTGGGGGCGAACAGGTGGGTAAAGAGGGAGGAGACGCGATCTTCGAGCTAAGGAGAGAGGCCTCGGGAGCCGGCGCCGCGATGCCTGTCTCAGACGCCCTGCCTCCAGAACCTTGAGGACCCGTATCTAGTTAACGCTCCAGGCCTGTGGCATTTAGTGACACCAAGGAAGAATCTGAGAGCTGATCGCCATGCGCTGAGGCCCAGAACTGTTCTCACAGGGCTCTCACAGGCGAACTTCAGTCAAGTTTTACCCAAAGACTCCCTCCGGGCCTGGGCTGAGGCTGTCTGGTCAGCCTGGGAGGAGGTCCCACCCCATGCTGCGGGGTGTGCTTTTTGTTTGTTTCATCTTTTGTTTTTCTGGGCTGGTCCTTGGGTGCTGGGGGCTCACTGCTATGTTGTGGCTGATAGACCCCAGGCCAGGAACATTCTGGAAGGCAGAGCTGTGCAAGGACTGGTGAATCACAGTGCCAGGCCAGGGCTATGACGGGTAGGCAGGTGGCTGTCTTCCCATCCTGTGGTGGCCTGAGTGACATTTCCTGGAGAACTAGGAGTGGCTGTAGGTACAACTACAAACACCAGGGCCATGACAAACTGGCCAGCCCCCACCAACCCGTCCTTAAGGCTGTCTTCCTGCTAGCCCCCGGATTTGGTGGCCAGGCAGCAGGGTAGGGCGGTTTCCTAACCCACAGCACCGGATGGACCAAGGGGTCAGTGCCCACTTGTGCCAATGGGGAGAGGCCGAAGCGGCACGGCAGTGGAGGTGGTTGTGTGGGGGGAGACCCCACAGATGAGCAGACAGGAGACGGAGAGGCTGTCTACCCCCTCCCCCTCTCCCCATGCAGGGCCTCCTGGATTCCCCCTCCCCCTCCCCTTCCCACGTAAGGGATGAAAAGTTTGGTCTTTACTGTGGTTTCTTCCCACCAGGAGCCCTGGCCCCAAAGGGACAGCTGGTATGCTCTGCCCAGAACTTCCTTGAGGCTGGCCGAGTAGGTGCCAAGAAGAGAACTTTTTTTCTTTTGGCCCAGAAGTGATGTCAGAAGATTCTGCGATCCCTTTGCCAGGATGGAATGGACTTATGCTTTTGAATAAAGGGCCCCACTTTCCCTCCCTGTGCCGGGCAGGATCGGGTAAGGAGATAAGCTGGGCTGGCAGCCGTCCGGGCTGAGCTCTGAATCACTATTGTGCAAACATGACCCTCCTTAAGTGCTGCCTGCCAGCATCGTTATCCGGTGCGCAAACAGAACTCAACCATCCTTAGCCCAGATTAGCCACAGCCAGGTATTCTCGGAGAAGCACCTGCCAAGAAGAGGCGCAGCCAGCAGAAACGCTCACGGATCGGACCTGTGCTCCCCACACTTGTGACAGGTACTTGTTCAGGAGGGCGGGGCCGGATGCAGATGGGGAGGCCTGGGACTTGGCCTATGGCTTCTCTCAAGTGTGCTACCCTTTTCTGCCCGGGTGCTCTAAGCTGTGCAGTGAATGCCTTCCACTGCTCATGTAGTTGTGGGCAGGGATGCATCTGCACACGTGTACCCATCGTAGTGCCAGGGTCATGCCACTGGGTAGTTGGATTACAAGATTCCCAGAGGCTGCTTAGTCTCCCTTCTGTTGATTCATGATTGGCACCCACTTGTATATGAAGAGAAGACAAGCGATAGTCACATCTAGCTCCTTATCTTGGACTGTGAGCATCTGTGGTCTGGCCCGTGTCACTTCCATGGTGGTAGACACAGGGCAGTAAATACTGACCAGCACTTGCTAGGCATCATTCACCCACTGTGCATGTTACAAGTGCTCTCTCACAGAGTCCTGTCAAGTCTCTTAAATTGGAGCTGTTACTGCATTATTTTCCAGACTGGAAGCGAAGGCTGAGAGGTATACCAGCATCTTCAATTTAGCAATAACACAGGAGGCTGTGGGGGTCTGCCGTCTCAACAGCCTCTCTGCTACCTCTGACCCAGTCAGTGCACAAACACCACAGAGAAACCAGGACAGTGCAGACTCCTGAGCACTGCCCAAGGGGCACTGGAACACCTTTCTTTCTTTCTTCCTTTCTTTCTTTCCTTTCTTTTCTTTCTTCTCTCCCTCCTTCCTTCCTTCCTTCCTCACTTCCTTTCTTCCCTCCCTCCCTCCTTCCTTTTTCTTTCCTTCCTTCCGGCTCCCTCCCTCCCTCCTTCCTTCCTTCCCTCCATCCTCTCCCTCCCTTTCTATCTTCCTTCCTTCCTTCTCATCTTCCTTTATTCTTCCCTCCTTCCCTCCCTCCATCCCTCCCTTCTTTCTTTCTTCCTTCCTTCCTTCCCTACTTCTTGTCTTCCTTTCTTCTTTCCTTCCCTCCTTATCTACTATGCATCATGCCATCATCTGGCACTGAGGAAAAAAATGAACAGGTGCAGAGCCTAACAAGTTCAAGTTTCTTTGTGGTTGAGCCTCCCTCGCTGCCCAGGTGAGGACCATGGGAGGAATTTAGTCTGCATAGCAGAGTAGGTGGTTCTCAAAATGGAAGGTTGTCGATGGCTACCTGTCCTCTGTATCTGAGGACAACTGGAGGCTCAAGGCTTAAGAATGGAAAGTCCAGCTTAGGTGAGGAGGCCAGACAAAGTGTATGCAGACTGAGACTAGTTGAAGTCAAAATTACTGAATCTTAAACATGAAGAAAGGGGAAAACATTAGTTACACTGAGCTAGAAAAGGACAAAGCCCTCTGGTAGGAGGGAAGGTCCCACCAGAATCCTTTTTTTCCCCTTTAACTCTTTTCAACTTTTCTCCTGATGAGAGTCATGCACAGAAGTACCAGCAAAACAGTTAAAGAATATATAGAACAACAGACCTGGTTGCATCTGTGTCCTGAGACCCAGGGCAAAATGGGAACTGCAGACAGCACCTGAGCCCTATGCTAGCTCAAGGCAAAAGGAATGCATAGCTCTGTGAGATGAACCAGCCACATGGACTAGAAAACGACAGCATACCTAATTCTGAGTTGGGCGGGTGCCTCACAGAGCATCCTGGGCAAACTTCCCCTTTCAGAGTGGGGGGAAAGCACTGAACTTCTGAACTTTTTCTTCCCTTCCCCCCCTTCCACCCGCTTTCTTTGCACTGAACTTTCCTAAACAGAAAGCCTATCAAATAAACTGAAGTCTTTGAGATGAAAAATAAAGTGGAACATCTTCCCAAAACAGTAGATAATAGGGAAAAATATTTACAGGGCTTGAAGATTAAGAGTACAGTCAAAAAAGTAGGAAAAAAATCAAAGAAATATTCAGAACCGCAGGACTCAATTAAAAGACCAAACTTAAATAGGCTGGACATAGATGAAGGTGAGGAAATGACAGCTAAAGACATAGGAATTATATTAACAAATGGCAGAATACGTTCTAAGGCTTGAAAAAGGGAGGCTTTCCATGTACAAGGGACTTCTAGAACACCAAACAGACCAGGGCCAGAAAAGAATTTCCCCACAACACTTTATAGTTAAAACACAGTGAAGCACAAAGACCAACGGAAGAATCCTGAAAGTGCTAAGAATTAAGACAGAAAACCCTATGAGAAATAATGGGTTCCTCAAGAGAAACCCATGAGCATGAAGGGCTTCAAATTCTGTGTTCTCTGAAATTAACCACCACCAACCCAGAATACTCTACTTAGTGACGCTATCATTCATAAGAGAAGGGCAAATAAAGCATTCCAAACTAAACAATTTATCCCCACTAAGTTAGTCCTGTGGAAGAGATGCTCAATAACATCACACACACACACAGAACATCAACACAAACATGAAAGGAGTAGAGAAAACAAATTCCACCAGGAGAGTACATAAGCATAAAAGAAAAGAATATAACAGTAGAACTGGAAAAATATCATTTGAACACTCAATATCAAAATGGACTCAGTTGTCTAATCAAAAGACATAGAATGGTTAGACGAAAAACAAGACAGCCATCTGTTATCGACAAAGAAAACACTCATCTAATCTGACAAAAGCAAACACTGCTTTAGGAAAAAAGGTTGGAAAAGAAATCTTGCAAGTGAACAGACCCCAGAAATAGGTTGAAATAGCAGTATTTACATCCGACATATCAAAATTAGTCAGAAGAAGCAAATGAGGTCAATTCATACTAAAGGTAACTCTCCATCAAGATGTCATAATAACTCTTAACACATGAATCAAATGTCAGGGCACTCAACTTTGTTAAATACTATTGTACTTAAACACACACAGACCCTCCCCCCAACAAAATGCTAGCTGGAGACTTAAAGCCCAACTTTTACCAATAGGTCACTCAGGCAAAAAATTCAATAAAGAAATCCTAGGATAAAATAACACCATGGACTTAACAGAGTATTTCACCTAGCAATCACAAAATACACATTCTTCTCAGTATCTCATGGAACATTATGAAAAACAGATCATATTCTAGGACATATAGAAAGTATCAACAAGTATAAGAAAAGCATATTGTGTCAGACCATAATTGAGTTAAACTAGAAGCCAGCATCAACAAAACAGCAACAATAATGAAATCACAAAAACATTCAAACTCATGAAGTCTCAACTGCATATTATTGAATAGTCAATGGACCATTGAAGAGATAAAGGAGTAAGTTCAGACGTTTCTAGAGTATAGTTAAAAAAATGAAAACATCCAGGCACTGGTAGCTCATGCCTGTAATCCTAGCTACTCAGGAGGCTGAGATCTGAGATATAAGAGTCTATGAAACTCTTATATCTAATAAAACCACTAGAAAACCAGAAGTGGTGCTGTGGCTCAGGCAGTAGAGTGCTCACCTTGAGCTGAAGAGTGCAAGGACATCACCTAAGCCCAGAGTTCAAGCCCCACGACCAACAGACAAAGAAAGAAAGAAAGAAAGGAAAGAAAGAGAGAGAGAAAGAAAGAAAGAAAGAAAACACAATCTATCAGAATGAGACACACAACAAGAATAGTTTTAAAAGAAAAGTTTATAACTATGAACACTTACCTTAATAAGGCAGAGGTTGCAATACTTGAAGATGCACCTCAAGCTCTTAGAAAAACAAGAACTAGCTAAACTCAAATCTAAGAAATAATAAATGGAAAGAAATAATAAATATTAGAGCAAAAGTCAATAAAATAGAAACTAAACTAAGGAATCAATAAAACAAAAAGTTGGTTCTTTAAAAACATAAACACTGCCAGGTGCTGATGGCTCATACCTGTAATCCTAGCTACTTAGGTGGTTAAGATTTGAGGATAGTGGTTCAAAGCCAACATGGGCAGGAAAGTCCATAAGACTCTCATCTCCAATTAATCACACCCCCCCTAAAAAAAAGCTGGAAGAGGAGCTGTAGTTCAAGTGGTAGTACATCAGCCTTGACCAAAAACCTCAGGGACTGTGATCATGCCCTGAGTTTAAAAAATATATATAAAAATATAAAACCTTGGTCAATCTGACATAAAGGAAAAGGGAAATAATCCATATAAATAAAATTATGGATAAAAATAGTGATACTACAAAATTACAAGCAAAATCCAGAAGATTGTGCGGCAGTACTTCACAAACCTTCACTCAAATAAATTAGAGATCTAGTGGAAATAGATGTATATCTAGATATTCAAGAGGATATAAATCATCTATGTACATCCATAACAGTTGATGAGATTTGAACAGTAATCAAGATTGTCCCAATAAAGAAAATCTCAGGATCTGACATTCACAGCTGAGCTACTTCTATAAGACCTTTAAAAAAGAATCAATACTTCTCAAAGTGTTTCCATTAACAGAAAGGGAAGGTTCACAACTGAACTCACTTTATGAAGCCATTATTACCCTCATCCCAAAATATTCACCAATCTCTTTGATGAAAATCTTCAATCTTGCTAACTGAAGACACAGGATCACCCAAAATGACTAAATTTGTGCCATTCCAGGTATGCAAGGTTGGTTCAACAAACATAAATTTAAAAAGGTAATATAGCAAATAAACAGATTCAAGGCAAGCATCACATGGACATCTCAATTGATGCAGAAAAAGTCTTTGACAGATAAAAACTTTGAAAAAGCTAGGAAAAGAGAAAAATGTACTTTAGCATAATAAAAGCTGGTTAAGACAAACCTAAAGCCAACATCACACTAAATGGTGAAAAACTGAAACCAATTCCAAGACAAGCATATCTAATCTTTCCCGTCTTAGTACTAGGATTTCTAGATAGAGCAATAGGAGGAAATAAAAGGGCTTCAATAAAGAAAGGAAGAGGTCAAATTACACCTATTTACTGATGATACAATCTTATATGAACAGGATTCCCCATGCTTCTAGAATTGATGAACCTGGATGGCAAAGTTCCCAGCCTGCGAGACCCATCCAGGAGCTTGCTCCGCCTTAGAGTGTGTGCCCAGTGTGAGTCACAGGATTTCAGATGAAGGGATGAGGGAAAACTTGTGAACGGGATGGCTCAGTGTCCAGAGAGAGGGCAGGAGGGAAGGAAGATGGGAGCAAGAACCAGACAGCATCAGCGCAAATGACTGTGAAGTCCTGTACCTTCACGGGTGCCCGTGGACTCGGATGCTGCAGGACCCCCTTCCTGCTGAAAGCCCCGGGAAGGTTGGAGGAGAGACTGCCCAACCACCTACCCTGTTCTTGGCCTTGGTCAGCTGAGAACTGACCTCCACGGACCCATACTGGGAACAGACTGCTACCTCAGCACATGTCCACAAAGAGGTTCAAGCGGGGAGGGAGAAAATGTTGGGGGGTGGTTTCTGGAGTGATCTGGCTTTGCAGGCTCCCACCCTTGGGGTCTGTACCTTCGGTTTCCCTGAGAAGCTCTTCTGTGAACTTGACCACCTGCACCACTTCGACCCACGGGAAGCCCTTCCCCACAGCGAAGATGACGCTCTCGTACAGGGTGTCCAGCAGAATGCTCCTGCGCGCATCCCTGAGCTCATCAAACTCCTCCCAGTTCAGGAGCTTCCGAAGGTGCTCCCGGCCTTCACGTTTCTGCTTGGCACAAAAGGAAATGAGACACTATTGGGGGCCATGTCTGAGCCCCAAGAGTAACCAGAAGTGGGAGGTCATCTTGGAAGAATTAGGCTTTGGTTTCGACACCACCTGCCCTCTTTCTGGGACTTGAGTCCCCTAGCATTCCTCTTTTCTCTGAGAGTTTCCCGAGTTTCCACGAGTTCTGAATTAGGATATCTTCTTGTTTCTCTAAACCAAAATTTGGATTTTCTCCGAGATTTCCCAGGTTTATGTACCTCCAGGCGGCCTTGGTTCTAAATGAGGATCTCTATTCTTTTCCCTAAACCAAAAATTGGATTTCTCTCTGAAATGGACTTTATCTCGCTGCTCTATTGAGTTAATGATAAAGTTCACACTTAGAGAGTCAATGCTTGGTGATGGAGCAGAGGCTGGGTAAGGCGGTGCTTTGAGTTGTTTGGTGGCAGTAGGCTGGGAAGAGATGGATGGATTCCCCCGTACAAGCCAGGGCCCCTTGACTTGGTGTTCTACAGTCCTCACATAAGGACTCTTAGAGATGACCAATCATGTAGGGGAAGAAAATTCTGCCTAAAGGGGGTAAGAAAGGCATGGGGGGACATGGAGGCCCAACACACACGGGGCCTTTCTCCACCCAGACAGGCCTGGGGGTCCAGAACCCTGTCTGACCCCAGAGACTCCCCTGGTCTCCTCTGGGTCCCAGCTCTTCCCTCTAGCCCTCAAATAAGGAGGAGCCCCTCACCCCACCTTGGTGGCCCAGTTCTTCCTCTCCCAGGGCAGGCTTTGCCATTCCTAGGACTGTCCACAGGCCAAAAGCACCCACTGGGCCCGGGGACTTTAGCCACCGTGGTCCATGTGGCCTCTGGGCTGTCTGCAGAGACACGGCTGGCAGGCCCAATGCCTGCCGAGGAGGCACCGTTACCCCCACTCCTTGTAGCCACAAGAGCAAAGCTCCTCTTCAAATCCCTTCTCTCCTCACCTGAAACTGGAAGACTTCCTTTACACCCTGAGGTGTCAGGAGCGCCATGGCCCCACATCCAGCGTCTAGTTGCTAGGAGACCTGGCAAGGCCGGCCTCAGCTTCTGGAATCCCTGCTGGGCCAGAGGCTTTGTTAGGTCACCAGCTGCTCAACCTCTGCCTCTCTGGGTTGTCCTCAAAGGAACCTCTGTTCCTTTCCTGTCTTTCAGCCTCTGTAAGATTCAGTTCTCCATCAGGCAGTGGGCATTCATTCATTCATTCACACACACACACGCACACATACACGCATGCATGCACACACATGCACCCACACACATGCATACACACATGCACACATGTTGAATGTCTCCCCACAGCCTACACTCCTGATTGGAGCCTTGTCTCCCTTCCAAATGCCAGGACTTGTCTCTGTGAAGACTTGCTTGTTGTCATATCCTTCCCTTAGTCTGCCACCTTCCACAACATGGGCTGGTCATCTGTGACTGCCTTTCTTTCTTTCTTTCTTTCTTTCTTTTTCTTTCTTTCTTCCTTCCTTCCTTCCTTCCTTCCTTTCTCTCTCTCTCTTTCTCTCTTTCTCTTTCTTCCTCTCTCTCTCTTTCTCTTTCTTCCTCTCTCTCTCTCTCTCTCTCTCTTTCTTTCTTTCTATCACTGGACTTGAACTCTGGGCCTGGGTACTGTCCCTGAGCTCTTCAGCTCAAGGTGAGCACTCTACCACTTGAGCCACAGCATCATTTCTGGTTTTCTGGTGGTTAATTGGAGAGAAGAGTCTCTCACAGACTTTCCTGTCCAGGCTGGCTTTGAACTGTGTTCTTCAGATCTCAGCCTCCCGAGTAGCTAGGATCGCAGGCATGAGCTACTGGTACCTGGCTTCGTGACTGCATTTCTTTTTTTCTTTTTCTTTTTTGTTGGTCATGGGACTTGAACTCTGGGCCTGGGCACTGTCCCTCAGCTCTTCAGCTCAAGGTTGGGCTCTACCAATTGAGCCACAGCACCCCTTCTGGTTTTCTGGTGGTTTATTGGAGATAAGAGTCTCATGGACTTTCCTGCCCAGGATGGTTTGAACCGCGATCCTCAGATCTCAGCCTCCTGAGTGGCTAGGATGACAGGCGTGAGCCACGTGTGCCTGGCTCGTGACTGTATATCTTGTACCATCACTTTTGTGTGCAGCTCCATAGGGAGGCCTCCAGTGTGGCTCCTGAACTCCACATGCTTGGACTGGGAGTGTCTAGCTTTACCCTCCTTTGTGCCAGGAGACTCTGGTACCTACAAGACACTCCAGGGGACAAGTACATCTCTCCCCTGTGTGACAGGTTCTGTCCAGAGCCCCAGTAGGAGAGCTGGGGCTGCTGATGGTTCCTCCCAGGACACCCCTTTTCCCACTCCCCAGTGACCGTGACCCCTCACCCCGCTGCCTGGCTCCACTATGGCCCTGTCTGCCCAGCCATCCTTGAAAGCTCCTTCCTGCCACCCCAGCACCTCTGAATTTCACCACATTACCTCCCTGCCCAGTCCGTACTCCTCTCTGTATACCCCAACTAGCTTGTTATACCCAGATATCCCATCATACCTAGACACCCCATCTCCACAGGCAGCCAGAACAAGTGCAAGTGAATCTGAGGAGGCCTGGAGACCAGCAATGGACTGTGCAAGATTGTGTGTTCTGCATCGTGTTAGGGCAGATCTGGAGTGGCCCCGTGTGCCATCTCGGGATCCCTTCCCCAGGGTCCGGGAAGGACATCCTTTTTCCCTTTCTTTCTCCCAACCAGAGATGATTGTTGGAGCAGCAGCAATCATATTGGAAGTATGCGAATGAGAATTCCCTCATGGAGTCCTCATGCCAACCAGCGCCTACTGCATCCATCCCTTCCTTCCTTCCTTCCTTCCTTCCTTCCTTCCTTCCTTCCTTCCTTCCTTTCCATATGTCTTTCTTTCTTTCTTTCCTTCTCTTTTCTTTCTTCTCCTTCCTTCCTTTCTTCTTTCTTCCTCTTTCTTCTTCCTTCCTTTCTTTCTTCTCCTTCCTTCTCCCTCCTTCTCATTGTTGTTGTTGTTCTTGTTCTTCTTCCTCCTCTTTCCCCCTCCTTCCCTTCTCCTCTCCTCCCTCTTTCCCTCCCTCCCTTCCTTCCTCTCTTCCCTCTTCCACCTCCTTCTCTTCCTCCTTCTCTTCTTCCTCCTCCCCCTTCTCCTCCCCCTCCTCCTCCTCCTCCTCCTCCCTCTCCTTCTCCTTCTTCTTCTTCTTCCGGAATGGAACCCAGTCTCCTGTGCCTGTGAGGCAAGCGCTCACCTGGAGCCAATGCCTGTGGGCTTTGACTTTTGAGGCCCTAGTTGGGTCATACGAGGTAGCGAGCGAGCGGGCTGGTCAGGGAAAAGGGATTCTAAGTCCACAGAAGCAAAGTGATTTTCCAGAACCAGGAAGTGAGGGCGTCAGGCTTCAGGATGTCTCCCCGGCCACTCACGTGAGCAGCGCCATTACTTCCTGTTGGGCCCTGAGAAAGTGACAGTCTGTCAGTCATCTTGGAGGCTCTGCCAGGTCTGGGGGAGGGCTGAGGATGGGGCGGGGGTGAGGGGGTGGGGGGGGAAGCTGCTCATGAACACAGAAGGACAAGCCATCTGCCGTGTCTGCTTCTTGCGCACCAAGTCAGGTTCTGAGAGCCTGCACCCCGGGGACTCATGCGGACCCCAGCCTCCCCAGGGAAGCATCGGCCTTGCCCCTGGTCCAGCCAGGCCCCTGGAGCCGGGAGCAGTGAGATAATCCAGGGTCAGCCATGTCTGAGTGTTTCTAAGTGATCATGCATCTATCCACTTGGAAGCGTCTGCTTAGTGGCCAAAGCCCGAGGTGCAGAGATGGCCACGGGCCTTGGGAGACACAGCGCTGACTTTCACTGCGGTCAGTGCAGCAGGCCACGCCCAGATCTGGCTTTGCTCCATTCCTGCCCTGAGCGTCAGAGCCCCAGGCCAGCTCCGTGCTTTGTACCCCTCACTCAGACTTCCAGAGAGAAAGAGAGACAGAGAGAGACAGAGACAGAGAGGCCCACCTGTCCTGGTCTTGACTTAGTTCTCCTGTCCCTGAGACCCTGGCTGGGCTCATCCCATTGGGCTGTTCATGTGGTTCTTGATATCTCCACTTAGAATCAAGCCTCGTAGGCAGAGCTTGTGAGTTCTTGCCCTGCAAAGATTTTGGGGGGTCATCTCAAAACTTGTTACCAGTCATGTGGCTGGAGATCGGGGTGCCTTTCCTCTCCAACTATAAGGGCACTGGCTTTTTACATCCTGGGGCCGACATAACCAGCGGCATTTAGGAGTCTGTCGCCCTTTGTCACAAGGCCTGGCCTGTGCCTGTTAGGGTACTGAGCAGCCACCGGATGCCAGTGTCAGTGTCACCTCTTTCCCACAGCGGCAGCTAAAATGTCTCCAACCCTTGCCACATGCTCCCGGGGCACAAAGGAGATTTCCTGTCCTTAGAGAGAATGGAGTCCCCTAGTTTCCCATAGGTGTGCCAGAGTAAACCCAAGCCGTTGATTTTTGTGTGGCCTGAGAAGCGCTGTCCAAAGCGAGCGGGTTATGAGCACAGGTAGTGAGCATGCATGGACACTCTTCCTCCTCGGTCCCCGGGTCTCCATGTCCCCTGTGCCTCGCTGCTTTCTTGGGGTGGTGGTAAACAATCAGGCACTTCTTCTTGGTTTCCCCCCTCAGAAGGCCGTGTTCCGGGCTGGCATCACTTGGAATGTGGCAACCCAATGCTTGGAACTCCTGGGAGGCCTTGGCGCCTGACAGGCTCCCCGCAGCCACAGCTGCACCCAACGGCCTTCACCAGTGTCCCCTTGGGCAGAGGGCCGGGTGTAGCCTGTAAACCCATAAAGCTAATTATTCTCCCTGCAGATGGCGGCCCCAGCTAATCCTCTTGGGTTTGTCATAATCCAGCTCTCCTGTGGGGACACTTTGAGAGTGTCGGCTCTCAGGCAGCTGGCCGGACCCTCTACCCAGAAAGAACCACCCTGACCTCCGCCAGAGGAGGCTGGCCAGGCCCGTGGACAGGGGCCCGCTCCAGCTGGAGAGAGAGAGGGCAGGGATGTCCACCTCGGCCTGACCTTCCCCACAGAACAGGACGCGCCCTGGCTGGGGGACCCCGGGGAGCCAGGCCATGCCTGTGTGCTCCAGGGAGCACGGTGAGTCAATGCCTGCCTGTGACAGGCCGCGAGGGGCCTGGGCTCTGGGAGATCCCAGCACAGGTGCTGCTGGTGGTGGTGTAGGCCGGGCCTCTCCCCCGCGGCCTGCTGGGTGGTTGGGAGCAGGTCGTGTTCAAACACAGCTCTGCTGCATTTCAGGTTCCTGCACGTTGATGGACAGGTTGTGAGTGCCACAGCCTATCTGGTTCTCCTGGGTCTGGAGGGTGAACGGTGTGGTCCCTGGGGCCAGCAAGGGCGACTCTCTTCTGGGGACAGAGGGCCCCACCTTGGGCCTTGTGAGTGGGCAGGGCTAGCGGCTGCAGGGTGAAGGGAAGGGCCTGGTTTTGCTCTCAGACGATCCCGATACCAAGCAGAAGTCTCCTGGCTATGGGTACAGTGAACACTTGTTTTGGGGGAGTCTCTGCCCTTGCGTGGAAGGGGGGGCGGGGTTCTGTTTGCCCTCACTGAATTTTCTGTGCCAGCTTTGGGGGTAACCTTTGTGCCCTTCTCTACGGCAGAGGAGATGGAGGTATAGAGAGACTAAGCATTGGAAGCTGGGTCTGCTCCTGTTGTGTGGTCAGGACACTGCTTAAGTTGTCCTTACAAGTGCCATCCTTCTGCACAGGCGTTGAGCAGTGAAGAAGCCACGCCCCGGGGCCGTGAGGGCTCGTGGTCTGTGTGCAGAGGGACGCGGACCGTTCCAGCATGGGTGCTGCGCCATGCGGAGACTCCGCTCTGCACTTGACCACAGGCCCCACGGCAGGAACTCCCGCCCCCCTCCCTGAGGGCGCCCCCTGCAGGGGGAGTCCCTCCCTGCACTCTGCTGCTCCTGACCAGCCAGGGCAAAGGCTCCCAGAGGGCTTCCCGCAGGAGTGTGAGCTACCTCGTTCTTTCTTTACCCTCTTATAGACACTTGTAGAAATCCTCTTACAAATCAGGTGACCTCAGATAGACCTGCTCTCTACTTCTAACTGAGGAGGGAAGGTGTTCTCAGTACCTCAGTGTTTCTGTGTGTGTGTGCACGTGCACGTACACACACTTGTGCATATGGGTTGTCTGGGCGTGAATGTGCGTGCGTGTACACGTGTTGGTATGCTCATTTTGGAGTGGGAGAAGCCATGTAGGGGGACCCCTGGGTCACACCCACACGCAGCCCCACACTGGCTGGCTGTGTGGTGCTCTGCTGTCCGTCTGGGCTGTGATCTCCCAGGGAGAGCAGCCAGGGCTCGGACTGCATGAGCTTCCATTCTTTCCGGCTCCTCGGCCCAGGCAGGCAGTGTTCAACAGCTTTCTCAGCTCTGTGCTCAGTAAGCCCAGTCCTTCTAACCTTTCCCTATAATACACATTTTCCAATCCTTTAATCATCCTGGTTATTTTCCTCTGAACTCCCTCCAGGAGACATGTGTCACCGGATAAGTATGTCGTATAAATTAGTCAGTAAATCAATCTGTCAACAATCGTTCTTGAGCAAGCACTGTGCGGCTTGCTGGAGGTGCCGAGCTGATAGAACCCAACCACAGGGGAACAACAAGGGCTTTCACCCTGCTCCAGGCCTCGGTTCACGTGTTCAGCCAGCCCTGGCCTGCAGGACACATGGGGTAGGATGCCACCATTCCCCAAAGTTGGAGGTCTGAAAACTGTACACAAACAACCACCGGGCACCTGGTCTGTTGTGCTTGGGCCCATGAGGGTAATGAGGGTACCATGGCAGAGGCTGGGGCAAGAAAAGCGTAAGGGGTCAGAAACAAGTAGAGCCCAGAGCCCCGAGCCGGGCACAGGGACTAGCCAACCTCAGGGCTGCCGATGGGATCTTGGTGTGGGCTTCTTGAAAGATTTAATTTCCTGGCACAGCATGATCAACAAGAAAGGGAAAGAGCTCAGCAAACTTGGAATCTGAAGAGAACCATCATCACTACTCAGGAGGCACATGAACCTCGCACAAGTCATCCACTTTCTGAGCCTAGGATTCTCGAAGGCAGCGTGGGGTGAGGGTGCTGTGGAGAGGAACATTTTTCAGAGACGACAGACATCTCCTACAAGTGTGCCGGGTACAGCAGGTGTTCAGGGCATATCCTCGCCCTGCTGTGGACAGTTTCCGGAGCCCAGCAGCTCATCCCCATGCAGGTGCGTACTGGCAGCCCCGCCACGCACGAGCTGGATTCTAACCATGTGTAATGTGACGTGTGTAATGGAACGGTCCTGGTTCACAGGGCCTGCAGATCCTAAAATAGTTTCCTTTTACCTGAAAGACAGGCTTTTGTTTACAATGTGCCCTGTACTTTGTGATTGTACTGTCTTTCTGGTACTCGCAGTGCATTTACATTCCTTTTTATTGTAGCTTCAGTTTATTGTACAGCAGAGTACTTGATCTTGAGTAAGACCATGGCCAGGAAATTTTAGACAAATTGGAAGACAATTGGAGTGCAAAGTAGCACTTCTCAAACTTGAGTAGACATCAGAACCACCTGGAGATCTTAGTGAACTGCTCACCACGGAGCCGTGCCTCTTGTACTCAGGGGCCCTGGACTAGACAGTTTAACATTTCTAATAAGTCCCCAAGGGGATGCTGGGGCCGGTGGCCTGAGGAGCACAGATTCAGAAGAGCAGCCCCACAGTGGCATGGAGCCTGGCCAAGCGAGTCAAACCTGAGCCTGCTTCCTTGACTATAAATGTTTACCTTATAGACTAGACTATTATCTCAAGGTAACAATTAGATGAATTATTATAGAGCACTTTGTAAACTATAAAATGCCATGTAACTATTAGTATGGTAATGCTCCCCATCAGCTTCAACTTACCTATAAAATCAGGATAATGATAGTTATTTTTATGAAAATTAAGTGAGGTGAAACACACAGAACTTCAAAGTCTCGTTCTCTTGACTTCACTAAGCCTCAATTTCCCCTTGTGGCTGCCAGGGATCCATCTTGTTTGCCAGCCCTGGTCACATGGCGGCTCATTATAGATGTGGATAATACAGGATTGGGTTTAATACCCTGGCTGGTGCTGCTTTATGTCATGTGGTTAAAACCACATTGGGGCTATTACCACTAGTGGAAAAGGCAGAGATTTTTTTTTGGTCTTTTCTTTTATGGAACTTAGGATCGAACTCAGGATGTTGCATTTACTAGGCAAGTACTTTGCTACTGAGCTACACCCCAGCCCAAGGCAGCTAGTTTATTTGGTGGAAAGGCTCAGAGAGGTGGACAGATTAGCCAAAGGCGAGAGGAAGCAAGGGTTGGCTACCACATCTAGGTCCACGGAGGTTGTAGCATTGCCTTAATCTACTATTCTTAAATATCACCGTTGTCTGCATAGAATGGGTTGGAGAGCAGCCCAGAAACTGAGCCAAGGGCTGCTGTCCTCTGGAAGGGACAGCTTCAGGGAGGCCACGGCTGCCTCTGTGGTCACAGGCTTTCAGAACGGCCGCCTGGTCCAGCTCGTTTCAAGTCTAGAGACATGGCCCGGCCTGAAGTCCCCGAACCCTCACTTCCCTCAGGAGACGGGCACCAGGTGCCAGGCTCCGCCTCACTACCTGTGTGCCAGCTTCCTTGGATGGATTGGGGCTGAACTGGACGGGGCAGGAGAAGAGCAGGAGCTCTCCCCGGAGGCAGAAGTGAGCGCTCTCCCTCAGGACCCAACATGGGCTCGCTTGCAGGCTAAGCCAACACCCTTCTGCGGAAGGGGCAGGAAGGTTCACCCCCCCCCACTTCCCTACCATGTCCTCTACCTGCCCCTGGCCAAATCTGCCATCATGATACAGACTGCACCCAGTTTTACTGCTCTGGCCTTGTAAATCAGTTTTTGTAACATGCTAGTTGCTTCCATCCTCTGAATTTCCATGGATCTATCAACACATTTATGGAACTTGGATGCTTTACCGCACACCACCACTTGCCCAGGTGAGAGGAACCTGTGAGGCTCCAGGCAAAGAAGGAATGTTTTTCTAGAAACCACAGCGGGTGGTTGGTTATAGGAGGATCTTCTCCATCCTGGAGCTGGCATTGTCTCTGCACAGGCAAACAAGACCACACTCCAGCAGGTCCAGGCTCCGTTGAAAGAGACTGATGGGAACACCTCCTCTTCCTCCTCTTTCCTCTTCTCCTCCAACTCCTTCTTCTCTCCTCCTCCTCCTCCCCCACCTCCTCCTCTTCCTCCTCCTCTTCTTTTTTCTTCTTTTTTCTCCTCCCCCCTTTTCCTCTTCCTCCTCCTTTTTTCGCTCCTCATCTTTCTCTTCCTTCCAAGACATGACCATAAACACATTGCCCTCTGAGAAGCTGCAAATCCACCTCTCATTTCTGGTCTTGTCTTCCAGTAGTCCATGGCAGACTGGCCGTCCTAGGCAGATGGTAGTCAGCAGAAGTGAGCTGACTTTGTTTACCTATTGTGTACCAGGTACTTTCAAATACATGCTGTCATTGTGCAACATGGGACGTTGAAGTATCATTTTGCTTTTCAGATGAGGAATTTGAAGCTTGAGGTCCTGGTTAATTTATCTCTAATTATATAACCAATAAGGGGACACCCAAAACGTTTGTACTGGCCTGTGTGACTGGGAGCTTCGTTGCGCCTTATTTGCAGCTCACCATCTGAAGGAAACTGACTTTCCTCGGAACGTTGATTGTGGTTGGCTGCTGCTCTGCTCGCCTCTGGAACACTTCCAGCTTTCTTCCTTTCACTGAAGTCACTGAGAATCTCTTTCAGGTTTGGTGAGTGTAGAAAATTCTTTTTTTTTCTTTGGGGGGGTCCGGTTGTGGGGCCCGAACTCTGGGCCTGGGCGCTGTCCCTCAGCTCTTCAGCTCAAGGCTAGCGCTCTACCACTTGAGCCACAGCGCCACTTCTGGCTTTTTTCTTTTTGCTTATGTAGTGCTGAGGAATCAAACCCAGGGCCTCAGGCTTGCAAGGCAAGCGCTCTACCACTGAGCCACCTTCCCAGCCCCAGAGTGTAGAAAATTCTTGTGTGACCCAAACACAGCTTCCTGCCTGGTGGCACATCTCAACTGCTGACACTACAAAAGAGGCACTATGCTGGAATTAAAAAAAATTAAAAACCCAATTATCTGCTAAAACTTCCCTAAATGACCCAAAGGAGGTAATTCCATATGGGACATCTAACAACTTCCTAAAAGCTTCTAATTTTGTTCTTCCCATAATCTTTATTTTTGTTTGTTTGTGAGACTCAAACTTGGAATCTGATGCTTGCTTTTGTTAGGGGGTGGGGGGTAAATAGGTAGGTTTAATTAGGTAGCTGATGAAGAAACACCATGTGGTATTCAGGCAGGAAGAGAAGTTTATTTTATTTTACCAAACTGCTGCTCTGCCCTGCTTGGTGGAGAGTTGCATGGCAGAAGGGGTGGGCTGAGGTTTTAAGGGGGGAGGGGGGCAGGAAGAAGGTACAGACAGGTGAGGGAAGGTGTGACCACATCAGATGCGGGTGTGGCCTCAGGGCCTGGGACCCTCCCTCAGTCGGATGGGAGGCATGGCAGGGGTCAGCCCAAGATGTGCCCTTGGAGGAGGGGGAGGTGATGGCCCAGGTATGCCAGTTAGCTAGATGACACAGGTACTGGGCAGAGACTTAGCTAAGAGGGGGCGGCTGCAGACCTTACAGCTTTTGCTCATTGGCAAACACCTTCAAACCCCTCCTGTTATTGCCATAGGTGTGTCCTCCCACTTTCAATCTCCCAATTATTTTTGTCCTACATAAATTTCTTCAGGCTTTACCTGCCTGCCTGACTTCTATCCTTTTTTCTCCTTCCTTCCTTCCTTCCTTCTTTCCTTCCTCCCTCCTTCTTTCCTGATTTTTAAACATTTTAGTAGCATATATTAGTTGTATAAACGGGTTTAATTGTGATATTCCATACATTCATACAATGTGCCCTGATCAAATTTGTCCCTTTTCACTCCCCCATTCCCTCTATTTAAAGCAATTTTAACAAATTCCATTTTATACATGTGTATAAAGTACTTCAACCATTTTCACTCCCTTCCCCTCTCCTTTTGCTCTCTCCTGATGCTTCCACATTTCAGAGAAAACATACAATATTTGTCTTCCTCAGTCTTGTTCATTCCAATTAACATAATGACCCTTGTCTTGAAAACAATATAATTTTATCCCTATTTTGGCTGAATAATGCTTCATTGTGAACATATGCCCTATTTTCTTTATCTAGTGGTTGGCTGGGGAGAAACATGGCTGATTTAATGTTTTAGCTATTTTGAATAGTGCTCTACAAACATGGATGTACAGGTATCTCAACTGTATGTTGACTGGCATTCATTTGGATAAATGCCCAGGATTGGTACAGCTTGTACTTGTCTTTATCAGTGATTTATGTTTCTACTAGGCACAAATGGTTGAATATTGTTTCATGAATCAGTCTACCAGCTGTGTTTTTTGAATGGAAATTTGAAATCATAAACATTCCTGCCATAAATAGTGGTAGGAATGATACATATTAATAAAAGGTATGCAATAATTCCCACTATTTTGTTGTTATATAGTACTTGATTTTCCCTATTCATGTAGATATATTTCTCTATTCATCCAATGAGATTTGTTTTTCCCATATTTTTATGGTTGTGTTTATCTTTCTCTTTGTTGTTGAATTCCTTTATCATCTGCAGTGCTTGTTTAGTGACTATAAATTGCTTTAGTTTTTTTTTTTACCATGGAAGTTTTTTCTTTCTTCTTCAATTATGAATACTAGCTGTACTGGATAGAGTAATTTAAATTAGCAGTTATTTTCTTTCAGAGCTAGAAATACATTGATTCATATTCTCCTTAATTTTAGGTTTCAATTGGAAGATGTGCTGTTATTAAGCCTTCTGTTATCCTGATGAGTCTGCCTTTATAGGTGACCCTGTGCTTCTCCCTTGTAGCTCAAGTATTCTTTCCTTTTCTCCAATAATGAATGCTTTAACCATAATATACAGGAATTTTCCATTCTGATCTTGTCTGTTTAGAGTCTTAAAGGTCTCCCGTGACTAGATAAGAATTCTTTCTCAAGATTTGGGAAGTTTTCTGCTATTACTCTATGGCTTCAGCTTTCCCTCCTCCTCCTCCTCCTCTTCCTCCTCCTCTTCCTCCTCCTCCTCCTCCTCCTCCTCCTCACCTTCCCCCTCTTTCTTTTCCTTTTCCCCTTCTTCCTTTTCCTCCTCCTCCTCCACTTCCACCTCCACTTCTTCCTTCTCTTTCTCCTCTTCTTCTCTTTTTCTTCTCTGCCCAAGATTTCTAAGTTTGGTCTTTTAACTAGAGCCTCAGCATTTTTACATATCTCCATTCTTTTTTCTTTATCTTTAGCTGATTATCCGATTCTGTATACATTCTCTTCAAGTATTGATATTTTCCCTTCTTTTTGTGGGTTGATTTTTTTTTTTGGGTCCGGTCGTGAGGTCTGAACTCTGGGCCTGGGCACTGTCCCTCAGCTCTTCAGCTCAAGGCTAGCGCTCTACCACTTGAGCCACAGCGCCACTTCTGGCTCTTTTCTTTTTGCTTATGTGGTGCTGAGGAATCGAACCCAGGGCCTCAGGCATGCAAGGCAAGCGCTCTACCACTGAGCTACCTTCCCAGCCCTTTCCCTTCTTTTTGATCCACTTTACTGGAGAGACTTTCGACTGAACTTTAAAAAAAAATTGAATTGTAGGGCTTTTTGTTTCCATAATTTCAATTTGGTTTGTTTCTGAAAGTTCTAGACCCTTATTGAACTCATGTTTCATATCGTGTAGTCTTCCTTCTTTCCTTTAGCTGCTGCTTTACATCCTCTTTGAGTTCATTCACCTATTTATTTCTATCCTTTTGACTTCACTTGGTGGTTCATATTCTCTGGACTTATTTACCTATTTATCTGCTTTCTCTTTGATTTTTCTGAGGTGACTATGCATACCTCTTTCATTTCAATGATCGTTTCTATCCTTTGAGTTCAATATTTGCAACTTTTAGTCCACTATCATTCAGATATCCTTTGTTGTATGATTGTTGACTTTCTGAGGTATTATGTCACCTTGTTTTTCATGTTGTGTGTGTGTGTGTGTGTGTGTGTGTGTGTGTGTGTCTGCGTGTGTGTGTGTGTGTCTGCAGTAGGATTGGTTCATCTGAGTTCTAGGCGTTGGTCAAAAATTTTAAATTACTTAAAGTCTTTCAGTCAAATTTTCTCTATATTTTGGAATGTCTGGGCAGTGACAGAGTTGTTGTAGCACTCAGCAACAACAGAGTTACCAATTCAATACCAAAGCTGATATTTACCTGAAGTTTAAAAAAGTGGCTTTGGGCTGGGAAGGTGGCTCAGTGGTAGAGTGTTTGCCTTGCATGCATGAGGCCCTAGGTTCAATTCCTCAGCACCACATAAGTAGAAAAACCTGGAAGTGGTGCTGTGGCTGTAAATGGTAGAGTTCTGGCCTTGAGCTGAAGAACTGAGGGCCTAGAGTTCAGGCCCCATAACTGATCCCCCCCCCAAAAAAGTGGACTTATCATCCATACCACCAATCAGGTTATATATGAAAGGGACAAACATTTTATAAAGTTTTTTAATAAGCATTTTCTAAGCAGGAGCTCAGAACACATTTGTGTAAGAATTAAACATTAGGTAGTAAAAATAGGGAAGTTGAGGGGAGACATGAAGAAGGAAGATGGGAGAAAAGGGGTGAAGTTTGTGGACTGAAGGTCAATGAAGTAATAGTATGCAGAGACATAGTTCAATTATTGTAGAGAAGGATGCTGTAGTCAAAGACTGCAAAGGATAAAAAACTAAAGAACAATCAATTAAACCTTTAAAAAGGAGATAGAACAAATCACCAATAGAGGAATTTGTGAGAGACCAGTAGGAAAAAAAAATCCGTTTTCCTTGTTGAGAAGAGTGTGTGCCTGCTGAACTCTGTCAGTGCTGGTGATCCTCCTCTCCAGCCTCAGGTCCTCGGCTTGTCATCTGCCAGTCTCCTGTTGTGGTTACGCATGTCTCCCCTTTAGGATGTCCAGGTAACCTGAGTTGATGTATGGTTCTGTCATGGTTCTGATAGAACAGCTGAGGCAGTTCCTGGCCTGTAAAGTAGCAGCGGAATAGGTGGGTGGGTCTCCAAGCAGCCTGTCGTCCAGGGAGCACTCTGTTACATGCCCCCATTCTCATGTTGGAAGCCTGCACCTTGCTCTGCTCAGTGTATTCAGTGGCAGGTTTGGCTTTGTGTGCAGGCAGCCTTTCCCTTTTCAGCCTCAGCCTCATTTGTTTCATTTGCAAAAGTCAAGGGTGAATAGCACTTGTCACCTGTATACACACACACACACACACACACACACACACACACACACACACACACACACACATATTGTTGGGTTGGAGGGTGGATCTAGAGCCATTGCCAACTGGATTGCTTGTTCCCATATTCCCCATATTCACCCTTTGTCATGGAAGCTCATGGCAGTGGCAGGGTCAGAGACCCAGTCATCAAGTAGCTTCAGCGACTACTGGAATGGAGGCAGGCAGTGGTAGAGAGGCTTTCCCTTAGCCTGGATCATTGAATGTCTACATCCTTGTATCTATATGCTGGGCTAGGTGATGCTCTTAGGGATGCAGCCAGCACAGGGAAGTCCACCAGAAGTCCTCCCTGGCTGCTTCTTGAACTACATGGAGTCCATGGGCCCTCATGTCAGAACAACACAATGAGGAGGACAAGAAAACAGAGTGTAGGCCTGGCACCACTCAGCTGTACATCCTGTCAATTCACTCTAAAATCCTCTAGCCTGTCTTCAAATGTTATCCCAAGGTAGATTTATTTTTGTTTAGCTTTGAATTAGAATTAACTAGATGCAAGGGTTGTCTAAGTGCAATCGAGTCAAGCTTTCTCTGAGGTCATGAAATAAACTCACAATAGCATGACCAATGACATGTTTTATTAAAGATGTCTAAATGTTCCCAAGACACAAATGGAAAGTGGCAGAACTAGTAGAACTAGTAAAACTCTGTCTGTCGAAATGCATGGGCATTGGACATTCTGTCTCTCTCTCCTTTGCCCCCAGCCCATGCATGAATCTTCCCTATGAAGAGGGGTGTGTGGGCCAGAAGCGATATGCACCTGCTCTCTCAAAGGGCAGAGGTGAAGGCCCCAGGCCCCAGCAGCCTACCCGTGGCCTCTCCTATAATCTACTAAGCAGCCAATGGATTTTACCTGCATTCCTCCGAGTGGCCATCTTCTTTGCTTGTCCTCAGCAGGGAAGTTCCAACTATTCCAATCCTCAAACAATCTGAGCAGACATTTTAATCTAATTTTGTGAGAAGAAGAATCTCAAGGGAATGAATGGTTGCAATTCTCCCTTTAATTCTCCCATTGATACTGTCTTAAGCTCCTGCTTGAGGCAGGAGCTTAAGCTCCCTAGTTGGGGGGGGCATTCAGACTTCTGTACACACTGCTGTCATCAAGGCCAACCTGTTTTGCTACTCGGTCAGCCTTGGAGGGTGTCACACATGTCCGTGGGTGCTCAGAGTGTGCTTTGGGCTAAGCACAAGCAAATTTAGCCAATAGCAACCCGTTCACTTGCGTCCTGGTGTGAGCCAGGCCCACTATTAGCAACGTGGCACCTGGCAACGTGTAAACAACACAGGCCTTTTCCCATTGCTCTTTCTTGCCGGGCCTTGGGGCATGCTTTCTCCATGTGTGGTTGGACCGGGAAGGCTGCTCTGCCCCTGAGCCCCCCGGGGTTGCTGGCAGGAGAGAGGCTATCCCAAGAAGCAGCTCCTTATCAGGAGGATGCAGAGTCCCGAAAATCCCCCACCCCCAGAGTTTGTGTTTCCTTTTGGATCTCAGAGCATCTTTTGATCTTGAACCGAATCCATTTTCCCCCCTCTCTCTTCCTACTTCCCCACTCTCTTTCCCCTCCTCTACCAATTTAGGGAAATAAATTCCTGTGTGACAGATAAGTTGTCATGAATAACAGCTAACAGCTGCATTAACTCTTTCTTGGCAGGAAAGCTTAGCTGAGCCACAACCAACAGAGCATTGAGCCTGTGCCCAGCAGGTCATGTGGTAGTAACTGTAGGTAGGTTCTCACTATGTAGCTCAAGCTGGCCTGGATACCAAATCCTCCTGTTTCTCTCTGCCTCCTAAGTGCTGGAATTACTGGCATAAACCATCATGCCTAGCTTAACTGTATTTTTATTATGATATTCCCCCCCCATTTTATGCCCAATACAACGTAGAGGTTTTTTCTAGCCCTTAAAAATACTCACACACACAGCAAGTGTGATTACATCTTTTGTCTGATTGGCTTGGTTTGAGAATATTAGGTAAATTCTGAGATCACAAAACTTGGCTCTGGGGCAGGAGAATCCTGCTAGCCCTGTGTTCATGGCTGGGTGAGGGACTAGGGAGGGGTCTGCGGGAGGTTCTTCTTCAGAGAGGAGGCCTTGGAGAATCACAGGGCAGGAGCAGCTCCCTCTCCACCTTCCCTGGGTGGGGAAGACCCCTCAGTCTTCCCTTTACCTGTCTCTGCCCTGTGAAGTTGCTACAGAGGTCAGCTCTGTCACCTGACAGAGCTTGGTACATCGAAACCTGTAGCCCATGTAGACAGACTCTGCTGTCCAAGCCTCAAGTTGTCTGGGGCCAGAGACATGTGGACAGGCCGAGTCTTGTCTTGTTCCAGCTCTAACCAGGAGACTGACGGACCACCCCCCACCCCCCTCCCCCGCCCCCTGGCATCCCGGGCACCTGAGCTCAGGCAGTCCTGGACATGGAGTCACAGTAGGTTCTGACACTCTGCGGGCATGGAGCCTGCTCAGAGCTACCTAATCTCAGCTAAGAACTTTCTGATTGCTTGACCACTGACCTCCAGCAGCTGGATTATCAGATGTGGCTTTGGGGAATAGGCTTGTTTATAATGCAAAGACAAAGGGAGGAAGCTGAGAGCAGTTGAAACAACAGCCCTTCCTGTGGCCCCAGGCTTTTCTTCCAAGGGGATCACTGTGAAGGAGGCTCTTTGAGCCAACAGGACCCAGAGGTGTGAATCCTAGGATGAGGAGAAAGAAGTCAGGGTCTAAGGGTCAGTGGATCCCACCACAACCAGGGTGTTCATTTGACAGAGAATGCATTTCAGTCCAGGGAGCTGACCATGTATCCAAGGTTGCCACCAGCTGAAGGGAAGCAGGGGACTGGGAGGAGGTCTGGTAGTTATCTCCATGCTGGACAAATGCAGACACTGGAAGTCCTGGAGCTCTTAAGCTATTGCGGACTAGGTTTGGACAATAGCAGGACCCACCGCAGTGCTGAGTCCAAGAACTCATTTACAAATGAGGAAACCGAGGCCGAGGGAGGAGAAGCACCCATCCACATTCAAACAGCACTTAGGGTTCTAGTACAAAACAGATCGCTAAGAAGTGTTCATAAACAGAGAGCCGACAGGCCCCAAGCCTTACGCACCCGGCTCTTCACCTCTGCAATGAATGCACTTGTCCATCTTTGCTACTGTGATCAGATGGGGGTTGTCCGTGTCTGTGGACTCCTGCAGGGACCTAGAGAAGGCTGCTAGCTCATGGTCAGCACACTGTACGCATAGGACGTTCTACTGAGGTTCTACCAGGTTGTAAGAATCATACAGAGAAGCCCGTCATCCGCCAGCGGCCCCATCCGCCCACAGCTCTGCTTCCCACGTCAGCAGTGCTGTTTCTGCCCCTCATCCCTCCAGGTGCTGGTCTCCTGTGGTGGCAGCTCCTGCCACCCCACCCTTCCTTGTTGGACGCATTGGCTGCGGAGTGCCCAGCACTGTCTGTGCCTCTCGCATAACTGTCTTACGCTAACCTTTGGTATTGGCCCTCATGTTCAGAGCGACCCCTCAGGCAACCCGGTACCTCCAGCTTTGGGGGATCCCAGCCTAGCCGGCCAGAAGAGTGAGAGCAGGTGTGTCACACAGCAGTGTCCACCCCACAGGGAGGCACAGGGCCAAGGACACGGATGGCCACGTGTTCCCACAGGGTGGGCCACTCACGACTCCAAATGCTCCCATCCCAGAGCCACCGCAGGTCCTCGGAGGCCTGAGACTCCTCGTGTTGACCTCACAGATGCCGTGCCCAGCCAGCCCGGCCATTGTGCGCCGCAGTCCCTCATCACCTGCGTTCAGCGCGGCCTGAGCAGCTGCAGCCACTGTCTCTGCCCTCGATCGAGCCCCAGTCTAGCAGGAGAAACAAGGCCAGAGGCTGATTTGGTGACTGTGCCGGCTGTAAGTCAGCATGGGGAGGGGACAGGGGTTGTGGGGAGCGGTGAGTGTACTCCCCACGCTGGACGTATGGTGGCATAGATGGATAAACTGAGGTTGGCGGTTTACCAGTCAGCCAAACTGTAAGACAGGCTTGGTCTCTGGATGGGCTGCCACGCGGAAGGTGTGTTGTATGTCACCCAGGCCCAGGGGAGCGCTGGCCTGACCACACAGGACCAGGCGGAGCTGGGAAGGGCAGAAGGTTGACCAGCAAGGCCAGGTTCCAGGGCCATCTCTCTGATCTCTTGTGCACCTATACAGTAGACAACTGCTTCCATCCAATTCCCCATGGAGAAAAGGCCAGAGAAGGATGTTCTGGAATGTTCTGTGTCTATCCCAGTGGAGGGTAGAGAGCCATTGCCTGGATGTTTGTGGGGCCCCTCCCCCCTCCCCCCCCCCCCCCCCCGGGTTGCATTAGGTCACTTGGAAGGCCAGCGATGAGACCGTGAGGACAGGCCTCTCCCAGGCCTCTCCAGCCTCCTCCTTGGCCAGGGTCTGCTCCACCTCCGTGTCTTTCCTTCCTCACCCGGCCCTGTCCTCTGATGGCCCCTCAGGCACCCCCTGCCAGGGTGAGAAGCGTGATGACAAAATGACAAAAACATTCCCAAGGAAATGAGCCTCTGCGCCGAGAGGCCGCGCGGTGTCGGGGAGGCCCGAGCTGCTCGCGTTGCCCGTGGAACACTTCCAAGCCTCTTCCTGTTTGCAGTCCCGACACAGACCCTGAGGTGCGGCGTGGTTTGGAGCCTGCTGGCCTTGGTTTTCACCCACCACGGATGGCAGCAGCCGTCATGACACACGGAGGCTGGTGGGGAGGGAGGCGGCCGCCAAGGCGAGGGCTGACCCTGGCCTTGCCTCTGCCGTGTCCAGTGCTGGGATCTGGGCTCAGGGAAGAACAGGGAACTTTGCCAAGGCACCAGTTCCGCCCTGCTTGAGGGGGTTTCCCAGACTCCTCTCCTTTCCCCTCCAGGCAGGAATGGTAGGAGCAGTTGACATGGCATTCCTGACACTTGTAAGCTAAAAAGAGCTTACATGTGGCATTATGCTCCTTCCTAGTGTGCATGTTCACATGCGTGTGTATGTGCTGATGTGTGTATGTGTTTGTGTGTATGTTCACATGCGTGTGTATGTGCTGATGTGTGTATGTGTTTGTGTGTGTGTTCACAGGTATGTGTATGTGTTTGTGTGTAAACAGGGACGGCTGAGTGGGTGGAAGTAATTTTTTGTTGTTGGTTCCTGGGCCTGAACTCTGGGCCTGGGCGCTGTCCCTCAGCTCTTCAGCTCAAGGCAAGCGCTCTACTGCTTGAGCCACAGCACCACTTCCAGTTTTCTAGTGCTTTATTGGAGATAAGAGTCTCATGACTTTCCTGACCTTGCTGGCTTTGAACTGAGATCCTCAGATCTCAGCCTCCTGAATAGCTAGGCTGACAGGTGTGAGCCACCGGTGCCCGGCCGGTAGTGGAAGTAACTTTGCTGGATGATCGAATGGCCACCTGGGTCTTCTCTCCACAGATGCTCCAATGGTTTCTGCTGGTGGATCTTGCCATTATTAGTTTATTTATTTTGCCCGATGAGCTGGTGATTAAGCCCAGGGCCTTGAGATTGCTAGGCCAGTGCGCTACACTTGGGCCATGCCCCAGCGCCTTGTTTTTATTTTGTTTTTGAGACAAAGTCAGCCCAACTTTGTACTGGCCTTGACCTCATGATCTTCCTGCCTTGTGAGTAGCTGGGATTACACGTGTGTATCATGGTGCCAGGCTGGTTAATCAGCGTGTGCACGCCATGCCCTGCTCTGCAGCGGGCCTGGGTGTCCCACGGACCACCCTCCTCCCCACACCTGGTGACGCTGAGACATCATTCCACTCAGCAAGGTGCGGGGCGTCCATGTTGCCTTCCCCACCGTCAGCCCTGCTCTGTGGGTGTACACGCTCCCACCTCAGGCCCCCCAGAAGCCTCGCCAACTCTGACTGTGAGCACTGCCTCCTTTATGAGTCTCAGATGCACTTGGACTCAACATCGTGGCATGTCACCCGCGGCTGCCACCCTCCGCGCGTGCTGTGTGCCCACGCCCCGGGTTTCAGCCCCCTGAGAACCTTCGGGAGTTCTGAAGAAACAAACAAAAATGGGCACACTGAGAAATTGTTCAAAGCACATACTCCAGCCTCAGCCCAAACAAAGAGGTGGAATCCACGTGTGAGCACCTCCCAGGCCTTCTACCACATGGCCAGAGTGTGGTTCCCCACCAGCCACCCTGCCCTCCCCACGGGGCCAAGGCCTCCTCACGAGGGCTTCCCCATGGGGGCTTCCCCACGGGGGCCTCCCCACGGGGGCCTCCCCATGAGCCCTCCCCACAGGGGCCTCCCCATGAGCCCTCCCCACAGGGGCCTCCCCACAGGGGCCTCCCCACGGGGGCTTCCCCACAGGGGCCTCCCCACGGGGGCCTCCCCATGAGCCCTCCCCACGGGGACCTCCCCACGGGGGCCTCCCCATGAGCCCTCCCCACAGGGGCCTCCCCACGGGGACCTCCTAACAGGGGCCTCCCCATGAGCCCTCCCCACAGGGCCTCCCCATGAGCCCTCCCCACAGGGGCCTCCCCACGGGGACCTCCCCACAGGGGCCTCCCCATGAGCCCTCCCCACAGGGGCCTCCCCACGGGGACCTCCTAACAGGGGCCTCCCCATGAGCCCTCCCCACAGGGGCCTCCCCATGAGCCCTCCCCACAGGGGCCTCCCCACGGGGACCTCCCCACAGGGGCCTCCCCATGAGCCCTCCCCACAGGGGCCTCCCCATGAGCCCTCCCCACGGGGCCTCCCCACAGGGGCCTCCCCACGGGGGCCTCCCCATGAGCCCTCCCCACAGGGGCCTCCCCACAGGGACCTCCCCATGGGGCCTCCCCACAGGGACCTCCCCATGAGCCCTCCCCACGGGGGCCTCCCCATGAGCCCTCCCCACAGGGGCCTCCCCATGAGCCCTCCCCACGGGGCCTCCCCATGAGCCCTCCCCACAGGGGCCTCCCCACGGGGACCTCCCCACGGGGGCCTCCCCATGAGCCCTCCCCACAGGGGCCTCCCCATGAGCCCTCCCCACAGGGGCCTCCCCATGAGCCCTCCCCACAGGGGCCTCCCCACAGGGACCTCCCCACGGGGGGGGGCACCCAAGCCCAGAGGCCAGGCCAAGCATGGATTCCTCCATTCACTTCTCATTTCTTCCAGCTCTCCTTGTTCTTTTTCCTTCCTTCCTTCCTTCCTTCCTTCCTTCCTTCCTTCCTTCCTCCCTTCCTTCCTTCCTTCTTCACTTCCTTCCTTCCTCCCTCCCTCCCTCCCTCCCTTTCCTTCCTTCATTTCTCCCTCCTTCCTTTCCACCCTCCTTTTCATCCTTTCTACCTTCCTCCCTCCCTTCCTTCCTTTTTTCTTCCCTTCTTTCCTCCTTCCTTCTTCCCTCCTTCCCTCTCTCCCTTCCTTCCTACTTCCCTCTCTCCCTCCCTTCCTTCCTTCCTTCCTCCCTCCCTCCCTTCTTTCCTTCCTTCCTTCCTTCCCTCTCTCCTTCCTTACTTCTTCCCTCCTTCCCTTCCTTCCTCTTTCCTTTTCTGTTCTTGCTAGGTGCTGGGTTTTGAACTCATGACTGTACTGGCTAAACTCTTTTTCCCTTCAGTACTTTTTCAGATAGGGCCTCGATTTTGCTGCGGTCTTTACTGAGACACGACCCCCTACCCACATCCATTTTCTATGTTGCTGGATTACAGGTGTGCACCACCACACCAGCTTCTTCTATCAGACCATCTCACTAACTTTTTGCCCAGGCTGGTCTCCCACCGTGAGCCTCAGATTCATCTCCATTTCCCAAACCAAATAGCTGGGACTACAGGTGTGAGCATCACACCTAGTCTGGTTTGCCACCCTCATCCTTAGAGATACTTCGGACTGTATTTTTTAATCCGTTGTTTACAGATTCATAAGTTGGACTGATTATCTAAACAGTTCTGTTTTCTTCTTTGCATAGCCTCTCGAGGACGGGAAGGGCCTCACCACCAGCCCCACTGCTTCTGTCCCTAGATGTATGTGAGGGAATACTGGGCCTGGGCGAAGCCCTTTGGACAGAAGCATCTCTGTGTGGGGCAACCAAGCGCAGCTCCTGACCCAGGTGCCCCTTAGGAGCGTTTCCATGTTCAAAGCTGTTCTGAGTTGGGCTGAGAGCTGCCCTCGTTGTTTCTGCCACGTTTCCATCCTGACCACCCTCACTACATCGCTCTGATTGCTTGTTTGTTAGCCCTTGGATTATGTTCTCAGCACTCAGGGCCGGGGGCAGCCTGGGGACAGGCCCTGTCTGCATGTGTCCCAAACCCCTGCAGCTCCACAGCCCACAGCACCTGCAAGTTTACTCCTTCCTTGGCTGTGAAAGGTGTCCCATCATCGCTGAGCAGGAGAGCCGTCTCCACGCTGCCTCGTTCTATTATTACCTGTTCTTCAAGGCAAGTCCTCACTCGGTTCTCTGCCCACCCGGTTCCTCCCCGAGTGCCGCAGCATTGCAGGCGTTCATCAAGCACAGGGGCAGAGACGAACCAGATCCACTTCCTGCCATGGGGAAGCACAGCCCTGCAAGTCCAGGCCGAGCCAGCAGCTGGCTTACCCTGCAGCTCTGGTGGCCAGCGATTACTCGCCTAATGTGTCTTGGGGGTGGGCAGGAAGATGCGATGACACTGGGGTTTGTTTTGTTTTCTGTCAGTTTCCAAGGATTCTCCTTCCTGTGTCAAGATCAGGCCTCTTCCGTCTGAGGTCCCCTTTCCTGAGCCATGGTGGATGTGCCCTTCCTGTATCACCAGACAGAAAGGGAAGCATCCTGGGGGAGCGTCTCCCCGTGGCCACAGCCTGCACAGGAGTCTGGGCTCGCAGATGCCATTTCCTCTCACCATCAGGTCCCGTGGCCAGCCTGAGTTCCACATCTCTCTGTCACTGGAAGGTGGTGTTAACAAGGCTGCTGGACTCTTGCAGCTTGTTGACCAGCGTGGCTGTGGGTATGCACATAGTGCCCTGCTGGCTGGCCATGGCCCTGGTCCTCTCTGGAGTCCCTGTACACTGTATTTCACTCAGCAGCTCATGTGTCATGTCCATCAGCATCTGCACCACCTCCCTCCTGGACCTCCCTCCTAGGTGTGACCTTGGCATCCTTGTCCCTAATCACTGAAGCCTCCAAAAATCCTGCAGACTCCCCTGATGTTTATTACAGGACCTGCCCTGCTTGGTCCACTTCCTCCAGCGCTCACTTCCATTTCCTCCCCTTGATGGACCCTGCTTAATTTCTGTACAAGGCTATCACATTTTGGAGTATCCTATAACTTCTATTTTTTGTTCTTGTTGTTGTTGTTGGTTGTGGGGCCTGAACTCAGGGCCTGGGCGCTGTCCCTCAGCTCTTCAGCTCAAGGCTAGCGCTCTACCACTTGAGCCACAGCGCCACTTCTGGCTTTTTCTGCTTATATGGTGCTGAGGAATCGAACCCAGAGCCTCATGCATGCAAGGCAAGCACTCTACCACTGAGCCACCTTCCCAGCCCGATAACTTCTAATTTTTATTCCCTTCATTTAATCTGGTTTTCTCTGCCTCCTTGCCCCTACCTGTCCACAGCTAGGAGTCTTGTCTTCCCTTTCTACTTCCTCTTCAAATTCCAGCCTTTTGGCCTTGTCCATCCCTCCTGGCCCCACCCCTTCCTGCTCCACCCCTTCCTGCCCCACCCCTTCCTGCCCCACCCCTCCTTCACATGCAGCATACTCTGGCTCTATCGCAGGCCTTGGGGTTCACTGGGATCACCGATGGGTCCCACAGACTTGATGCCACCAACACTTCCTGCTGCAGCTTTCCAGCCATTCCCTGGCTCCTGTGTAGTGTGTGGTCTTGTCTGCCTCATGGGCTGTATCCGGCAGTGGTGCTCATCTGCGAGCGTGGCTGGGCGTGGCTTCCCGGCCTGGTGGAGCCTCTCCCCTGACCTGGGCTGTCCTCACACCTGTACCCCCTGGGTGGTCCCAGCTAGGAAGAAGGACAGTGGAGCTGGGGACCAGACCCTGGCTCGCTATCCTCCTGCTGGCTACCTGCTTTCTAGAGGGCCAGAATCCTTCTCCTGCCTCACCTTTATGGAGCCGGTGTGCTCTAAGCCTGGGGAGTGGGATTCCTGTCTTCTGTCCATTGTGGGGGGCTGTAACACAGATACCATGTCATGACTGGGGAAGAAAGAGGAGCCCCCATGTGTGGGAGCCCTCTGCCTGGCCAGCCCTCTCTCCCCTTGCTTCGCTGATGGAAGAGGCCTGGTGTAGAAGACGGGAAGTGTAAAGGAGGGAGAAATCCAAGTGTGCCACACTCCGCATCAGCTGATGCCCTTTGACCCCCAAATCGGAGTCTGTTTACAGGTAGAAGGGGTTGTCCCTGCGGTCCACGGGGCACACTGAGGGCACCCGGCTGCGTCTCAGCGCCCCCAGCCCCGACTCCTTCCTGAGTCAGACCCCACGTCTGCCTCTGCCACGGATCCCCCACCATCCCTTCACTTCAGCCAGGGGTCTTTCCTGCCTCCCGCTTCCCTGCCTCCCGCCACACCCTGAGGACATGATAGGTATCGGTGTGTATAAGCAGAATGTTTGTTATCTGTGCAACCCCTTGGTACCTAAGACATGAAGATTTGGCAGGTGGTGCTATGTCTGTCTAGTCATTGAATTCTTGCCGCCCAATGTCAAGCCTGAAATTCTCCTGAGCGAGCCTGTAACCAGGTGGAGCTAAGGGATGCCCTTAGCTAAGATAAGACAAGTCTTGTCTAAGAAGTCACTCTTCCCACTTTGGTCCCCGCGGCCACAAGAGGAAGTCACTCTTGCTAGCGAGTCTGGCAGCGCTATGGTTGTGTCTTCCCTGGCTGTGCTGAAGATGGAGGGCTGCTGCCTCTTCCTGTGGGGTTCGTGCTTTCTTGGCCAGCCTCCCTTCTCAGTTCACAGCCAGGGGCCGGCCTGCTCCTCTTGTTCCTTCTCCTAACCTGAAATTCCTTTCCAGTAAGTGGTGTGTGTGTGTGTGTACACGTGCACACTGTGCATGTGTGAATAGGTGTGTGAGAACGGTGTGTGTGTTTATGGGTGTGAGCGTGTGCATGGATGTGTGTGAGTGTCCCCTGACCCCAGTTACGTGCAGAACAGTATTGGTTCCCCAGTCCCAGCACACTTAGTAGGAGGAAAATCAGAAATCCCACCTCTTCTTCAGCCCAGAGCCTGGCCTCTCCCCTGGCCCTGCTGTCAGCCTGACCTTTGACACTAGGCTCCTGTAGGTCACATGATCTTTTCATTTCAAAACTCCAGGTAGAGATGAGGACTTCCCATTCAGAGAGTGACCATCTCCCGGAGGGGGGGGGAAAGGACAGGCAGGCGCGACAGTTGCCAGGCGCCCTTGCCTGGCCCTCGCACACACAGCCTCAGCTCCGGCCAAGCTCCCGCCTCACCTTGAGCCCCTGTCCCAGAGGACTTGGTGCAGGGTCCAGTGCTCAGGGCAGGGGAGGAGCGGGAATCCTGGGGGAGATGGGGAGCATGGTGACGCTGGGACGCGGGAGGTCAGGATGAACTGGGGGCTGGGCCTCCTTTCTCTATGGGTCTCCCGGCCAAGGCCAGGAAGGACACCTGCAGTCACGAATGGAGATGAGAATCAAGTGGGAAGAAAAGCTGTTTCCAGGCAGGCACCGGAGGTGGACAGCTTGTGACAGCTGCAGGGCCGTCAGAGGGCCAATGAGAGCCGTTTACAGGGATCAGCAGGGAGGAGGGAGCTTGAGAAAGCAAATCATGTAGCTGGGCCAGAGATGAGAGAGGATTACAAGGCTCCTCTGTGCAGCAAGAACTTGAAAATGAGAGGAGAGTTCTTTCCCTGCAGAAGAATAGGGCTAGAAAGGGACCAGAGGAGAGAGTCATGGTCTGGTGACCAGAGCATCCACGGCTGTGGAGAGCAGGCCTCTCAGCTTTGGCATGCACGGAGCGGAGGGCCTGAGAAGGCGCTGAGCACCCATGAGCTGGGAAAACTTCTCACTGACTACTGCTCACGAGCACTGTGACAGACCTGGCTCAGGCAGGAAGGTCTGCAGAGCACCGCTGTGGTTCATCCGTATTTTCTGGACTGTGTTTTGGGTCAAGTGAGGTTGTGGGTGCCCTACAGAGGGCAGACTCTGCTTCCTAGATCTTAGTGGGATGGGCTAGAAAAAAATCTATCCCAGGAAAAAGGAACACTGCAGAAGTTGCCCTGCGTGACAGAGTACAGCAATGGAGCCACCTCTGTGGTGAATCTCAGGGTCCCACTGCAGGCAAGAAGAGATGAGGCTCCCACAGGAAGCAGGGAGAAGTGGGGAACCCCCTTGGCTGGCGGGGGGAAGGCCTGAGCTTTTGCTTCAGTGACTGAGCAGCCCCTGAGGGTTCGAGGTTGCAGGGTATGCTCAGGTGAAGGTTGGACGGCCTGGCTGTGCACAGAGCACAGATTGATGGCCTTGGGGCAGGAAGGATGTGCAGCAGAAGGGTTTTGTATGAGTCTCAGGTGTGATACAGTGGGGTCCCACTACCGTGGGGAAACGGCCAAACCCCCCACTGGTGCTGTCCCCAGTGCCCAGGTGTATGGCAGTGAGCTGGGGTGTTTGTTCTTAGGGTTCAGAGTGCAGCTTTCAAAGACACCGCGGGGGACACGAGGAACTGCATGACTTTTTACATTAAAGCAAACAACACAATCTAGCAGAGAAGACACGGGACATGGAGTGATGCCTCCTGTTTGAGTTACTGCATAGAGCTCCAAGGACCCGTGTCTCCTCAGACCTGAGGAGCTTGGGGTCCGCGCTTCTGCGCACTTGACAAGGAGAATTCTCTAAGCCACATGGGGAGGGTCAGGAAAAGGAGACATGCTGTCTACTCTCCCAACTCCTTGTCCAGAATTTTCACCCTATGCTCCGTGGCCTTTGTCAGGACTACCCATGTGTTCAGGACAGAAACCACAACACACTGAGAGAGGCTGGCAGGAGAGGGCGCAAGAAATGGCAAGAGGAAAGAAAGGAGTAAAGATCTGGCATATGTGTTCCTTTTGTCTAGATGGATTCAGAGGCCTCGGCACCGCTTAGTGGAGCCCATTTGAGGTCACAGGAAGCACTTCTATAAAAAGGGGAGAGACAGGAAGTGCAGCCCACAAACTGCCCTCTGAGCCCTCTCTCCCTTTGCCCACCGCAGCTGCCCGGGCCTCTACGTCATGAACAGCACCCCAAGCAAGGGCCAGGCTCCAAGCCGCCGGCCGGGCCTGCCGCCCTCCACGGCTGCCGCTCCTTCCGTCGCCAGGGTCACACCAGCCAAGAAGATAACCTTCTTCAAGCGAGGGGATCCCCGCTTTGCTGGGGTTCGCGTGGCCGTTCACCAGCGAGCCTTCAAGACCTTTAGTGCCCTGATGGATGAGCTCTCTCAGCGTGTGCCTCTGTCTTTCGGGGTGCGCTCTATCACCACCCCCCGGGGCCTGCACAGCCTCAGCACCCTAGAACAGCTCCAAGATGGAGGCTGCTACCTCTGCTCCGACAGGAAGCCCCCCAAGACCCCCAGTGGCCCAGGTCGGCCCCAGGGGAGAAGCCCTTCCACTCTGCAATCCCAGGGTCTCACAGGTGGGCGCCACACACCAGGAGCATCTTCCTGGAAAGGTGCTGCAGCCCCAAGGACAGTGACACTGGTGAAGCACGGGGACCCCAGGTCCCAGAAAAGCATGGTTCTCAGCCACAGGAACACGAGGAGCCTGGCGGCCTTCCTCAGCAGAGCCTCCGACCTTCTGCACTTTCCCGTGAAGCAACTGTACACAACCAGTGGGGAAAAGGTAGGCGTGGGGTCTGATTCTTTCATTCCCTTTTCCTTTCCTTTCCTTTCCTTTCCTTTCCTTTCCTTTCCTTTCCTTTCCTTTCCTTTCCTTTCCTTTCCTTTCCTCTCCTTTCCTCTCCTTTCCTCTCCTTTCCTCTCCTCTCCTCTCCTTTCCTTTCCTTTCCTTTTTGTTGGTTGTGGGGCTTGAACTCAGGGCCTCGGAGCTATCTCTGAGCTTTTTCACTCAAGGCTGATGCTCTACCACTTTAAGCCACAGTGCAACTTCTGGTTTTCTGGTGAGTAATTGGAGATAAGAGTCTCATGGACTCTTATTGGTGAGTAATTGGAGATAAGAGTCTCATGGGTCCCCAGGTCTCAGCCTCCTGCGCAGCTAGGATGATCGGTGTGAGCCATTGGCATCTGGTTGACTCTTAAACAAGTCCCTTGGCCCCTTAGAAGGAAAGAAGTAGTATTCTTGATTTCCCTAAGTAAAAGTGAAGAGGTCAAGTCAATCCAACAGGCTTCCTTCCACCTGGCCCGGGAGCCCCTCCACAGCCTCGCTGCCTGCCTTGGCCCTCACCCAGGTGTGGGGAAGGGGAAGGTCACCACCACCTGTTGGCGTCCAGAAGTAGGTGTGGACAACAAGTGTGGCTTTGCTCATCCACACATGCCTCCCTCTGCACTTTTCACTTTCTTGGTTTGTCCGGTACAAGAGAAAAGTTATCCGCGTATTTTCATATCCACTCCGTGCATGGCTATTAGAGTTTCTGTGAACATGATGACCTCGTTGCTCCCCAGGGAGGGCTGTGTCTTGCCTATCAACTTTTGAGTCCTCTGAGGGTGAATGCTCGTTTAGATCCTGGAGCCCAAATGACTTCCCCCAGATGATTCTACTCCTCTCCCGATGATGGGAGCTCCACGTGGGTTCAGTCCTCTCTTACTCCTTGGAAAGTCAGATCTCCCCAAGAAGTATGGCTGTGTGTATAAATTGGGTCATTTCTGTATTTCTGAGATGGGCTAGAAATCTAAATCAAAGAAGAAACATACCTAAAAGTTGACAATCATTTCTAACCAACTGAAAGATCTGGGGTACAGCACAGACATACATCATTTTCCTCGTGAATGAGCGTGCCGTTCTAATGGGAGGAAATGAGAAAGACCATCTCTGCAGTTCATGGTAGCGACTGAGAAGCCATGGGTACTCACGGGCTCTGGGGCCAGGTGAGGCCTTCGAAGAAGAGGGGCCTGTTTTCTGCAGCGGTGCCTGCTGTGCTCTGAGACACATTCTACTGGGGGGCCTGGGGGTGGAGAAGCGTCAGGACAGGCCCCAGGAAGGGAAGGGCTCTCCTCGGAGAGCTGTACTCTGGGGAGCACAGGCAGAGGGCTTCGATGGTACTGGAAACAGAGGCCAGATGCCAGCAAGGACTATCCAGCTGGGAAAACGGTGTGACATTGAATCGGGTCTCCCCGCGGGGCCAGGCAGCTTTCTTCAGTGGCTGCTTGTGGAGACATGCTCTGTGGGGGACGTGTGGGCAGGAGCAGCCTCTGGCGCTGCCCTCTTTTCCATCCGTAGTGACCCACAGATGTAGACAGAGCTGGTGGAGACAGTGCTGTAGGAAGGGGAGACCGTGTTTGGGGGGGGAAGGGGGAGGAGTCTTTAGAGCAGGAATCTGGTGAAGACATTCACAAGTCAGGAAGGATTAAGAGACTGCCGTCCTCCTCCCAACCAGAGGGGCGTGCAGGCCAGGTTTCCGACCCCATGCCGGTCTCCTCCAGGTGGACTGTCTGCAGGCCTTGCTGCATAGCCCGTCTGTGCTGGTGTGCGCTGGGAAGGAGGCCCTCAGGCCTCTGGAGGTAGAAGATGCTGTGTACAGGGCTGGAACTTCCTCCGGGCTGACTTCACGGAGCAAACACGGTGAGTTGGTCCTGCGGACAGGCTGGTGTTCCTTTGAGGTAAGGCAGGAAACGTGTTTGGCCCAGATTCTGAGGTCATCCCTTGCTTGTGGGGTCCCTCACTGGGCAGAACACTTGAAGGGAAGGAGCTGGAATGTGAGATGGAGGCAGTCAGGATTTGGAAATCTTGAGTGTTGAGCTGCTTCCTGAAGAACTGCGGTGGACGTGACATCACAAGGGCTGCGCCTCGTGCATTCACGCCTCTCAGAGTCATTCGTGGTTGTAGGCAACAGAGGTGGCCTGCAGCAAGTCACAGGATGTAAGCACATGATGGCTGGATTGTCCACCCATCTACCTGACCGGTTATAATCCAAAACGCCTCCTCTGTGCCAAAGTTTGGTCTCACACACACACACACACACACACACACACACACACACACACACACAATGCTAAATAGTTGGAATGACAAGAGGCACATTTGGTGGGTAAACAAAGTTCTCGCCTTTGTGAGAATCCATTAAAACATGGCAACAGTGGTGTTAGTGACTGCAGCATTTCAGGAGGCCACAGCATAGGCACTTGCCCAGGCCCAGGCTCTGGGAGCCCCTAAGTTTGCTTCTGCCCAGATACTCTCAAGGGCTCTGTCCTGCTGACCATGAGTTCAGCTTCTGCTGGCCCTGCCCTCCCAACAAGTATACCTCAGGGGATGAAGAAAGAAGCATCCAGGCATCCATTCTTTCCCAGGGCCGTTTGCAGTCCCTGGCAGTCCTTTCTCCTAACTGGAGTATAAGCTGGACCACCAATCTGTTTTTGTGTGTTCTGCCCCTCTCCCCACATTATTTGTTAGTTTGATGTGTGAGGATAATCGATCACCATACCCAATTGCAAGCACACGTTGCATGCAGTAAGCTTTCTAGGCAGCAAGCGTCGCCTGACGCACGCTGGCTGTATACACAGCAAGTTGGAGCCAGGCATGGCCATGTGCTGTCAAAGCAACTCTACCAAGCCAAACAGCACCGTGCATCTTTCGCAGTTCAGAATGCGGCTCTGCCGGAAGCCCCCCAGCTGGCAGCACAGAGGCTGGACTCAGACGTCATTCTGTAGCTCTTGGTTCTTAGCTCTGTGGCTCTGTGGCTTCCCATGAGCACCTCTGCAGATGGTTCTTTTGGAAGGACCCCGCTCTTCCGCTATGCTCCTCCGCAGCTCACTGCTCTTCTCTCTTCTCTTCTCTTCCCTGCATACCAGGTCGCTGGGGACCAAAGGCCAAGCAGAGCGTGATCCATTTGAGGCCCAGATCTGGGGGAAAGCCGCCCAAGTTTTCCTTACTGCCAGCCAAGTCTGGTCCGGGTGAGCACCCATCATCCGGGAATCATGCCTGGGCGGGGCCTGTCCCCCACAGCTACCCTCAAGTCACACTCACCCACCCTGGTCCCTTGGTAGCTGGTGACAATGTGGGGAAGAAGGTCCACGTGAATGAGGATGGCAGCCTGTCTGTGGAGATGAAGGTCTGCTTCCAGCTGCTGGGCGCGGACGCGTTGCTGCGGTCCCAGGGGATGGGGCGGGCCAGCACCCCCACGGCAGCCAGTGGCGAGGCCCGGGACCTGGGAGACACCGAGCCTCTCTGCTGCAGACCGGAGGGCCGTCCTTGCAGCACTGGGGAGTCCGGGACACGGGCACCGGCTCCCTTGGGAGCCCTTGGTAGCAACTGGCGGCCAGGGCCCAGCTATGACATCTGGAGGAATCCGCTGTGCGCCCCCCCGGAAGAGCGGCCCACGCCGCGGAGGACCTGGGGGCCCGTCCACCTCTCCCGCTGCAGGCGCCACGGGACCCACGGCAGGAGAAGACCCAGCCAGCACAGCACCAGCCCGGCCTCGAGTGCTGGCAACGCTGGCAGCTCTGAGCCAGACTCCTGTGACCCCAGGGCCCTGGGAAGTGGGGGGGACGGCAGCAGTCCCTGCCCAGCCTCCGTGAGTGCCGCCCGGAGCAGGGGGGGGCAGGAGGCCGTCCACCATCCACGCACAGAGGGCGTGGGGCTCCGTGACGGGGGGCAATGTGGCTGCCTGGGACCCAGAACCCGAGGTGTGGCAAGGGCTCCTTCAGACTCATCAGCCAATCCTGGGTCTCCTGAGGAGGCCAGCAAGCGGGACGGTCAGCACCGTGCCGGCCGGAGCCAGGCAAGGGCTGTGACTGCCCAGGGCAAGGCCGCCCAGGACCACAGCCCCAGGGCTCCCTCCCCGAGCCCCCCGTCTTTGAGCAGCATGGACCTCCAGGCAGAGAAGTGTGGACGGGGCCCTGGGCGCTCACAGGCCAGGAGCGGGCCTGTGGCGAGGCTGCCCCTGAGTCTGGACTGTGCTAGCTGGGATGCAGGAGGCTCTGTCCCTCCTCCAGCCTCGGCCCCAGCCCAGAGAGCGAAGAGGAAGCAGAGGAGGCTGGCTGGCTCCCCGGGCCCGTCCAGCCAAGCCGCCCAGAGAGGCCAGGCCAGGTGGGACCAGTGCTGCTGCCACGCCCACGGCTCCACCGGCCCCGCAGCCCTGCAAGCGCCAAGGCCTCCTGCCAGAAGAGCCTGCCCCAGCGCCGGGACGCCGCCAACCCTGCCCAGAGCGAGGAAACAGACTTCTGAGGACCTGGGATCACCCTCCCTTGGCTCCCAGGACTTGGCAGTGGCCAAGAACACCGTCACCACGTCCAGGAGTAACTCCAACGGGGCTTCCCGGTCCCACGGCCCCAGGGCTCTGTCCGAGGAGCCAGCGGGGGACAAGTGCAGGGTGCACGGCTCAGCGCCCACGGCCGCCCACGTGCGGGGGGCCGGCAGCCTGGGGGATGAGGCCGCCGGCTCCCCCAGGCCCTCCTCATCCTCCATCCGGTTGGATGGATGTCCTCATGGTGGGGCATCCGGAGCCTCCCACGGCTGCTGCTGTTCACAGACGGAGGCCTGCCGGGTCTCGGAGGATCCGAATCGGGCGCGGGCCATCTCCAGACCCTCCTCCGAGGCCTGCAGGGGCCACAGCGGCTACTTCCCCACCCCGCCAGGGGAGCCACCCCGGGCAGAGAAGCGCCATTCGAGCTGCAGCGGTAGCAGTGTTGGCCGACGACGGGCTGACGAGGGTGCAGGGTCCAGGCGGGGGCTGCCCGGGCCCCCTCCTAGTGCAGAGCAGAACGTGGAGGGGCGGGAGGAAGACCCCCTGGGGATGCCCAGCACCCTGCCCCACAGCTCACCCGATGCCATCGTCCGCGAGTGGCTGGGCAGCATCCCAGAAGCACCCGCGCTCCTGGGGTACGACATGGCGGGCGAGACCACACACGTGGCCGGCCATGGCCCGGAAGGCCTGGAGGAGGAGGAGGACCCCGGTGACAACCATTCTCTGAAAGGCCAGGTGGAGCTGCCCCCGGCCAGAGAGCAGTCCTCGGCAGCGGAGCCAGCAGATGCCCTGACAGTGGCTAGCGGCGCAGGCCCTGGATCAGAGGCTGATTGCCACCAGGATAAAGCTCCAGGAGAAATGTCCCTGGCTGTCCCTGCGGAGGCTGGAGAGGGAGAGGCGGCCCGCGGGTGCCGGGGTGTGAGCCCGTACGCTCTTCCGGGACGGATCTCTGCCTCCACGCAGATCATGAAGGCCCTGCTGGGTACCAAGCAGGACCGGCCCAGCAGCCTGCCAGAGGTGTCGGGCACGGCGGCCAGGAGGCTCAGCCACTCCGCCGGGGCCCTCATCGCCTGCCTTGCCAGCCTCCGTTTCTTTGATGAAGATCTGGGGGCGCTGGCTGGCAAAGCAGGGCTCCGGGGCTCCTCGGGGTACCAGGAGCTCCTGACCATCTCCCAGGCCCTGTGGCCGGGGTGTGGCCTCGAACAAGGCCGAGGGGATCTGGGCTTGGGGACGCTGGCGTCACACCGGGCTCTGCCGGTGACGGTGACGACGCAGGGCTTCACGCCCACCTCGTCCTCTGGCGTGGATGTCAGCAGCGGGTCTGCAGGCTCGGGGGAGGGCAGCGTGCCTTGTGCCATGGACGGGGCCCTGGCCCCTGAGAGGGCGGAGCTGCCTCCGGAAGTCTCCCAAAGGCCAGATTCTGGAACCCTGAGGTACCCTGAGGACTCGGGGGCCCCACAGCCAAGTCCCTCCACCAGCTCCACCAGCTCCCAGGAAACAGAGAGAGGCAACGGGAAGCGGGAGCCAAGACCTGCAGAGGAACAATTCGTTGAAAATTCAGTGCAGGAGGATGGGGAGGCGTTAGAAGAGACTGAGGGAGGAGGGACACAAGGAGAGGAAAGAATCCTCAAGCCAGGCGTCAGCCAGCATGACATGTCTGGGGCTGGCTCTGGGGACCGAGAGGGCTCAGAGGAAGACATGGGCATGCTGGAAGAGGAGGCAGGACGCGACGCCCCCTCTGCGGGGCTGTGTCCCCCAGGGAGGGTGGAGAGACCTGCAGAGCCCACCGAGTGTCCCAGCCACCAGGACTCACCGGTTGGGGAGGGACCGCGTGGCTCCCGGGGGGAGGCTGCTGGGGAAGAGCTGCCCACAGGAGCCAGGACGGGCCCGGGGACCGGAAAGGAGATCACGTCCGTGGCCTGCAGAGAATCCCTGGACCCTGACCCCGTCTGGGTGTCCAGGCTGCTGAAAAAGCTGGAAAAGGCCTTCATGGCACACCTGGCGGGGGCCATGGCCGCACTGCGCGCCCACTGGAACCTGCAGGACAGCAGCCAGCTGGACCAGATGGCAGCCGAGCTGGAGCGGGAAGTGAGCTTGCGGCTCCAAGAAAGCACCAGTAAAGAACTCTGGAAGGTCCAGGCTAGGGCAGGGAGGACGGCTCTGGGGAGGACCATCCCTGGGCCACCCCGGGGAGCTCTCTGGGGACAGACGTCCCTGCAGACTGAGCAGCGCCGCCGCCGGCTTTGGGGCCTACACAACCTCTCCGTCTTCCCTGAGCCGCCCCCGGGCCAGGGGCCGCTCCCCTGCACCCCAGAGGACCCACCCCCCCTCGGGCCAGCCCTGGGAAGGGAGGCTGCGGAGGATGAGTTCTGCCCTTGCTATGCCTGTGCCAGGAAGAGAGCAGCCCTCCCGCCCCGCTCCTCCACCGCGGGCGCCGTGGGCGCCCCCATCAGAAGGGCCTTTGACCTTCAGCAAATTCTTCAGAAGAAGAAAGGAGGAGGCATGAACAGGGAGGCAGAGGCTCCTCTGGAGGATCTGTGGAGGACAGAGGGAGGGACAGTGCTGGGGTTGAGCCCAGGACCTGCAGTGGGGAAGGGAGAGGGGCAAGGGGAGAGCCCGAGGCCCGGCGGGAGGGAAGATCCTGAGCCCTGGGAGGCAGAGGGGGCTGAGTGTCTGGAGAGGGAGGAGAGGGAGGAGGAAGCCACCAGCACCCCAGACCAGATGGCTGGGCGTCTAGAGGACAGCGTGGTTGAGAAGGCGGGAACTCTGGACCAGGGTTCTGAGGCCAGGGACCCTGTGGGGGCTGAAGGGGGACAGGAAGAGGGACAGACAGAGACAGAAGAAGGACAGGAAAGTAAGAAAAAGAGTGGCTCTCTGGTGAATCCAGGAAAGAGCCAGAGCGGGGAAGCTTCTAGAAACAGCAGTCTACACCAGGAAGGGAGGCCCACACCACCCACTGCCCCAGAGGGAGGCAGCCCTCCACACACTCCAAGCTCCCAAGCACCTTGTGCAACCTGTGGCCACCCCAGCACGAGGTCCCTGGGAGACTGTTCCCAGGCCTCTCAGAAAGGCTCAGAAGAAGATTATTCAAGCCGAGACCCAAGGTGCACTGAAGTCGGAGCTCACGGGGCTCCACATGCAGAGAGAAGAATCACCACGATGTATCCAGAAAGTTCCACTTCGGAGCAAGAAGAAGCCCCTTCGGAACCAAGGACTCCAGTGCAGGGAGCAGATGAAGACTGTGACCAAAGAGTCGAGAAGGTGGCTGGAAACTTCACCTGCACCCAGACTGGGGACAGGGCAGATGGCTTTGGCCAAGACGACTTAGATTTCTAGACACCAAGGGGCAGAGGAGTGCGTCTGGGAGCTGGTTTGATTAATGTTCTGTCTGCACACCTGCACCGGGCTCAGGTCACAAGAGACATACGAGGATCATGGACAAAGTATGGAAGCAACTGGGAAACATTCCAGCCAGGGTTCTATTTGTGTTGGCTTTTCCCTAACCAATGTTTCCCTATCGATCTCCTGTTATTTTTCTCCTTGGCCTCTCTGGGCCCTCATCTCATTCGACTTTGAGGTGCTTTTTTTTTCTTTCTTCTTTTTGCTGGTCTGGAATATTTTTGGTGACTCTGCAGATGCGGGTACTTGGGGAAAGTAGATAAATTCAGGGTCTTTGGAAAAAAGTTTATTCTCAGCCCCAGTGGTTCCTCCCCCCTTAATTCTTCCTCCTCCTCCTCCTCCTCCTCCTCCTCTTCCTCCTCCTCCTCCCTCTTCTAATGGGGAACTAAGAGCAAAAGCTCAGGAAGAAGGAACTATGGTCTGACATCTCCAAATGCAGAGTTCTGGCAGTCATTGGAGTATTCCTCCCCATGGTTGTCCAAATAGTCTGTGGTTGAGATTGTTCCTTATATATAAAAAAGGAACAATCTGCTTTAAGATAAAACACCTAAATGCATAAAGATGTCTTCCATTAATCACCAGCACATCATAGCTTTTAACCCCTGAAGAATGTTCCATATTGAGAGATAAAGTCCTTTTACTAAGCCCAGTGCCGGTAGCTCAGGGCTGTATCTTCACTGCTTAGGAAGCTGAGATCTGAGGATCATAACTCAAAGCCAGCCCAGGAAGGAGAGTTTGTGAGATTCTTATCTCTAATTAACGAGCAAAAATCTGGAAGTGGATCTGGGATCAAGTGGTAGAGCTCTAGCCTTGAGCTAAAAAAAAGTAAGCCTCTGCGTTTAAGCCCCAGGGCCAGCACATAATAATAAATAAATTTCATTATTTCTCTGATGTTGGCCATTTGGCTTCTATTCTTTTGTTCTTAAAATTCTCCCCACCCTTGTGATTCTTTAGGATAAATTCTCAGAACTGAGATTACTACATTACATGATGTGATTTTTTTTTTTTTTGGTCAGTTGTGGGGCTTGAACTCAGGGCCTGGGCACTATCCCTGAGCTCTTTTTGCTCAAGGCTATTGCTCTACCATTTTAAGCCACAGTGCTATTTCTCATGGGGACTTTTCTGCCTGGGTAATTTTGAACCATGAATCTCAGATCTCAGCCTCCTGAGTAGCTAGGATTACAGGCGTGAGCCACCAGTGCCCTCCTTGATGTGAATGTTTTTAAGGTTCTTCATATACTTTGGCCCTGTTGTTCTTCTAAAGGTCAGTACTAAAGAACTTGACCTAGCCCTCCCTGTCCTAATTAGTTCACACACACACACACACACACACACACACACACACACACATTTCTTAAAATGAGAACTCATTTGCTAATTTTATGGACATAAATAGCACTGCATTTCAGTGTGGTGCTATTTTAGATGTATTTGATTATGAGTAAAGTGGAATTTTTATGGGTTATTTTTGTGTGTGTGTTGGTCGTGGGGCCTGAACTCTGGGCCTGGGCACTGTTCCCCAGCTCTTCAGCTCAAGGTTAGTGCTCTACCACTAGAACCACAGCACCACTTCCAGCTTTTTCTGTTTATGTGGTGCTGAGGAATTAAACCCAGAAGTCTCATGCATGCAAGGTAAGCACTCCACCACTGAGCCACCTTCCCAGCCCCAAAATGGAATTCTTGCACATAAATTTTTGCACATAAATTATGTTTATGCCTTTTACCAAGTTTTCTACTGAGATCCTAGCTTTATTTTTTAAACAAATTCAATTCAGATACCCTTCGTCACTTAAAAAATTACTTATAATTTTGGGGTATGTCCTGTGGTATGGCAGTGTGAAAGAAAACTCTAAAAATGGTTAAAAACTTAAATGGTTAAATTTATTTGAAGTTAAGACAAAAATTTGTTTTAGAGGGATGAGCCTATTCAAAGTACACCGTAAAGAAGTATTCTGTAGGCCTGTATGGAATTATCACAGTGAAATCTCCATGTGCTTTTGGTGTATGTTAATAAACTAATAATATATAAATTAATGAAATGAAATATAAACATTTTAATGTAACTTAAATAACTTTATGTGATGTTCTTGTGGTAGAAAAACGACCCCCTCTGTCCACACTCTGCCAGGCCTCAGACGCTCCGGAGCGGCCCAGATTCTCTGACTGGCTCCCCTCCGCTTTCCCTCTTTCCCAGGGCTATGTCTGTATCCAGACTCATGAAATGGAAGTCTGTGCTGGAAGGACTGATCACTGGAGGTTTATATGAGGCTGTGTTTGACGGGTCACACCTGTAATCTCACTACTCAGGAGATACAGAACAGGGGTTCAAGGCTAGCCCGGGTAAAATGCTATCAAGCTTTTAACAAACAAGCCGTGTTTGAGGGTCTGTGCCTGGAATCCCAGGCACATACGCAGGAGGCCAAGGTAGGAGCAGCTCTCTGAGGCCAGGCAGGGATAAAAGCATGTGATGTGATGTGATGTTAAAAATCAAAAAGTGCTGGGAGGAATACGGCTGCCGTGGAGACACTCTTAATAAAGTTGGACATGTTTAAAAGTTTCCGGAGAGGTAAGCTTTAAGGTTTTACAATAAGCCAAGGCCAGCAGCAGCTCCACCAGGCCCTCTAATGTGGCCAGGGAGAAGTGACTGCCCTCAGTCTGCAAGGCTCTTTGAGCTCACAGGTAGCCTGCCACACGAGACCTACAGGCTGCCTTTCATTTTAGTGATGTGAGAACCTTCCAGAGGTGTGAACTTCTGACCCAGGAGTCTGATGTAGGACCTGCAGTGTGCACTCAGTAACCACTAGAGGACTGACTCAACCCCGACTCCCACTGCCTGCACCTGCCAGTCAGACCTCCCGGGCCTCCTCGGAGGCTGCACCTTGATCCCCAGTCCCGCACCAGCAAGTGTGCACACGCACACGCACACACCCATGTGCACACATCCATGAACACACACAATGCACACACAGCACACAGGTGCACACACATGCACGTTTCATACACACACACAGCACACAAATGCATACCACATGCACTTACATACACATGCACATGGGCACACATGGGCACAAATGCATACTCACATGTGTGCACACATGCACATACACGCACACTCACATGCACCTGATGCTTTTCCATACACACACTTGTGCGCACACATGCACATTCACCCACTACACATGTGTACATACAGGGGTGCATATGGATGCACAGCCACACCCATTTATGCACACACACCATGGTCGCTTGCTTGCTCCCCCTCAGTACACAGTCTGCCCCAGGGACAGTGTGGGGCAGCCTGAGTCAACCTCTCTACCTCTGGCTCCTGAGTGGCACCCTCCACCCCCCCCCCAGCTCATGTCCAGAAGTCCAGCTGGCGGACATGTACAGGGGAGACACCCCGGACGTGGCCATCAGGTCCCTGAGTGCATTCCCTTTCCCGGACCAAGATGCCTCAGGCAAATGATCCAAGCTCAATTCCTGACTCAAGCAAGCCTAACCTGGTCTGCTGGGGTCTCGCTTCCCCCCTTCCCCCCTCCCCACCCCATGTGCCCACCAGCAAACATTGCCCAGGCCGGCAAGCCTCTCCTCACTGCCACCTTCTCTGCCTCCTCAATGGTCTCCCCCAAACAAACAAACTTGATTGCTCAACTCCTCACCCAGTATCATCAAGGGACCTGGCAAACCATAGTGAAGGCCAAGGCTGGAGAGGCTGAGGCTCTTCCCCCTGTGGAGAGGCTGACTGACCAGCTCCTCCCCATCTGAGCAGCTGCTCCCCACCAGGCCACATCAGGGCAGCTGAGGAAGAAGAGGAGACTGCAGCCCCAGCCCGTGACAGACTGTCTTCTTGTATGCACCCCACCCTGAGAGGCAATGGTCAGGGTTACCTCCTGACGGCTGCATGGAGTGACGGGCGGTGAGCCGTCCATGAGTGACAGGAGCAGCAAACGCTGGTGGCAGCTGGGGAAGAGGACTGCCAGTGACTGGCTACTACTGCCAAGGGGCCAGTCATCCGAGTCCTGGACAGGTGGCCGTGGGGGGAGAGGCTGCTCTAGGAGGCGAGGCCGGAGTGGGCTGGGGACCGTGGCTGTGGCTGGGGGTAGGCTGTGGGACAGGAAGGACTCAGTGAGACCCTGACGTCGTGAGGGTCAAAGTCAATGGGTCAATGAAACCATAGATGCCTATGATAGTCATACATGTGCGTACACGCATGCGTGTGTGTATCTGTGTGTGTGCCTGGCCAAACAGAGGGGCTCTGGTGACCCCAGGGGTGTCCTGAGGGGCTCCACTCTGCCGGTTAGCGTGGAAGTGGTGGAGCAGGAACTGTAGAACCTCCTGCAGGCATGTCTAAAGCAATGAGGAGCTTGGCTGCTGGGAGTCGGGTCTGGAGGCTCCCGCGGTGGCTTCTTCCTGACTCTCGGGAAGGGCAGGCGTCAGCCATCCCTGCAGTCCCAGGCCTGGCCTTGGCTGAAGACACACGGCAAGGAACTGGGACCTGAGAGAGGCGAGGGCTGCTGCCGGCAGCCTTGCTCATCAGAAGGGGTCAGCCAGGGCGGACGTGGGGGAGGGGTCCCCGCCCAGCAGGGGCACAGTCTTCTCTCTTTCCAGATGTTTCTGCCTGAGGCCTTCCTCACTGCACCCGGCTTCCCACTCTATCCCCAGCCATTGATGATCGGACCCTCCCCGGTTCTGAGAGCTGAGAATTCACCCCCACCCCCACCACACACACCACCCCAGGCCGCAGCCCACAGCAGCTGTGACAGAGAAGCCGGGGGGGGGGGGGCAGGCTGACACCAGCCTTGCAGGGCCGGCCGCAGAGCCTTCGGAAATGTGCTGTACTTCTCCAGTTCTCTCTGCCATGGACGCTGGAGACCTGGCTCTCTAGCCTGCGTCTCTGGAGCAGGTGTACTGCGGCATCCCCGTTCCAGAGATGAGCGGGGACCTGGAGGGGTCGCACAGCGGGTCCCATGAAGACTGGGGTGCAAGCGAGGAGAAGCGCTTCCGCTGCGGCCCCCTCCCCGCTCGCGTGAGGTGCAGGCGGGCCGGGAGGGCAGCATTCCAGCCTAATTAGACACTGTAGAGGAGCGGGGACACGGGGGGCCCTGCTCAGAGATTAGTGCCCACTCCATAGATCATAGACACGCCAAGGACATAATAAATAATCTGCCCAAAGGTTTTAAAGGTAAAAATCAGCAAACCATTAATAACATCCCCAGCGCCATACATCACACTGAAACCTCCCCATTACGCTCCGCGCCCAGGCGCAGCTTCTCGCTGCCCTCCCCCACCCTTTCCAGTGTGTTCTGTTGCTTGGAAGCCCTCCCCCCCACCCCCCTCCACCAGCCTGTCGAACCCAGGGAAGGGTGGCGTGGGTTTTACCCAGGGTGTGGCAGGGGGAGGGAGAGGAGGGGGGGAAGGCCCCCACATCCCTTTCCTGGGACCCCAGTCTTCCACCTCCAGGAGATAGAGCCCCACAGCCACCACGCCTCCCCAGTTTTAGGCAGGAATAATGCCGCACCTCCCTCTTAATTAATTAACACAAGAGGGTCACTTTAAATAGAATTGCTGATGGCTGTGTTTCCCACTTCCCACGTGTCACTGCGGTTGGGAGGGAGGGCATGGGGTCCATCTTACTGTCGGAGGGTGACAGTGCTTGTCACGGGAGGGGCAGCACAATGACCAGGGGATCTGGGTGTCTCTGCCCAGAGATGAAGGCAGAAGGGAGGAAAACGCGGCAGCCGGGCTGTTGGTTCAGGCAAGGCCTGGTCACTCCCAGCTGGCAGACCGGTGGCTAGGATCTCGGCCTGTGACATGGGAGGAGCAGAGTAGAGTGACGGCCAGGTGGAGATTTGAAGGCATGGCATTGGTCCTCCTCCGCCTTTAGCACGTGAGAGACCCTGGCCAGGTCACCCATTAGCCTCCACGTCCACCACGGCGGAGCAGGTGGCGAGGAAATGTTCTGTGAGAGGCAGGCGCGGGCCGAGTCCCTGCGCGCGTTTCTGCAGGCAGGCGGGCTGAGCGCTGCCATTGTAGAATGAAGCGGGTGAAGACAACACTCTGCCGCCCCCCCCCAGCTGCTCCCTGGGAAGGCTCCCCGGGGGGCGCAAGCAGCTCAGGATGCAGGTTTGGGGGGGTACAGCTCTTCCCTGAAGATGGCCCTCCAGCCAATTCCTCTGCTCTGTGGGGCCTGCTTCCTCACCCAAAGCTCTCCCAGAGCGCCCAGCCCTGAAAGACAGGTGTGCAGCCCCTCCCTGCATGGCTCCTCACGCCCTTGAGCAGAGAGCCCTGTGAGAACCAGGGCTGACCACGCCTCTCCACAGCTCAGGGGTCCCAGTGAGTGCCCTGTGGGCTTCACAGAGCCCCACCTGGTTTTCCTTCGGCCCTCAGTGCCCTCCAAAGAAGGAGCGTGGCGAGGCATGCTGCACACAGGATGGAGGAGGGCGGGAGAAACCCTGGCAATAAAGTTTCTTGTGGGGGGATGTCGGGTTTAACCTGGCACCTCCTGAAGGTTCTGCTCAGAAAAGGGCGGGGCAGCGGGACCCTGCCAGCCAACTCTGCACAGCAAATCGGAAACGTGACGGAGGCTCGGCTTCCCCGTGGCCAACAGTGGCCTCATTCTTGCCTGAGTGGCTGTGGGAGGGATGGGTGGATCTGAGTCCACACCGATCACGTAGGCAAGACTATCACCAGCGCAGGCGCATTTGGCTTAGGGGCCCAAGAATGCGATTGGAGCTCAGCACCTCCCAGTGGTAGGGGGACAGAACAAGGGGGTTCAGATGAGAGGCAACCTGCAACTGCAGACCTGGGAGAAAGAGGAGGGACTCCAACGGGAGGTACCGAGAGAGGAGTGCAGAATAGTCTACAGCAGAGGTTTGACCCCCCGCCCCCAGGACAGCAGTGAGGCTCTGGCGTGACCAGAGCAGGGCAGACATGGGGCAGGAGGCGCGGCCCCCGGGGACCCTTACCCTTTCCCTGGCCCACCCTCCCTTAGAGACGTCAATTCCGATGATAGAATGCACTTTGCCGGGCAGCTGTCCTGGGAGACTCCAGCTCCCTTCAATTCCCTGTCACCGGGGCAGGCCCCCTGGTCTTCCCAGGCCTTGATGGATGGCCCTGAGCATGCATCTCCGTCTTCCCCAGAAGTGGTGACACAAGTAATTGGTGTCACCTCTGTGATCGCATGCCAAGTGCTGACAAAACAGTCCGTAATAGGTGCTCCTCGCTCTGCCCTTGATTGCCTGGGGGAGGGGCCGGCCGAGCTGCGGGAGCTGACCCCAGGCAGCCCTGAGCTTCCGGGGGTCAGCACTGGCCAGCCAGAAGAGCACCCGCAAAGGTCCCCACTCGTCCCCACTCAGGCAGGTGCTGGGGTCCTCTCGGAGCAGTGGCTCAGTGCTGGGGTTGGATCTGCCCCCGGGCAGCTGCTGGTGCACAGCGCACAGCTCTCTGGAAGAGCCATTCCATGGCTGTTCACACGTGGAGGACGTGGGACCGGAGGCCTCCGGGAACCATGGTCCCCTCGCTCCTGCCAGCCAAGCTGAGGCCACCACAGCCAGCGACTCTAAGGCCACAGGACAAGCGTTGGATGCCTGCCGGGTAACACCGGGGCCCTGCCTGTGACCTTGCACACTGTTTAGCCTTGACCTCCTGACCTCCTGGCTGGACAGAGGCGGGGTGACCTCTTACATGTCTCAGCTCACCAAGAGGGGGCGAGCCCAGCAGGGCACACAGCAGACCCAGAGGCCTGCGGGGCCCCGGCGCGGGCCCATGGCTCTGTCACTAGAGCTGACACCTTGGCACTACCACACCTGATAGAGGTGGGTGAGAATCAGGTGGGCAGGGGTGGCGGGCAGCAAGGCCTTCTCCTCCCCGCAGCACTACAAGGCCATCCACGGGGCCCATGAGCAAAGTCACGTGGCCTTGGTGGGGTCCTTGCTGGTCAGCCTTAGCTTCCATCTCTGCTTAGCACTGGGAAGCTCCCAGACATGGCCCTGGAACTGCTGGCTGAGGACTCGGTGGGGCCCCAGGCCGGCGGCCATGGCTTTCTCCCATGACTCTGGGTTGGTGTTAGAAACCCTTCCAGCGTTGTGCGTCTGGCAGGCAGGGAGTGACAGACGGAGCGGCTCCTCTCAGGGCAACTGCTCCCACGGGCTCCCGAGCCGGAGCTGCCCCCGTGGCTGCACTCCGGGGCTCTGTCCACTGCCCTTCCCTTCCCTGCATTCTTTCCTCCCAACGTTCTTCTCTGCTTCAATTTGTTTTTCTTCTTATATTGTTTGCACCTCACAGGTCGCTTTTAAGTCCTGGCCAGTGGAAAGTGGGGCTGGGCAGCAAACGCCAGGCTACCTCTGTGCCAGGGCTCCTCACAGAGAAAGGCAGAGTGTGCTTCCAGCCTGCGCAATCCCCAGAAGCCACTCCGGCTCTGCCCCCCTGCCCCCCCCACAGTTACCCAGCAAGCCCAGGACAAATGGCAGCTCTCCTGACCCCCGGCAGGCAGGGCGGTCTCCCCGGAGGTGACCCTTTGGGAACAATCTGCACCCACATGGCGCTCCGACGTCAGGCAACGTGAACTCAGGATGGGCTGAGCTCAAAGGTAGAGTGTGCTTGCCCCTGCATACCCCAAGGACTGACCCACCTGAGAGGGGGAGGGAGTAAGCCCACATGGGGGTCCTGTGCACCCCAGCCTTGCTCTTGGGCTGGGGTGAAGAGCCCCCTGTAGGCTGAAGGGGTGGCGAGCAGGAGAGAGGTGCAGGCCGCGAGCAGGGCCCTGCTGCCTGGCCGCTAGGGAAGCCTGCAAGGGGCTTCCTGTCTGTCCCCGGCACGCAGTGGACAAAGGTGGCCCTGGGAGGCCTAGGGAAGGGTGGATCCCCGGGAAGCAGCCCTGGGCGCCCAGCTCCTCAGCTGCTGGCCACAGCGCCGCCTCTGGCCAGGCCTCCAGTCCCAGGCCCGGGAGAGTCCCGGCAGCCGCTCATTGTCCCTGTGCTGCCTCTCACTTCTCCTCGTGGCATTGTTCCCTTATCAGCATCCTCCACGCTCCGCGGCTGCACAGGAAAGCGCGGCCGCCGCCTTGGCTGTCGCCCGGGCTGTGGACGCCAGGTGTCCTGCCGTACAATCGTCCCGCAAGCCCGGCCCAGAGGCCCGGCCGTCTGGCTTGCTGGGGCGGAAGAGCTGCCAACACACAGCACCCGATCTCCACGCGTGGAGTGAGGAGAGGCAGGAGGCGCAGGTCCTCACTTTTCGGATAGGTCACCAGGAGCCGCACCAGGCCCTCAAGTCTCTCCAACCTGCGTGAGTTGGAGCCTGTGTCTCTCAGGAAGGCTGGCTCCGTGGAGAGGCCTGTCTTATTCACCACTGGGACAGCGTGAAGGCAGCTGGTGGAGTCCCATCCCCTCCACAGCCTGGCTGAAGGGAAGGGCTGAGACTGGAGCTGGCTCAGTAAGGTGGCTGGGGGAAGAGAGGACAAACCCCAAATATCCCAGAGCCCAAGTAGAGCTTGGGTGATGTATATAGATGCAGCAAATAAAAAGACCTGAGACATGGAGTTCAATGTGAATCCAGACAATACTTCAATTCAGAACGCTTTGAAATGCCTAAGCAGATCCGGGAGCTATTTGGCACGCGGGGTGTGGGGTTGCTCCAACATTCAGATGTAACTGTTTTATCTGATCCTCTGGCGGCTGCAGCGGGCGGAGGCAGGCCTTGCCGCGAGTGTCTCTGGAGTAGCTTCCCTGAGTCCTTCAGAGGAGGGCAGGGCAGGGCTCTCCAGGGAGAGGATGCTCTGATGCAGAAAGCTTGGGGTGGGCCTCAGGCTCGCTCCTGACTGCCTCCGCGGGACTGGGGGTCCCCAGGGACCTGCTGGGAGGAAGGGACCAGCCCTGGGCGCCTTCCCTGAGGACGGTGTGCCCCGCCCGCTGCTGGCCCCGGACGGTGTAACAGCGTCTGGCTCAGGCCAGGCCCCGGGAAGCCCTCCGGCCAGTGAGTGGATCTGGGGTCTGTTTCAGCTCTCCCTGTCCCAGGGAGTCAGAGTGATGGAATACGATGAAGACAAATCCCCATGTAGCCTCTTCTAGTCAAGCTTGAACTTGGAAAAAAAATCTAAAGTTCATTCGCTTCGTATTCTAGAAGGCAAAAACTCAGAAACTTCTAGAAGCTTTGAAAAAAATCACCCAAATCTTGAGGTAATGTCTCTCGGGTCTTTCAGAGGCCAGAGGCCCCAGGCTGATGGCTGGGAGGGTGGGAGGAGCCTCCCGCCTCAGCGCAGGAAGTCACTGCTCAGGGATCCCGGTGGTGAGCGCTGAGGCCAGTGGCCTGTGTGCGCGCCGCGCTCTCCTGCTGACGTGGGAAGCGCGTGCTCCCCGGGAGCCTCTGTGCTTGACGTCAAGACACCGCCAAGTGACCACGGAGAGACCCGCCAGCTCAGGACTCCCCAGCCCCCAGCAAAGAAGCCATTGCAGGGTAGCAACCAGGCATCCGTTCATCCCACGGATAGAATGACGGACACAACTTCCTCATCAGAGAAAGGTAGCAGAACTGCAAGGGTGCACGGATATAACCACCAGAGAAGACTGTGAATGTGTGACCTGGGCTCCAACGTCGGAATTTATCTGGAATGAGTAAACAGAGCAGAGCAAATAGCGTATTTTAAACAGTCTTCATTCGTCAGGGCGGCTTTTGTGTCACAACAGAAAGCTGTGAAGGAAGTTCCCACACCGGCGCCTCCGCTGTCACCACTGGCTCTGCCGGGAACGTCCACAGATGCATCCCTCGCTTCCGAACCTCGTCCTCTGCCCACTGTGAGTTTGAGCGTGTACCCACCACGATAGAATGGCACACACACACATCCTCTGCCTGTTCGGCTGTCTGCTGCCTGCCTATCACCCACTCCCAGCCGAAAACTCTGTGCCTTCAGCAGGAGCTAGGAAAAGAAAAGGTTCAGACAAGATCTTGGCTCTGCAGCGTTTGAATCTTGCCTTCTCTTCCACTTGGTAATTACTCCAGTGCGGAAGCCCACAGAAAATGCCCATGGAGGCACCCTTTCTGGCCCATTTCTTCTTCTGTTAAGTTCCCAGGATGCAACTGGGATGTAAGCAAAGCTTGACTTTCCACAAGACACACACACACACACACACACACACACACACACACACACACACACACACACACACACACACACACACACCAAGTTTAAATCTACCAAGTCAGTTTCTTAGTCAGATCCTAAAAATGCCCTCAGCCTCTCTGGCGCCACCTAATGGTGGGGCAAGTATAATGGAAACAAATAGTCTTATCTAATCTGTGATTAATTTTCTTATATTAATGAATTTCACACAAATGTGTCTCTTGGGACATGCTGTTCTAGGAACAAAAGGTCCCTGGGCTGAACCTCATGAATTCACATAAATCCTCCACTCAGGTACACCAAGGCCAAAGCTCACCACCACCTTGAGACCCACACGAGTATGGTGGTATTTTCAGAGCAGCACCATGGCCCCGTGCCCTCTTTGGCTCCAGGAGCCTTATTGGCCTTTCTTATCCCTCCCTTCTCCCCTCTGAAGCAAGAAAGGGCTCCGACCAGAGATGGCCACACCGTCCTCCAGCTCCTGGTGAGAGCCCTCAGGCTGTTCGCAGGCTGGTTCTGGGTGGATGGCTTCTGAGGGGGCTCCCCTCTCCAACAAGCCTAGCCTTGTAGTGATTTGGGTCACAGCATGTGTTTTGTGGAAACCAGACTTCAAGCCAGCAAGACCAATAAATAATCAGATGCCCTTTCTTTACTGTTTGTAAGATCTGTCTTGATTCTGAAGTCCGGGACAATATGAAGTTTAATCTTCGCCAATGTTTGAAGTAATACCAGTTTGTATGGCCCAGCCCTACCCTGTCCGCACCGCAGAGACAGCCGCCTGGTAGCCAGTGCCCAGTACACAAGAATAGAGGAGGGAAGGCATCTTGGGGAAGTAATCTGATCTGCTGGGATGTGAAGCCAGGTTCCAAGTCAGTGGGACAGAACGAGAGGAAATGTAACACAATGGGTGCAGGCTGGCACAGGGAGCCCTTTCCCCCTCCCCACCTCTGTCCTCTTCTGTGCTGGTTTGAGCATGGCTTGAAAAAGACCAGAGAACCAGTTAGTCAGATGACAAATCAGCGTCAGAATCCTCTCTCCACCGGGTTGGCTTTTGGGTGAATAGTGCCCTCTACTGCTAAATAGCCTGCATTACAGCCCACTGGGTAACAGCTTTCCCACACAGGCCCCTTCTATGGGGCACACTCAAATGTGGGTGAAGGTGTTGTGTTCCATAAGACATGAAGCAGAGGTGTTCGTTCCAGCCACCCACAGCCAGCCTTCCACATCTGTGAGCTCAGGATTCACTCTGAGAGTCAACCCGCTGCATCGTGCTAGTGTTGTAAGTCATCGAGAAATGATTTAAAGCAGACAAGAGGAGGTGCACAGGTTGTGTGTAAACGCCGTAGGTACCATTTAATTGAAGGACGTGGGCATCTGTGGACTTGGGTATTCATAGAGGATTCTGGAACCTATTTTCTGTGCTTACTGAGAGGTAACTATGTTTAGACTTAAGCATCAGGTGATAAAGAATTCTAGTTCTACCAGAGACAAGAATATTCCTATTTAGTGGATAGCTGAAGAGCAAAGCACTTTTCTACCTGCTTAGCTCCAGTGGATTATCCAATATCTATATCACACCACGTCAGGCACACAGTGCGCTGAGAATGAAGGTGACGTCTCTCCCGCCAGATGACTTTTACGTCATCCGAGAGGTGATGACCACTGGTCCTTGTGCTTTATGAAACTTCAAACCTCCTCCGGGAAACCCAACTTCTCCTGAAGCCAGTGGGAGGCAGCAGTGTGCGTGGTGGTCTAAAATAACCCAGCTCAGTCTCCTGAGACGAAGTCCATGTCACGCTGGCTCCGTGGCTGCCACTTCTTCCCTGCCTCACTCCTTTGCCCCTCACGGTGTCCTGCTTTGCTCCAGGAGCCTTGCTGGGTTTTCTCACCCTTTTTCTCCCCTCTGAAGTGGGGAAAGGGAATGGTCCAGACGGTGGTCAAACTGTCCTCCAGCTCCTGGAGAAGCGCTCAGTTTTTGTGTCTCATTTGGGGTACACAGCCACCGTTATGCAAGGGGAAACAGGCCTCAGAAGCAGGGAGCCCTGCTAGCTGGATTCTGCAGCCTGCGCCTCTACTGTGCTCATGTCCTCAGACAGGAAGCCTGTTCCTCCCAGGACGAGAAGCAATGGTAGGAAGGGGAGCCTGTCATGTCTGTGGAAGGCGCACCTACCCTCTTAATCATTATATACTATTTGACAAGCTGGGCCCCTGGCTTAACTGCTTACACCAGGCAAGAATGCCTTAATTCTATCAGCTACCAGAGAGGTGAATGTCAGAGACAACGAGGTTCAAGGTCAGTTGAGACAAGAAGTTTGCAAAATCTCATCACAACCCAAAACCTGGGCATGGTGGTGTACTTGCAATCCTAGCCACGCAGAAAGCATAGAGGTGCGGATCACCCTAGACATAAATGCAAGACCTTGTTTGAAAAATAGTAAAAGTGCAAAAAGGGCCGCAAATGTTGCTCAAATGGTAGAGCATCTACCCACAGCGAGTTCAAGGCCCTGAGTTCAAACCTTTGTACCACCAAAAAACCCCAAAAGATCATTTTTAAAAAATGACACGTGTGTATTTCCAGGCTTAAAGACAGCCTCAATGCAGCCCAAGCATCACTTTCTGTGAGGCCGTATCCCGAGGGGCTGCAGTGCTCGGCATGGCGAGTTGGAAGCCCTGCAGGCACCAGCCAGGCAGCCCTGACTGGCGGCTGCGCTGTACCAGCTCGGTCCTGAGGCACCTGCCACCCCTGGAGTCCAGACTCTGGACCCACTATAGAGTTTCTTCTCCCAGCTCCTTGACAAGTGGAGGGTGGGAGCAAGAACCTGAGAAAGTGGGGGGGGGCGCTAGAGATGTACCGAGTGCCTAGAGGGCATCTTGAGATTACCGCCCCCCACGAGCACCACCGCCCACCTCCACGCTTGTGACAGAGCAAGGGTGTCCAGTGGCTCCCTTTGATCTTGTTTCCTCCGCAGGGGCCTGGCGCCGGGTTCCACACGCCTGCTGCATTTTGTTCTACTGTCTGAATGCCTCCCTGTAAAAACAGAAATTCTGGTTTCCTCCAACCGCAAGACGAGTGGAGGAGGAACAGAAGGAAGCTCCCCAGGGCCAGGGCCTGCTCCTGCTTACCCCCCCCACCCCAATCTCTAGCTTCAATTGGGTCCACGTTTGGGAAATCTTGGCACCCTAACTCATGCTGAGATTTGGGTGGGGAACATGGGAAGTGAAAAGGCAGGCTTGATCTTGCTAAACACAGCGCGGGCACACACGCGCACACGCACAGATACACACACACACACACACACACACACACACACACACACCCCTCCAACTGTAAATACAGGATTCAGACTATAAATGAAACAATAAGAGCTGGATTGAATGAGGCTCCCCAGCAAATGGAGTGTTTAGGGTTTTGCTGGGATTCTATTGTGTCGACTGGAGTTTCTTAATACAGTAAGACAGCAAGCAGCTTCCTGTTATGGAAACAGCCAGACTCTGACATTCAGAGAGTCAATCTATACAGCAACTGGATAAACAAGCAAGATAACATCAGCCATAATTGACACAATAGCCAAGAGGGCCTGGCTGGGGAGCGGCTGGCATAGACCCAAGCAATTCAGCAGAGCACAGAGCAAGCCATGCTGAACAATCGCCATTCCCGGTGCCTGGCGCTGTGCTGACAGCCTGGCCCCGGCCCCAAGAGGGGCTCAGCCGGTGCTGCAATGCCCAGCTCTCTGGGTGACCGGTGCTGTCTTTGCCAGCCCTGGTTTTGGAACGAGGACTGCAAGGCCCGTCCCCCAGACGGGTGGCGTGGCTGAGCCGGGCCTCAGTTCTCCATCTCCACGTCTCCACCTGCGAAATGGGTTCACCTGAACGAGGCGCAGCCGTCGGCAGGTTGTCTGGAGGGTCTGATGGCCGGGGCGCAGTGTGGACTGCTCTAACTCCACGGTCCCTGGTCCTCTCGCCCACTCCCTCCCCGCTGTCACCTGCCGTTGTCCAGCCAGTGCCCCATGCCTCCAGCAGAGCTCCTGCTAGCAGCACGGCCTGTCAAGCATGTGTCCTGACTTTGATGCTCTCTTCCATAATAGCCAACCTCTGTCTGAAAGGAAGTGCCCAGAGTTTAACTTTTTTAGGTTAAAAGTTGGGGCTCATTGGGAAGGCATCAGGAGACCCCCATGGGGGCAAGGGAGCCTTCAGAGGAGACCTAGCTATTGGAGGCCCACGTTGAGGCCAGACGGCGGTCTGGGGCGCCATCTGGGAGCCGAGGCGGGAGCAGGAAGGCTCCTGATGTCACTGGGTGGAACAGAAGGGAGTCAGTGCTTACCTGAAGCATTGAATCCCAGAAGCCAAGGGAAAGGGGTTGCGATACAGCTTGAGTTTACTCGCTTTCCAGAGAGCGTGAGGATCTTAGAGGTCTGTCCGGTGCGAAAGCAGGGCAGGACACCGCAAGTGCACGGCCGTGCGGAGGTGGGGACGAGGTTCTAAGGTTTAACCTCCTCTCCTCACTGCCTCCAGCCCCACGGAGTCTGCAGAGGGCGGAGGGGATGGGGAGGGGGAGAGAGAGAAGAGGGGAGGGGAGAGGAGATCAAGGGGGAGGAGAGAGGTGAAAGAGAGAGAGAGGGAAGGGGAGGGACAGAGGAAGAGAAGGGGAAGGAGAGGAGAGGGGGAAAGGGGAGGACGAAGGAGGGAGACAGAGCAGGGGCAGTCACTGTCCCTGAAGTCAGTGCTTACCTGTCCCCAACTCTAGTGTAAAGCAGAGGCCTGGCTTGCTGGCTGCTCCCTGCCTAGCCTGCACCAGTGAGGCCTCCAGGGGCCACTGACCTGCCTGGCAGCCCTACCTTCTCATCACCTGGAGAGAACGGCACCACTGAGGCCCACGGGGAAACTCTGAACAAGGGAGATTCAAGAGCATCCGCCCTTGAGCTCAAAACCCAGATGCTTCCTGTTTCCTTTAGCTTCTATCTATATCATCATCTCTCTTCTGCCTCTCTGTCACCTGTCTTCTATCACCTATTGATCTATGGATTGATCGATGGATCTATCATCTTCCATCTTTCTCACTGACTCCTGCAGCCCGTGTCCCCAGCACCGCACTCTCCCTCCTGAGGACTTGTGCCCGAAGGCTGGTGTGGGGAGATGGGTGCTGGAGCCCAGGTTCCTTCCCAGACCTGTCCTTGGTGCATGCCGGGAGGGACAACCCAGGCTCTGCTTGCCTGTAGTCAGCAGTGTTGGAGACTTTCACATTGTTAAATACCACCGTTCACCTGCTGGTGGTCAGCTAGATGTCTGCGCTTCTGTTGTTTTAAAATTTTTTTATTGTGATTATAAAGGTGATGTACAGAAGGGTTACAGTTACATATGCCAGGTAATGAGCGCATCCTTTTTGAACCATCTCTCCCCTTTCCTCGTGCTTTTTTTTTTTAAACAAACAAAAACATCTCGGCACTGTGGTTCTGTAGGTGATCTGAGCGCATCCTGCGGTTAGCCAGGCTCTCTCTGGTGGAAAACTTAGCTCCCTTTGATGATGTGCACTGAATAAGGAAGGCATTGCCAAGACGCAGCGCAGAGCAGAGGTGACTCCTTTGCCTCTGGGTAACAGGTGACAGGGGACTTCATTAAGGTCACACCAACTCTGGCGTGGAAGTTTGGGCACGTAGTGTCTGCCCTGGCCCAGAGTGACACCTGCTCCTCTTACTCTCCCCTTCCAGCACGCCTGGCCTCGGCCCCCACGTCTCAGCCACCCTGCTTTCTGTGCCTGAGCATGGACTGAGCCAGGTCCCTTCTGTCCTGTTTTTCTGTGGCCAGATGTGACTAACAGAGATGTAGGGCCGGCCAGGTCACACCTGTCCTTACACACTGTCTCGGGGTGGGTGTGACGGGACCACACAGAGGCAGGATGACAGCTCACGAAGGCTTCACTGCATCTTGATTTCAAAGAGAACCTGTGGCAGGTGCAGACGCGAAACAGCCAGCTCTACCATCGTCCTTCCTGGAGTTCAGACCCTTCTAGGCCTTGACGCACGGCAGCCCCAGCCCTCTGCTCTGGCTTCCCCTGCCTTGCTGGCCTCCGGTGCCCAGCTCTCAGCAGGCCAGGCCTGGCAGAGAGCCCGGGAAGATGGTGCCGGCCCCCTCTCAGCCCTCTCTCCACACATTCTCAGGGCGGGACTTCGGGTAGCTTTTTCTGCCTGCCCCTGCTTTCTTGGCTTCAGCAGTGCGGCGGCCTTGATGGGGAAACCCCAGCTCACCGAGTTCATGTCTGAGCCACGCCGACCTGCGAAGCCGCATGCCCGGACACGATGTGCTCCCGGCCTCCCACGCCCTCCATGGCCGCCCGGACAGAGGGTGAGCTCTGGGGCTCTCCAGAATCCACACCACCACCGCCGGGGCCACGAGGTCCCCTAATTCAGGACACAAGACTCAGGGCTGTGGCTTCCTTGGCTCCCATTCTGATGGCAAGCACCCCATCCAGCACCCTGCAATGGTCCAGCTGTGGACCCCAGGGCTGGGCACACACGGCCCTCCCGCTCCCCCTCCTCCCCCTCCGAAGCTTGCCGGAGGGCCTCCCTGGCCGCTGCACCTCCTCATCCATGGGTGTGGAGACTGGGGCGGTGGGATGGGCACCTTGCTGGGGTGGCAGTGAGGAGTGAGGGCCCCAGGCTCTGTGTGCCAAGCCTGTGGGACCCTGGAAGCCGAGATTTTCTCACTCACACCCCCACCCCTGTAGGTGGCTCACTGAAGTACTGGAGCTGCTCCCGGCTCCCCGCCTTGCCTGGGGCCGGGGAGTGCCTCTGTACCCCGGGCCGAGGGCCAAGCACACTGCCTTCCATGAAAACCCTAATGTTAACTGGAGGCCATGGCCACCTTCCACTGCCCCCCCCATACAGAGCACCGCCTGCTGACTGTGACACATCACCCCCCACGGGGGCTACCCCCCATACAGAGCACTGACTGTGACACATCACCCCCCACGGGGGCAGGTCCAGCAGCAACCACGCAAGCGGAGGTGGCTATTCCCATGATTGGCCAGGCAGGGGCACGGATCATTGCAAGCCCCTGGCTCTGTCTACAGTGGAGCCGGGCAGACCGGGGAGTGTGACCCCAGGAGGACAGCAGCCCTCCGCGACCACTTCCCAGCTCTCACGGTGGAGACCCTCTCCTCCGCAGCTGTCAGGCCACGCCGCTCCCACGCGAAGGATGAACGGTGGCCGCTGGATGACCCAGGTGGGCCTTCCATTGTTTAACTGAGGAAAGGGCTGGGGGAGGGGGACCAAGGGCCATTCACAAGAGAACGGAGTTTCAAAGGAGGTCCCAGGAGGGGCTGGAGACGGCTCTGGAGAGAAGACAATGAAGAAAATCCCCGATGAAGGAGGGGTTCATCCACCGAGTCCCACACCCAAAGTGGGGTCCTGCCTCTCTTTCTAGCTGTGTGTCATGTAACCTCTCTGAACCTCCCTTTTCTTTAACTCTAATGTGGGGATAATGGTAGTGAGGATTTATTCTTTCAGCCACAGGTTCATTTGTGTGCCAGATGGGCTCCTTTCCGGGCTCTGAGAACAAGACAAACCCAAGTGTGCTGTCACAGAACTTTCTAGTAAAAAGCAGCAGAAAGTGGAACAGTGAATACATCATAAACAGAGACCGAGGGGACAGGTGGGCTGAGCCAGACCCCGCTGAGTCTGCCCTCACCCTTGTCCAGGTGGCAGCCAGGCTTGTGTCTGTGTAACGAGGTCTCTGCCTCTTCCCCAGTGCTTGCTGGGAAGTCTCCATCCTGTGCTTCTCGGCTCTCTCCTCCCGCCCTGGGCACCAGAACACAGCAGTCCGACTGGAAGACATTCATCTTCCAGGGAGCCCCTCACTCTGGGAGTCCTGGGAGTGAGCGAACAAGTCAGACTTCCACATGGCACCATCGACAATGAACTGGACCCTCAGCTGTCCCCACCTACCATCCACACCCTTCTGAGGGTGTGAAGCCCACAGCGGGCGCTCAGCCCCAGATCTGCAGTTCCAAGGCCAGGAAGCCCCAGGGCCCAGGGTCCAGGGCGCAGGGCCCAGGACGCAGGGCAGGCTGTGTGAGCTCCTTTGCATCTGCAGGAGCTTCGGGGAAGTGGGGTCTCAGTTCAGTTTGTGGGGAGGTGTGTTCTGGCAGTATGAGGTGGAAGAGGACCGGAGGGGCCAGCAGGACACCGGTGGGGTCAGGCGGGCGCCTCCTGGACAGTGCAATTTCACAACAAGGTCTCTCCCTGAAGAATGTTGGCGTAAGACACAACATCCACTGGAGTTCAAGGAAGCCTCTGCTTTCTGCTCTCAGTCTCCTTTTACTCCAGACGAAGGGAAGCATCGGAGCATCTGCCACACTGTGGCTTCTAGAAAGGCCATGGGCAGTGTAGAACAAGTCATTAAGAAAACTAGAGGTCTGCAAAAGGCTTCAAAGGTGAAAAGACTGAGGGTCACAGGGGAAGGTTCTACACACTCAGCTAGGATCACCCAGCCAATGAGCAGCTGCTTGTGATTCCATCAAACCACAGAGTGACTGCCTCGTGATCCCACACAGCCAATGAGCAGCTGCCTCGTGATCCTACCCAGCCAATGAGCAGCTGCCTCGTGATCCTACCCAGCCAATGAGCAGCTGCCTCGTGATCCCACACAGCCAATGAGCAGCTGCCTCGTGATCCTACCCAGCCAATGAGCAGCTGCTTGTGATTCCATCAAACCACAGAGTGACTGCCTTGTGATCCCACACAGCCAATGAGCAGCTGCCTCATGATCCTACCCAGCCAATGAGCAGCTACCTCGTGATCCCACACAGCCAATGAGCAGCTGCCTTGTGATCCTACCCAGGCAATGAGCAGCTGCCTCGTGATCCCACACAGCCAATGAGCAGCTGCCTCGTGATCCTACCCAGCCAATGAGCAGCTGCCTCGTGATCCTACCCAGCCAATGAGCAGCTGCCTCGTGATCCCACACAGCCAATGAGCAGCTGCCTCGTGATCCTACCCAGCCAATGAGCAGCTGCTTCATGATCCCACACAGCTTGGTACTTTCTCCTACTCTACTACTCAGTAACTTTAGCCTTATGGTCTAGAGACTGGCAAACCAATTATCACTACCCTTTCAAACCACAAGGATAGCAAGCCACAAGTTTCTAGACGCCTCACAGTTCTTATCTGTACAACTGTCTTCTGCTTCCTATAGTCTTAGTGGACAGAAATCATACATATGATGTGAAGAGTACAATAGCCCTGTGCTCACTCTAAAACCACTTATCCGTGTCTTGTTATCCTCGTCTCTATCTTCATGGCCTGGTGGACAACTCCAGCACTTACCAAGGGCCTTAGATGCTGATAAAGAAACTCAAAAGACTGTCCTTAGTTGTAATTTGTATTCTGCATTTCAGCAAGAGGACCGCAAGCACGTGCTTAGTAAATACCGACTGCCTGACTCTCTGGCCGCTCCATTAAGAGAGAATCGGGACAGGTTGGGTGTGGAGGTGGTGAGAGTTGAGGAATCGCAGCCAGGGGTTCTTCCACCTGCCGTGGTGATGCTGAAGGACTGACCTGGGTTAGTCCAAGATCTCTACAGTATCCTGCAAACCATGTAAAGCACCCTGGAGTATGTGATCTATTTTCTACCTCAAGAGAGCAACGGCTCCCATTTCAACATGACAAAGCTCTCCCATGCAGGGCCACGTGACTGAGAACCTGCTGGAGCAACACAGTGAAAACCGAGCACCGACAGCTCCTCCAGCAGTGCCTAGTGCCAGATGACAAGGCCGCCGGTGTGTAGATACATGCGGACACATCATACTGCAATACACTGCAAACCTCGTCGGGCGGAGTAATGCACCATGTCTACCATGTCTAGGAGGCAGTCTCCTCCCTCCTAGATCTGCCTGGTCTCTGTGGGCATTTGGGCAGAAGTCTCCTGTGGCCTCCGTTAGTTAGTCTTGAGTTACTAGGTGATTTTAGATGACAAACAGTGCTGGGAACTAGAAGATCTGTTGGTGATGAGTGGCATGGTCAAGGTCGCAGGGCAAGCTGGGAGTGGACCCCAGGCCCCTGGCCATAACTGATGGGATGTAGATGACTAGTTTTTCTCAACCTCTAGCTCTAACCCTCTGTGGGGGAGCTAAGGAGCTCCTGATCCCCGTGTCTCTCCCTTCTGTAGTTTGCAGCCCGCCCCCTGTGTGCCTGCTCATGAGCTGTGCCTCTCATGAGCTGCTCAAACAGAATGAGGGGTCAGACCTCCGAGGGGACATATCCTCTCGTCCCTTCTCCCCCATCTCCTGTCCACCACAAATTCTTGAGTGGGGGCCTCAGGGATGAGAACAGGTCCACCCCTGAGGCTCGGGAGCCCAGGTGTGCTGATCTCCAGCAGCCAAGGTGAGGTCAGGGGCCCCGAGCAAGGGGCCGGGGTCGAGTGGCGGAAGGTTTGGCTGTCCCCAGGCCTGGAAGAATGGAAGTCCCGGCGGAAGCACCTGGTGGTAACGGAAATCCAGGACAACTTTTATTATCCCCGTTCACAGGTCCATTCAGCCTCCATTGGGGGCTTCCTATTTCCTCCGCTGGCACCTCACGCTCATTCGTAACAAGAGAAGCCATTGTGCTCCTCAGTTGTGGGCCAGGGGCTCCCCTGGGCCGGCATTAAATACATCGACCCCTAGACTTATTTTTAAAATTGCATTCCCCACTGAGCCACCGCTTATTTTTTCCTCCAACCACAATGAAAACTATAGTGGGTAGTTTTCTCCCAACTCCAAGAAATAGCTGGAAAAACAACTGCACAGTATCTTCAGAACCCTTTCACGGGGATCCACTGGAATCCCCAAGTGGGAAGGAGACCCGCTCCCCCCAGCTTCAGTTCTAGATTCTGGTGTTGCCTGTGCCCGCAACTCCTGGGTGAGCAGAGGCCACTGCCTCATGCAAGGACTTGGTTCCCAGCTGGCAGTGAAGGAAGGAGCCAGTCCCCTCGGTCCATTCCTGTAGATGGTGCTCGGGCCATCTTGGTCTTTCATGCCATGATCTGTGTTCCTGGCAGTTTGGTGATGGCTCCTCCAATCAGCTGGCCGGCGGGGCAGCCAGCAGAACTCATAAGCAAACACTCGTGGGGAGTCATTTAGGTTTTGTCCGCTCTCCTTACTGGCGGAAGAAATTCTCACTTTGATTCTTGCATAAACAGTAAGGACACCTCCCAGGAGGTGTCAAAGCAGTCAGAAAAGGGATGAGAGATCAGGCTCCACTTGAAGGGTAAAAGCAGGCAAGATTTCCAACCAGAACAGATGGTACGCAATGCAAGGAAAGCTCCAGATACAGGATTCCAGTTGGACATAGAAGATTCTCTTTGAGGACAGGGCAGGGGGGTCTGACATCTCCTGAGGGGCGGGGTGGGGTGGGGTGTGAAGAATCTGATCAGCTTTTGAGGGTGAATAGGGACCAGCCAACTTGGGAGGGCCATTGCTGACTTGGCCAGAGTCTTACTGAACCTAAAAAGCAGATTCTGCAAGGACAGACACGAAACCCTGGAGGGGCTGAGGAACCTGCCTGATGTTCAGTCCAGCAGACAGGGTTTGACAAGCCCCGGCTGCAAACGTGGCTTTGTCTCCTGCGTCTCTATGGCCCTTGGCGAATGCGTTCTTTCTGTCCTTTCCTGGAAGTGAGTTAGGGCTTGATTGTGACTCAGTTGCCTTCAAAATCTGAATCCAAGATTGGAGGAGTGCTTAGGAGAGGACTGGAGCCCCAGACTGCTGGATCACCCCCGCCCCGGGCAGCGGTGGCAGCCACTGCCTGGGCTGGCATCTTTTGTCATTTGCTCCTTTTTCTTCTTGGTTGCCTGTAGCTGAGAGGAGAACCCCACGGGCAGGTGACGCAGAGCGCGGTCAGGTACTGGACTGTTCCCATCCGCAGTGGGGCTCAGCCCATAGTGAGTACCTCCGTGTGTGAAGGACGAAGGCGAGGTGTAGGGTGGGGCGGGGGGGGGCATTCACATCCGCTGAGCTCGGCAGATCCGCCCGAGGTGAGGCTCTGTGGGCACCTGGCTTGTCCTGGGTTCTTAAATGGATCGGGACAACCTTGCCAGATTGTGAGCCTTGATCTGGCGTTTTGCTAGGTGGCAGGGGGGGGGCAGTCAACAAATTATACAGCAACCCCAACTCCCTGTCAGTCTCAGGCCTCAGTGGGCGAGAAGAGAACCAGGCTCGGACTGGGACATTGAGCCGAGGGCCCCTGCAGACGGGCTGAGGGGAGGTGGGGCGGTGGCTCCTTGTCTGCCCAGCTGGCTCTCTGCGTGCCCCTCCCCTTGCTCTGTCTGAAGTGGGGAGAGAAACAGGGCTGATGTGCTATGAGGAGCTGCCCTCCCTTGCTGGCCTGCTTCGGCTAACCAGTACCGCAAGAGCCCTTCGGTGGGTGCTTCCATCCCAGTCAACATCCGGGGACAGTGGACTCCAGAGGTTTGCGGTGCCCACAGTCACACAATGACACAACGGCTCATCCAGCCAAACCTCACAGCAGGGACCATGTCAGTCATTCGCCCTGCTTTACTGACACGGTGAGAATCCCACGCGGGAGCCAGGCTGTGTCCTGGCTCTGTATATAGGAATGTCTTAGGATAAGCTGCCAATTCAGAAGAACTCTGCTGCCTCAGATCCCAGCTTCCTTTCACTATATGCCAGGCGCTTCTGTGGAACAACTTGGCAATGAGCTGCAGGAGGCCCTGCAAGCTGGGGAGACCAAGGGGAGAGTCGGGGGCCTGACTGGCTCCTGGAGCTTGCTGGGTCGCAGCCACCGCCTTAGCAGTGAACTTGTAGTCTGAGTCGCAGCCACACCACCTGGGAAGGTCTGGCCCTTTCCTCACCTCGGCCGGCACCCAGCTACCTGCAGCACACAGGATGCCCAAATGCATGCAGGCACGTGTGTGTGTGTGTGTGTGTGTACCTACATGCATGCACGTGCATGCACGCACACACACATACATACACACATACACAGAGTGAAGGTGATACCGTAGCTCCAGAAGGCTGGAGATTCATAAGAAGTCTTTGATTGCCTTTGTGTGGCCTTAAGGGTAGGTTTAGCTGCCTTTCTGTCCACCTGAATCCTCAGAAATCTCAGCCCCTGTGCCCTGCCAGGCCTCAGTGGGGCCATGCTTCCCAATGCAGCATCTAGTCCTCAGCAGACCCGACCTCCAGACAAGCCACCAATGTCAGCAGCAGGCTGTGCTGAGGAGACGCACGGGGTGGGGCTGCTCCTCCAGGTCTGTGGCGCCGGATCTCCACGGTCCCTTCTGGTGACTGGGCCTCACTGCTCTCATGGGGTGCATATACTTCCAACATGGGGGACACCCTTTATGAGGTGAACCAGGCTTCCAATAGTTTCCACTCTGATCTCAGTCTTGCTCCTGAGCTTCTTGGAACAAATGGCTCTAATGTTTTGGGAGCAAACTGTGGCCTCCAGACTTCTGAGGGCCGAGTTCCCATGTCCACTCAACATCTCTGCTTTCTAGTAACATCCAGACCTTTCCATGCTCACAGCCCCCTCCAGACAACCCCAGGCAGTCCCTATTCATCTGCAAGTGTATGAACCACATGGGGGTGCTGTCCTTTTCACCCTGTACCCAACTACCTCTGGAGTCTAAATCTCTGACCCCCACATCCTTCGTTTCCCACTCTCGCCTAGACCTCTGGACCTCTGTCCCAGCAAATCCTAGGAAGGTTGGCCTGGGCTCTAGGCCTGTGGAGTATGGGGGTGGGGAGCCCCAGTTTCCCTCTTGCTTTTCCAGGGACTGTCCGGCTGGATAGGAAGTGGGCTCCGGGGAAAAGGAAGGATATCTTGCCTTTTATCCGGGTTACAATGCTGAAAGTGAGCCAGCTGGGGGCAGGGCTGGAAGCAAACGCCAACCACCCCCAAAGAAAATTATGAATGGGAGACTCCACAACAATGCGGGCCCGTGGGGAAGGGGGAGGGCCTAGCCTGTGGACAAACAGCAAGGTCAGGACACACGGCTTGTAAACAGGGGCTCACAATGGCCGCCTTCCTCCCACGAGGCAGGTCCTCCGCAGGCCTGTCCCCTGGGCCCGGCCTCCCCGTCCCTGGTCCTCCTCCCCGGCTGTGTGTCACTGCAAAGCTTGCAGGGAAAAGCAGGCCCTTTGTGAGCCCTACTTCCTCCCCCTGTGGGAACGGCTCCTGCGGGACATCTGCCTGGAGGCTTCTTTCTCAGGCCCCAAGGTGGGAACTGGGGGGGCAGAGGAGGGGGCCGTGACCTGGAGCTGGGGGGGAACAATGAGGGGAGCCCCCAGTTGCCCCTGCCGGGGCCTTCCTTTTCCCACAAGCCTGCTCCTTTGTGTCCGCTGGGGGGAGGCAGGGGCGTTGTTTGTTTGCTTTGGCTTCCCCTGGCCTCTGGCTAGCCTGGTGTCAGGGAGTCTGGAGGCTATGGCCGCTGCAGGCCATGCGGGCGCGGGAAATCTCCCAGCTCCTCGGTGCACAGGACGAGGCTTTACCTGGGCAGAGGCCGGGGTCTGTGGGGAGGGCAGGTGGAGGTGCAGGGCCTCGACGCTAAGTGGAGAGGCGGGAGAACATCTGGAACATTCCATGGGTGCCCAATCCCCCTGGACTCCCTGAGATGGGTCCCAGGGAGTCCCGCCTGGTCCCTGGCCTCTGGTCGCTGGTCCCGCCCCGGGGAGGAGGCTGCCTCCACGCGTGCTCCACAAGCTCCACGGCGCGCGCAGGGCTCAGGGAGGGGAGACCACGAGGATGACCCGCAGACCAGACCCGGCCGCGTCTGGGGAGCACTACCCCCGCTTAGCCTACCTCCCGCCACCCGGCCCCGGCGCATGCGCAGCATACCAAGTACGCCAGCCCTGGCGCATGCGCGGCAGAGCAACTACGCTGAGAGCATGACACGCGCCACCGGCCCTGGCGCATGCGCAACAGAGTAACTACCCTTAGAAGCAGAGATCCTCACCTGATCGCGGCGCATGCGCAGCAGAGCTCAGCACGACCCCTGCCATCCGGCCCGGGCACGTGTGCAGCTCGGCTCCCAGGGCTGCGGCAGAGCGGCGGAACACCCTCCGCCGTCTCCACCTCCCCCCCCCCCCCGGGCTTGCTGTGGCCCTGGCGTCACACAGGCACCCTGGCGGGAGGTACCTGAGAACTCCGGTCCGGTGGTCTGTGACCAGAGACGAGGCCGGGCCTCACGGGCCAGGCGCAGGAGAACAAGGCGGGCCAAGCCCTTCTGGCCACGCCCCTTCCCCAGGCACGCCTCCACCTCGGCCACGCCCCTTCCCGGCCACGCCCCTTCCCGGCCACGCCCCTTCCCCAGACACGCCCCACCTCGGCCACGCCCCTTCCCGGCCACGCCCCTTACCGGCCACACCCCTTCCACAGGCACGCCCCATCCCGGCCACGCCCCTTACCGGCCACGCCCCTTACCGGCCACGCCCCCTGTCCAGACCGTCCGCCCCACTGGCTGGCCCGGCCAGGCTTTGGCGGTGCGCCCCGCTCTGGCCTCGCGGATGGATCCATCCTGGACCGCGCACAGCCCGATGGAGGCGGGGAGCGGCCGTGCGGTGCCCGGCTGAGTCCCGGGCACGGCATCCTGCCTGGGAGCTCCGGGCTCCTCCTCCCTCCGCTTCCTGGCCACCATGTCATCCACGTCTCCACCCTCCGTGATGGACGGACCCCTGGAAACGGCCGGTCAGATGAGCGATCCCTCCGCGCTGGCTTCCCTCAGGCTTTCCGCCCCCGCGAGGTGACGGCCTGGCTCCCGGGAAGGAAGAAGAGAGGAGGGAAAGGAGGGAAAGGAGGGGAGAGAAAAGAGGGAGGGGAGGAGAGGGGAGGGAAAGGAGGGAGGGGAGGGGAGAGAAGGAGGGGAGGGAAGAGGAAGGAGGGGAGAAAAGGGAGGGGAGGGGAGAGAAAGGAGGCTGGGAAGGGAGGGGAGGAGAAAGGAGGGAAGAAAGGGAGAGGAGGGGAGAGAAAGGGAGGGATCTGCCCGAGACACCCCCTCCCTTGTGTGGCAGTTCTGCTTTTGATATTCCGAAAACTCTCCATCCTGCTTTCCACTCTTGTTCTATGAATTTACAATGCCCTCCGACTTTTACCATCAGTAAGAGTCCCTCTGAACGGTGTGAGGAGCCGCCTCATTGTGACTTTGGTGTGCATTTCCCTGGTGCTTAGTGACACTGAGCACTTTTTCCAGTGCCTACTGGCCATTTATTTGTGTCTTCTTTTAAGAAATGTCTGTTGAGGCCTTTCCCCGTCTTTGGACCAGGTATTTGTTTTCTTGCTTCTGTGTTGTATGAGTTCCTCAAACATTTTGGATATGAGCCCCTTATTGTGCAGATGACGTACAGATATTCTCTCCCCTTCCCTAAGTTGTCTTTTTGTGTTGCTGACATCTTTCTTGGCTCTGCAGCAGGCAGACCTGTTTATTGATTTCTGCTTTGTCACCTGCACTTTGGGGTCATCTCTAGCCCAGCACTGGCAGAGTAAAGAAGGAATACAGTTCCTGAGCCTCCAGCCATCCTGGATGTCCCATTATTAACCCTCCCATCATTTTGCTCTCAAAACACAGATGCCACTGAAGGCACCTGTCAGAAATAGGCTCTTGGTTCAACGCTAGTTCTGTCTGATTACAGGGATGACAAGAAGCGTTCTCCATGGCCAGTGGCTCCCACTGCCTCTTCTGCTGAAGCATGAGGACACTCCCCTTGGCGCTGGCCAGCTGGAGGACATGGTCAGCTGGCTTCCCAGGGACGCGCAGCATCCTCTGCAGCTGCCCCATCTGGAGGGCAGAAGCTTCGCAGGCTCTGCTTTGGGAAGTGAGCTGTTGGTCTCCATCACACAAAGGGAAGCCAAGGCCGCCGGGGCTTCTCAGTGAGGCTGGTGTGGTCTACGCAGCCTTGGCTGCTTAGAAGGATGGGACAGGATTGTCTCAGTCCTTGAGAGCCCTCCTGGCCAGGGCAGGATGAGGAGGCACTGGCCCATGATCCCCAGCCTTCCCCGTTGGCACAGTGGTCAGCGTTGTTGGGGTGAGGAGAGTACTGACCGGGCTCGGCCCAGGTCAGCTTGTCCTCAGTTCATGTCTCAGCTGCGCTGTGTCGGTTGGTCCGTGGCCAGCGCCAAGCTCCCCCAGGCTGTCACCCTACGCTGTCTGTCGCGTCTCCCAGCACAGAGAACTCACCTGCCACCCATTCCACGTGGCCTGAGAGAGTGAACGCGTGTGTGAATCTTAAATCCAGGGATGTGTTCCACCTTGGGACACCGATGTCTTAGCGGAAAGAAGTCCTGCGTTCGGATTGCTTCCGGTGCCTTTTGACCTTCAACTCTGAGTCATGACCTTTGTAGCTTATTGAGCACAGATGGCTTTTAAAGGAAATCCACTGCCTGCCCAGGAGGAAGGGGGCTTGGATGGTGCTCAAGCCCCCGGTGCAGGAGCTGCTGAGCATGCTCGGACATGGGAAGAGGCTGGGACACAGCCGCAGCTGGAGCGAACCGAACCGAAGTGGTTCTGGAGGGAAGCGGGGCTGTCAGGACAAGAAAAAAATCCCAGTCATGTGACTGTGACAGAAGACAAGACAACAAACCCCTGCCCTTCTCCCTCCTTCCTCCTCCCCAAAGGTGTGTGCACACCCAAAGACATGCAGCATGCCCCGCACACACACCATGGCCAACACGTCAACTCTTGAGTAGAACCCGTTTTCTCGGTGGAAGCTTATGCAGTGCAAATGCAGATCACACTCCCAGGGGTAACACGGATTTGGATAAGACAGGGCAAATGGTCTCATGGAGACTGGCAGAGAGGGGCGGGGCAGACAGGTGGGAAACTGCAGGAAGCCCTTCTCTGAAGTGGGGAGCAGGGGTGAGCACCTGTGGCTCCTCTTTGAATGTCTGGGGTCTAGAACCTCCCCGGGCTGTCTCGCTGGAGGAAGACTGGGGAGAGGTTATGCCCTCTCCCAGGATTAAAACTGCAGCTCAGAGGAGTTTAGATAAGGGAGTTTAGTTCTACCTTGTTTCCGGGTGGAACATTCTACCTTTCTGCTCTTCACTCATCGGAGATGCATTCACCAAGTGCACAGGAATGGTGTCAGGAGCTGCTGGCTGCTGGCTTTCTGTGTGCAGGTACTGGGGCTGGACCACGGGTCTCGATGCTATCCTCAGCTGTTTCGCTCAAGGCTGATACCCCTTGAGCCACACTCTACTTCTGGACTTTTTGGTAGTTAATCAGGGAGAAGCGCTTCATATACCCACGCTGGATTTGAAGAGTGATCCTCAGATCTCAGCCTCACAGCAGCTAGGATGACAGGTGTGGCCCACCAGCGCCACTTTAACACGCCTGTCACTGGAGCTTTGTAACGGCAGAAACCAAACTTGCTTCTCAGACACTTGGGAATGCCTCTTGCCTGGACCCATTCTGCCACCTGGTGGCCACTTCCAGGAACTACACTCACACCCTGGCCAGTCTCTTCTGAGCGCTTTTTCCTCTTTGGGCCTAAAGGAAGCCCCAAGTTCACTTTGCAGAGTTCTCCCCACCTGTGTCTGTAACTTTCCAAAGACCCTGGGACTTCTGTGGACTATGGCAGGGCCACCCATTCCTATGCATAAGCCAGGACTGCTGTGATGTGGGCACTGAGCACTGCAGAGCAGCAGCCTGATCCGATTCCAGGCCAGGCTCCGAGAGGCTCTGTGCCTCTCCCTTGCTCACCATGACAAATAATGCATACACGTGAACAGTCTCCGTCAAACAGTGACTTGTGAGCCACACAGAGGCCTTGTGACACTCCGGTCCACATTCTGATAGGAACGGCCCAAACTTGAAGAAGCCTGTGCTGGGCTGTCCTTGGTGACTAAAGCAGGGATCGTTCAAGAAAATACTAGAACATGGACCTCAACAAACTGCTTCCTCTACTCATGAGCTGAGTACAGAAATGGGGAGCAACTGCTTGGAAAGCTTCGTTGTGACCTCACGGTGCCCAGCTTAGGACAGCAGTCAGGGCGGGCACGTTCTCAGAGCACAGGGGAGGCGCTGGGATCCTCCCAGGTCTTCTGAGGACTCTAGGATGTCTAATTTAATAAGATAAAATGCTAAGAGTCATAGCATTCATCTCCATTGCCCCCTCCCCAGCTTCCCTGGAGCGCCGTTGAAATTCATTCTTACTGCCTCTGTTCCTACCTGCTACCCACAGAAAGCACAGCCCGGGCCTGGGGGCAGGGCGGGGGGGGGGGAGGAACCAGTGGCAGGTTCTGTTGAGATAAAGGGAATCCAGTTGTGAGGGACAGGGATTCCCAGCTGAAGACACACACAGAATGCTTCCTCCACGGGTCTACACAGGGAGGGTGTGAGAGGAGCAGGAGGTGGAGGACCAAGGGCGGGAGGATGGAAACTCCAACCAGAGAGGACAAGGAGGAGACATGGGACTGAGAAGGGGCCCAGGATGCTGTAACTAGTCAGTGGGATTGCCAGAGAAACGTGTGCACAAGTAGCCACAGAAAAGATAAAATGACAGCCTGTGACGTGCAAAGACACGAAAGGGTGGGGAGAAGGGGAAGAGGCCGGGAAGGAGCGGGGAGGAAGAGCCAGCAAGCCAGAGTCTCGAAGAACCGATGAACTAAAGCTGCTGGGGAGAGAGCTGGGTCCAGAGGATTTGCAGCAGGTGCTGTGTGCACGGTGCCCCCGCTGCATCTCTCCTGAGGGGCCCCAGGAAGGACCCTGATGCATTTCCATTGATCCCAAAGCAGCTACATATGGAGACTGGACTCTGGGACGTCCAGCGTCACGTGCTTGGCTCTTGGCCCAGGCTGGAATCTTGTCCGTTCTTGGTTGAGCAGCTGCTGGTAGCTCGCGGCTTTCCGGACCACCTCTCGCTATTGCTGTGAGAAGCTGGCCGTGGGGTGGAGCCTGACAGGTGGTCCCCTCCGCCTGCTCCCCCCTTCCCCTCCCCCCTGGGCGCAGATCACATCACCTCACAGACCCTGCACGCTTTATTCCCAGGTGGAAATGCCTCTGAGCAGCACGGGGGGCAGAAGGCAGAGCAGAAGCCCGCGTGCCAGGCTGCGGGCTGCGCGGCCCCCCGAGGCCTCGGTGCGCTGCGGCTGCTGCTCCGGAAGGGTTATCTTTTTCTCGGTGTTAAGGGGCTTGCCTTCCATCTGGGTCAGGGTCTGGATCCAGAGGTTGTAGTTGGCCAGCGAGGTGTATATTCCAGGGGTGTCCTTCTGTCCACAGCTCTTGCCCCAGCTGATGATGCCCACCTGGTACCACTGACTCCCGGGCTCCGCGGTGCAGACCAGGGGCCCTCCACTGTCGCCCTGTGGGCAGAGGGCGCAGGTCAGCAGCGGCCACGGAGGCGGGACCCAGCCCACTCGGGCATGTGGTACACGGGAGGAGGGTGGGCCTGTGCCCAGGGCTGGGGGTGTCGGGGCAGGAGGCCCCTGTGCTGCGGGTCCTCTCACTGGAACACAAAGAAGAGGCAGGAAAGGGGGGCATGAGCAGGGTATGAACAGGATATCTCCCTCAGCTCCTTTAGCGGAAGGAGCGTGAGCCTCGAGGAGGAGACAGGACTTAGCGGAGGCCACGCGAGCCTGGGCAGAGCCGGGCCAGGACTTCAGGATGGCCAGCATTTAGCCAAGCCCTCCACCACGGCTCCTCCTCCCTCACCAGACGCGCTGAGCACCCACAGCTCGTCTGGGGTCTCTGTTTGGTGGAGGGCGTCTTACTTTGTACACTCCTGCCTAAAACTTTGCCTTCTACAGAACAGGGTGAGAACTAGCCTTCAGCAAACACCCCGTCCTTCTACGCAGCCTCTGTGTCCAGGACTTGGTCAAAATGGAGGTCATTCCAGTGAGGTAGGAGCTGGGAAAAGGCCATAAAACATCTGGGGCAGAACACCTGAAGTATTTGTTCCAGGGGTGCATCGCGAACATTCCTGTACATCGAGGAGGAGCCCGCATCCCTTCCCAGACAGCTGGGTGTGTTTGTAAGTAGATGACGTTCTGTGTGTGGAAGCCTTTGGATGCAAGGCAGCAAGGCTCACCCTGCAGTGGGCCCCGGGAAGAGCTTTCTCCCAAGGGCTCTGGCTAGAAGCCAGGCAGAGTCTGGTGAGAGCCTGACCCCAGCATCCCCAGTGGGCATCTGCGAGATGGACGACACGCAGGCCCACCCAGCCCAGGCTGGGTGCAAGAGGCCCAGGATTCTAGCCAGGCTCCCACCATGATCTGGTGGGACCCCTGGCCCAGTCATGTCCATTCGCGGTCTCTCATCTGCCCCGTGGGGAGAACGAGGTTGCGTGCAGTCCATTGTACCTAGTTACTGAGTGTGCAAAAGAGTGCAAAGTGACCACACAGTCACACCAGAGTGGCTGACGATAGAAGCCAACCCTGCCTTCTCATCCACGAAGTAGAGTGTGGATGCCATGTCTTCCACCTCTGAATGAAATTCTGGAGCAGTGGAATCTGTGGCACTGGGCTTCCCTCAGAGACCCTTGCTCTCCCCATCACTGGCCGCAGGGCGGCGCCACACCCGGGGTCACAGTCCACCGGAGAAAACGGCCCATCTTTTCACATTAAGCAATAAGAGATTACTCTGTGGCCCAAAGCCTTTCTGCCACGAGCCGCCTCTCCCGCACTGTGTACGGGGAAAAGAGCATGCTATGCTTCAGACACAAATCCGAGTCATTCATTCATTCATCCCCGGAGCCCAGAACCCGTTCTCCAGTCTTCTAGGTATCAATTTAAAATTTTTTCCTTAAAAAAAGTGTCATGTTACTATAGGGAAGCAATGAAGCTAAACGCTGCTTTAATGGAAGCTACCTAAGGTCTGGTTGTCGGCCCAGCGGCCTGCTGGCTGAGCCACGGGGACTCGGCTCCCCGCGGGCACCATGCTGCGGAGCGCGTGAATGAATGAGTGAAAGGTGACTCCCTGTGTGGGTCACAAGTCCTCCTTGGCTTTTTGTTTCTATTTATCTATCTATTCCTTTGTGCCAGTGCTGGGGCTCGAACCTGGGGCCCGGGCGCTGTCCCTGAGCTTTCTCACACAAGGCTGGCCTGCTCCTACCTGTGCCACACCTCCACTTCCAGCTTTTTGGGGGTTAATTAGTGGTCAGAGTCTCATCGACGTGCTTGCCTGGGTTGGCTTTGAACTGCGATCCTCAGATCCCAGCCTCCTGATTCACTAGGGTTACACGCATGAGACACTGGTGTCATTTTCCCAGAAATGGAAAACGCAGGTTTTCCGAGTGTCCCTAACGAACACCAGACGTGTTTCCGTCAGAGAACTGCGTGCTGACCGGAGCACCCTCGAGGGGAAGCGCTGCCCCCTGCACGTGTGCACACGCCTCCGGGGAGCCGGCCTCTTGTCGCGGTTACCTGGCACGCGTCGTAGCTGGAGTTCCCATACCCGGCACACAGCATGTTCTTGGTGAGCTTTGGGAACGTGGCCACACACTTCTTCCAGTCGCCAATGACCATGGGCACTTTCATCAGCTCGGCCGTCATGGATGTTTTGTCCTCTGCCCCAGGGAGAAGCTCATCAGAGAAGCCACGGCCGGTGGGTCTCCCCTGCACATCCCACAGCCACAGCCAGCTGCGGCGTGGACGGTGGGTCTCCCCTGCACATCCCACAGCCAGCTGCGGCGTGGATGGTGGGTCTCCCCTGCACATCCCACGGACGGTGGGTCTCCCCTGCACATCCCACGGACGGTGGGTCTCCCCTGCACATCCCACGGCCAGCCGCGGTGTGGACGGTGGGTCTCCCCTGCACATCCCACAGCCAGCTGCGGCGTGGACGGTGGGTCTCCCCTGCACATCCCACGGCCAGCCGCGGCGTGGACGGTGGGTCTCCCCTGCACATCCCACGGCCAGCCGCGGCGTGGACGGTGGGTCTCCCCTGCACATCCCACGGCCAGCCGCGGCCTAGAGCTGCCGCACCCGGTCCCCGCGTCCGCCGTCACCTTGTGCCTCACTGCCGTCAACTCTTCCACCTGCCACCCAAGCTTTTCCAGACAGCCCCCTACTGGCCCCATTCCTCTCTTTTAGAACCTAGCCCTCCTCCGGCTCCACCCCGGCCAGCCCTGCAGACTCCCTTCCTTGATTTCCCAGCAGGGTCCTGCCTGGTCATGGGAAGTGGTTTTGCAGTCCAGTGATAGAGCAGAATGCAAGGCTCTGGGGCATGGCCTTGGGGCATGGGTTGGCTGCCAAGCTCAGGGCCGTGATAGGGAGTTGGTGCCGGGGTCTGGGGACCAGGACTTTTCTTCTTGCCTGGATGTCTCTCCTTTTCATCAACTCTGATCACATCGAAATCAAACTCTTCCTGAGCATTTGTAATCTTGTCTACCCACATCTGCCTCCTCCTCCTCCTCCACTTCTCCCTCCCGAGCACAGCATGGCGCCAGAGCACCCCTCCCCTGAGTTCCTGAGGTGCCCGCAGGCTCCAGGCCCAGCCGGCCTGTGCCAGTGCTGTGACCTGAGCACGTACTGTGCGGGTCCCTCACTCCTGTGAGAGCCTTGGCTTGGTGGGTTTGGGGTGATCATTCTCCCTTTCTGCCCCACGCCTTTTCTCCTAGTTTGGCAAAATGACAACCTAACAGGTACCACAGACTTATTTCTAGGAGCAGCTGTCCGCCCTAAGCACCAGGAGAAGCCTAGCCGGAAATGGAACCCTCAGACCAGGGGGACGTGGGTGGGTGAGGGTGGAGGTCTCTCCTCTTCCTCCTCCCCGCAACGCCCTCCTGCAGGGCTGGGGAAAGCACGTACTTGGCTTGGTCTGGCCCCACCCTGCTACCCAGCACTGGTGCCAGCGGGCGGGGAGCGGCTGCGGGGGCAGGCAGATGGGCACCACCGCCTCGTTGAACTGGATGGGCGAGGTGAGCAGCAGCAGGGCGATGTCGTTGTCCATGGTGTCTTTTTGGAAGTCCTTGTGAAGAATGATGCTGGCGATCTCCTTTACCTCCATGGACGGGCTCATCAGGTTGGTTGTCCCCACGATGATGCTCAGCTCCACTGGGCTGGTGACCCAGAATGGGGGGGGGAGGGGACGGGAGGAGAGGTCACCGAGATCACAGGCCATGGACCTGCTCCGGTCCTGGTGTGCCCACGGCTCAGGGCGGGGATTGACCAACAAGGCAGGCAGGCGTGGGCCACTATGTCTGCTGGGCACACAACCAGACATGCAGACCGAGGGAAAACTAGATCCATACTGCTATAGCTGTTAGATTCTCAGCGAGGATACCAAAATGTACATGCAACAATCTGACACCGAACTCCTAGCTCAAGGATCATAGTCTGAGTTTTCAAGTAAAATGTGATCAGTAGTGGAAAAACAAAGAAGTAAAGCCAGGCGTTCCTGAGTAGCACGCAGAATGGGCATGGGCTAAAGCTGGGATTTCAATTCCGGGCCTCTGTGGGAGGCGCGCAGGGGGGGTCGGCCATGACGTCATCCCACCTCAGTTTCCCTATTTATAAAGGTACTCACACTAGTGCAGTCTTAGTGGAGTGTCTGGTGCACATTAGTAATCAGCAATTGGTCCATGTGCACTCATCAAAGAGGAGTAGACAGAAAATTCGAGAAGGAATGGTAGGAGGAGGGGCTTGCTGGCGGGACTGGCAGCGTGAGCTCGGAGGACCCAGGATGGGCACTGGCTGTCTCCTGCCCCAGCCTGAGGGAACTCTGCCATCGGGGCTGGCTAAGGACCAGGACGACCTGGTTGCCAGCACCCCAGGCCCCGGGTACTTACAATATGTCCTGAGAATTGACGCAGTGAGCGGCCGTGAGGACCCACCAGGCGCTGATGATGGAGCCGCCACACAGGTGCTGGTTTCTTGCCTGGATACTTATCTGCCACGGGAACTCCCCCACCTCAGCCTCCAGCCCCCCGACAATCCGGGAGTACCGAGTTTTCCCCTCGAAAACAGGTCTTTCACCACACCCTGCTGGAATGGAAGAGAGAAGGGAAAATGGGCACCAGTCAGCCCAGAGGTTCTGTAAATGTTTTCCCTTGCAGCTGGGTGCTGGTGTTCCGAGTCACCTGAGAGGTTGACAGGTAAGGATTGTGGTTCGAAGCCAGGTCGGGCAGACAAATCTGTGAGACTATCTCTAATAGACCAGCAAAAGGCTAGAAGTAGAGGTGTGGCTTAAGTGGTAGAGCACCAACCATGAATGAAAAAGCTAAACAAGAGGGAAAGGCCAGAGTTCAAGCCCCAGGGCCAGCACACACATTCTCCTTAGAATCAACAGAAACTTTGGAGATGCAGTTAATCAGCTGATTCCAAAATGGCCACCAAGTGGGCTCAGAGTAACCCTTATAAAGTCCTGAAGAATGGTGAAATAAGGCAGGGAAATATCAGACGCAGCCAGGTGCTGGCCTCTCACGCCTGTAATCTTGGTTACTTAGGAGGCTGAGACCTGGGGACTGCGGCTTGAAGTCAGCCCGTGCAACAAAGTCCACAACACTCTTGTCTTCAATGAACCACCAGAAAACAATCAGAGGTGGTGCTGTGGCTCAAAGTGGTAAAGTGCTAGCCGTGGGTGAAAGAGCTCAGGGACAGCGCCCAGTCCCTGAGTTCAAGCCCCACAACCAATAACAAATAAAAAAGGCAAAGTGAGAGGAGAAGGGCACCAAGAGATGCTGCCAGGCCCTCCCTCATTCCCTCTCAACTCCAAGGATGGAAACAAAGGGCTCAGAGAGGTTAACACCCCCCCACACACAGCACGTCCACAGGAACACAGGTCCCGTCCACCCCTAAGTCCACCCTGGGGTCCCATGTTAGAGTCCTACCCTACAGAATGGTGTGCTAAGGATCGTGTGGCTCAGCCAGTTTGTGCTAATTTTGCACAGCAGATCAAGGAAATGAAGAGATGCCAGAGGCCATGAGGAAAGTGCCAGAACCTCCTATAGAGGCCAGACTCCCAGAGGGTGGTCCACAGCAAATGGGTGGGAACAGATGGACACACAGGCCCCAGCTGTCTCAACCAAAGGAGACCACTCCCGGCTCTGGTCCAGGCCAGGCCCACTGGAGTTAAAAACAAAAACAAAAGTGGGGGTGGGGGGCACTGCTGATTCTAAAGACCCCAAGACCCACACAGAGTTTGGATCTTTTCTTGGTGCTGGTTTTCTACCCGCTCAGAGGAGCAGTGAGGCTTTTGCGGGGTGGGGTGCGGCGTCCCAGTGGAGGTGATCTGGGGTTAGAATAACGGAAGGGGTTGAACAGCCATGGCTGTTCCTCGTACAAGACGAAGTCTTTGGGGCTTGCACTTCCTCTGTGTGTTCACCAGGCCTACTGTGTGCCAGGAGCTGCTTCACGTACATCCAGCCCCCGTCCCCCTCCGCTTTCCCTGCCCCCCTCAGAGGCGGGATCATTATTTCCACCTCCATCTTTACAGTTGGGACGGTAGACACGATTCGCCCAAGGTCACACAGCTAGCCAATGGTCCAATCAAGATCGGAAGCCAAGCAGTCTGCTCTCTGCCTAGAATGTTCTGTTCATAGTTTCCCACCTCCCTCCCTCCCTTTGTCCAGACCTCTGCCAAGCGTCATTACTTCAGAACGGCCTTCCCCGACGGTCCTGGCCGCTGCTGGGCCTCACACTGCCCTGGCTGGGCTCCCCTCAGCATTAGTATGGCCGCAAGCCATTCTGGATCCCTCTCGGCCTGACTCTGTCCCAGAATGGGAGCACTGGGTGGAGAAGGAACGCACCTGCCGCGGGGATGCTGGGTCCTGGGACTGAGACAAACCACGAGGCAAGGATGCTGTGTGGAAATGCATCCTGGTGCCCGCCCTGCCTGCTGGAAGATGTCCACCATGTGATGCGTCTAACAGTGGGGCTGGGACTGAAGGAGGTGCTACGGCGATCTGAATCCTGAACTATTTCTTCCACATATTTTGTTCATGGAGAATTTTCAGTGATAAACAGGAGTGAAAAGTCAGGCTAAACATTCATAATAGAAACGTGATTTGGTTGCATTAAGAAACTGGATGTCCCCTGCTTTCACTATATTTGATGTTGGTATAATTTGTGGAGGAGATGGGGAAAAACAAGTCGGTTAAGGATACAGGTGGACCCGATGCAACTATGAGAAGTACAAGTTGTCATGTCAAAAATGAACTTTACAACTTTGGTGGTGGGGGGGCGGCGGGATTGGGTGGGGGGGCGGGGGGAGGCTGGGAAGGGATGTGAAGGGTAAACAAAGGAGGCTGCAATGCTTGATAAGAAATGTACTCATTATCATGCCCATGTAATTGTAACCCCTCTGTACAATATGTTCACAAAAAATAACAATTAAAATTAAAAATAAATATTTCATACCATCAAAAAAAAAAAAGAAAGAAAGAAACTGGATGTAGCCAGGCACCGGTGGCTCACGCCTGTCAGCCTAGCTACTCAAGAGGCTGAAGTCTAAGGATCGCAGTTCAAAGCCAGCCTGGGCAGGAAACTCCATGAGAGTCTTATTTCCAATAAACCACAGGAAAACCAGTAGTAGTGCTGTCGCTCAAATGGTAGAGTGCTAGCCTTGAGCTGAAGAGCTGATGGACAGCACCCAACCCAGAGTTCAACCCCCTTGACAACAAAAAAAGAAAAAAAAAGAAAGAAAAAAAGTGGATGTACAAGCACGGGAGGAAATATGTCTACCTCTAGACGCCCAGCGGGAGAGGAGTTGGCGGCTGACTTACAGCTGTGGGTCCTCCCTGAGACACAGCCCTGGTACAGTCAGGGCCACACCTGGCTCTGGCGGCCACTCATTAAACAGCTAGAGGACTTTGCTAAAATGGACCTAAGATAATCCCACCTATAAGGCTGACGTGGGGATGAATTCTGACAATGGATGCTGAAGTGCCCACAAACCCTCTGGGTGAAGAAAATCCTTGAGCCACATTGTGGTCAGGGTTTCTCATACGCAATGTTCCCATGGGGGAGACCACAGACCCTTGGTCCCGAGGATGCCCAAACTGCTGGTGCAGAATCGCATAGCAGATTGATGCACAAACCCAAAGCCTGGAGCTGCAATGGCAGCAGAGAGGGCAGGGGGTCAGAGGGCAGGGGGTGCAGGGGGCAGCCAGTGCCTGGGCAGTGGTGCGCTTCGGGTCCCCTTGCCCTGGACCCCAGCCAGGCCGCACTCCCTCGCTGACTGCCTGCTTCATGCAGCCAGGCCCTGGCCATGTCGAGGACAGGCTGTGTTGGGCTCCAGATATGGTGAGGGCCGGAGGGCCAATGGAGCGAGGTAAGCAGCCCTCCTGTGCCCTTGGGGGTGACTCTGGGAGAAGCCTTAGCCCCAGGGCGGTTCCCAGTTACACACACACACACACACACACACACAGAGTCCACCCCGGGGCCTGGGTGCTGACCCACAACCCACTCAACTCAGCTTCCTTCCAGCCTGGGCCGCGGCCTTGGAGAGGCGGACAGCGCATGCGGGGCTGAGAGCAGCAGGCTGCCAGAGCAGGAGCGGCCTTGACCTGCAAGTGCAGAGCCCCACTTCCTCCTGCACCTGCCAGTCACCTCCCTCCCTCCCTCCAGCCCCGGCAATGAGCACCCCAGTATTCTTTTGTGCATAAGTGAAGCCTCCAGCTTCCAAACCAAGGCTCAAGGTCAGACAGGTCAAACTTTGGGCTGGGGAGCAAAGGAGAAGACAGAGAAGCAGCTTTGCGGAGGGGTGGCTGGCAGAGGGGAGCCCCCCCCCGCTCCCCCTGCCCTGTTCTTGAAGCTGGCACCATGGTGGCCACTCAGCCAATTCACAGGCTCGTGTCCACTCTCCTCTCCCTCGCCCTAATGCTCACCACAGACTGGATGACAGGGGAGGGGAGGGACAGCAGTCCTGCCCAGCCCCTCCTGGGTCAGCTGCTCTGGCCAGTGGGAGAGGAGTCCACGTACCAACATCTCCCCCCATGGCTTGGGCAGCGAGGAGCAGCACTAAGAGCAGGGTCATGGCCATGTACGAGGCTGGAGGCTGGGGCGGGGGGGGGGCAGGGAGGCTGGAGGGCAGGAGGCTGGGGGGGGTGGAGGCTGGGCTGAGGAATGAGGCTGCACAGCCTCTTCAGGCCTGGCTCAGCCTCCGATGTCACAATGGGGCTGGGTTGAAAGCAGGCTGAGGTCATGCAGGCTTCTCTCTGGCTTCTTCTCTAGGCCGAGAAGGTCTGCCTAGGGCCTCGTGTGGAGACCCGCCGACCTGGCTCAAACGCCGCCACCGCACTCCGTGGCGCCTAATCCTTCAGGATCCTGGGCTTCCTCTTGTACAGAGCCGTCTCTGTCACTGCAAGGCCGGCTGGCAAAGCCGGGCCTGTGGCCTAGAGGAGGCCTCTCCAGGCACGGACACCCTGCGTGGTCCAGCAGCCTCCTCCTCCTCTGCCTCGCCCCAGCCGAGGAGGACACAGGCCCTGTCTGGGGCTCTTGGCTTCTTTCACTTCTGCCCAGAGGGGGCGACGCCTCTCCTATCACCTGGATTTATCCCACATGACCCCCCCCCCCCGCAGGGCCCTGTGCACCCAAGGGTGAAAAGATGAGACTCAGGCGGCGAGGTGGGGCCGCGGCCTGGCTGGGCAGTGGGATGTGGCCCTGGGGTTACTTATTACCCTTTACCTCGCACACACTGACAGGGGTGACCTCAGAGGCCCCCACAGCTGCTCCATCCACCGCTGAGCGACAGCTACCATTTCCCCAGCGGGAGGTGTGGCTGGGGTTGGAACTCAGGCCCCTGCGCTTGCTAGGTAGGTACTCTCTACTGAGCCACGTCTCCAGACTCTTTTGCACTGGTTATTTTTTGAGAGTTTTTGATCCACCTACTTGAGGCTCCCTGCTTAGCCGGGATGTTAGGGTTAGGGAGCGCCACCCCATCCCTCTTCTTCCCTAGGGGTGGGGTCTCGCAGCATTTTCTGCCCGAGCTGGCCTGGAACTATGATCTTCCCAGCCTCAGCCTCCCACACGGCTGACGGTGTGAGTCACTCATCCCAGGTTCTGGCTGAGAAGGGGTTCTGGAACTTTTCTGCTAGGGCTGACCTCAACTTCACCCTTCTAGGTTGCCAGGATTACAGGCGTGAGCCTGCAAGCCAGCGTCTGGCTTGTATCTCTCATGCATCTGCAGAGCACGTTCTTGATCTAGGTCGGGTTAGTTTGTGGACAGCGTTTGAGAGCAGGCAATGGTCACCCATTACTGAGAGCCGGGCCAGCACCCAAACCCAGGTTCCCCAGCTCTCAGTGGGTGGGCTCCCAGACATACAATCACTTCTGAGCTCACGTGGCTCTCGGAAATCCACGGGAGGAGAGGACACTCGTGGGCTTGCTGAAGACAAAACGGGCTGGAGCTAGAACTCATGCCACGCATGGTCAGCCTCCAACCTGGGCGGCAGGCGAGCCTTCTCCTCCTCTCTCACTTATCATCCATTCTGGCCTAGCAAACGTGTCGAAGGCTACCAGGCCCCATTCCAAAACCTGACAGTACAGACGGGAAAGCTCCTCTTGTCTTCATGAGAGCTGCAGTCGTGGGAGAGACGGCGAGGCCCTGCTGAGGGCTGAGACGGCGTGGGATGGGCATCTGTGCAGTGCAGAGCCACGAGACGGAGCCACGCAGCAACGGGACAGGGCGGGCCTCGCCCACGGGCGCCTGGGAACCACACCCACACCCAGAGGAAGGGAGGAGGGAGCCTTGGCAGTAACTGGGGAGCCCTGAGATAACAAAGAGGCCAAGAGTAAAGCAAGAGATCAAAGATTAGGAAGCGAGCACTTCCTCCCATCTGGGTGACGCGGACTGTGTTTCTGAAAGAGAGCACGCGGGGTGGCAGTGTCCTCTGACTCAGTGAAAGGATGGGAACACTTGAGGAACCATTATTATTATTATTGTTATTACTATTATTATTGCCAGTCCTGGGCCTTGAACTCAGGGCCTGGGCACTGCCCCTGAGCCTCTTTGTGCTCAAGGCTAGTGCTCTACCAACTTGAACCACAGCACCACTTCCAGCTTTTGCTGTGTAGTTTGTTGGAGTCTCAGGGACTTTTCTACCTGGGCTGGCTTCAAACCACGATCCTCCTATCTCAGCCTCCTGAGTTGCTGGGATGACAGGCATGAGCCACCCAGCCTGAGGAACCATTATTTTTGATGGTCTTAAGATAGAGATGAGGAGCCCATCTTAAAACAGGCGTTGAGGAGGTGGGAGAGGGGAGGGCAAAGGGCAAAGGAGAGGTGCGGACACGCTGAGGGCTTCGAGGCTCATCCTCTCCCTGGCCCCCTTCTTCCTCAGAGGTTTCCCCTCCCCCTCAGTTTCCTCCAGCTCCCTGGCGGTGGTCACCCTCCTCTTCTGGCTCTGTTGTCTCCTGGTCACCGTTTGTGTGGACAGGTCCTCAGGGCTCAGGTGCCCGCAGCCTGCCCACACCCTCCTGTATCAGCGCCATCCAGTAAGCCCAGACGTCTCCGGGCCTGTGTGTGTTTGCCGGGCTGCCAGCCTTTCAGACCCACTCTACTTTCTGTCACCTCTCCCGCAGCGCCGCCCGGCACCCTAGCACTGTGCTGAACCTCTTTTCTCTCCCCTTCTTGGCAGACCCTCCATCGCGCTCTTTCTGATGGTAAAGAATGTATTTTTATTTATTTAAAATATAGTTTTAAAAATAGAGCACACAGGGGAAGAACAACAAAAATAACGGAAATGAAGAGTGTGTTAAAATTCTGGGGGACAATACTGGAACGTGAACTCAGGCAGGCTCTCTGCCAGGACCTTTTCCCTTTGTTTTCAGATTGATTCTCTACAGTTCCAAGCTGACTCTGACCTCAGTCTTACTACCTTTACCACATCGGTAGTTGGTATTTTAGCAGTTCTCTGTCAAATCCAGCTTTCTGTGTGTTTTTAGAAATTAGTTTAAGTGGGGCTGGGAAGGTGGCTCAGTGGTAGAGCGCTTGCCTTGCATGCCTGAGGCCCTGGGTTCGATTCCTCAGCACCACATAAGCAGAAAGAAAAAAAAAAAGAAAGAAATTAGTTTGTCTATTGTCACGGTCCTTTGTTTCTTCCTGCTGACCTCAGACCAGCATCTCTTGCCTGGGTCACTAGGGCCGCTTCCCAGAGTGATCCTCGCGTGCCAATACCACCACATGAGCCACTTAAAAAAAGAATTCTCTGGGCTGGGAAGGTGGCTCAGTGGTAGAGCGCTTGCCTTGCATGCCTGAGGCCCTGGGTTCGATTCCTCAGCACCACATAAGCAAAAAGAAAAAAGCCG
>NW_012267290.1:1853284-1861557 GCF_000151885.1 Dipodomys ordii | reverse complement strand
TAAGCAAAAAGAAAAAAGCCGGAAGTGGCGCTGTGGCTCAAGTGGTAGAGTGCTAGCCTTGAGCTGAAGAGCTGAGGGACAGCGCCCAGGCCAGAGTTCAGGCCCCACTACCAGACCCCTCCCCCGAAAAAAAGCCGGAAGTGGCACTGTGGCTCAAGTGGTAGAGTGCTAGTCTTGAGCTGAAGAGCTGAGGGACAGCATCCAGGCCCAGAGTTCAGGCCCCACAACCGGACCCCCCCCAAAAAAAATAATTCTCCCCCTGCCTCCTACCAACCTCATGACAAGGTGGAAATCTAACAAGGCATAGCAGGGCTGTTTTGTTTTTTTTTAGACCTGGTTCTAAGAGAATATAAAATCTCACCCAGACACACAAAGCTCGCTCGTGTTGGAGCAGATGGTGGTGGACTTAACGGCTCCTCCAGGTGCAGGGGGAAGCGTGGGAAGGGCACGTGCTGACAGATGTTGGCCCGCATGGGCCTTGAGGGCCCCGAGCTGCAGCTGCTGAGGGAGCCAGGCAGGGAATGCGGGGCCGTGAGGATGCAGCCGCGCCAGGCCGGCCTCAGCCACGGCTGCCCTCCAGCCCTGGCACTCACTGTGACGTCACCGGGCCCAGCTCTGCCATGCATTTGTGATGCCCCCCTGGAGCCACTGCAGCCGGAGGGGTGCCAGCCTGGGCTGATGGCGGATTGGGCGAGTCTGGACTGGAACAAGAGGAAGATGCTCCCACTTGTGATGGTGTTGCTCCTAGCACTCAGGGGACATGCCCACGATGACGGAGGTCCGTGCCAGCCTACAGTGGGTGTTACCTGGACGTGTGTGTGTGTGTGTATGTGTGTGCGTGCGTGCACATGCGTGCCCATTGTGGGGCTTGAGCTCAGGGCCTGGTGCTCGCACTTGGCTTTTTGGGTCCAGGCTGGTGCTCTTTACTTGAGGCAGCTCCATTTCTGACTTTCTGGTGGTCATTGAGAGCCGAGACTCATAGACTTTACTGCCTAGGCTGGCTTTGAACCATGATCCTCAGACTTCAGTCTGCTGAGCAGCTAGAATTACAGGTGTGAGCCCCTGTCCCCTTTCAGATCTCCTTCCCTTCTGATCTGGAAAATTCCCATCCATCTTGTGCTTTGAGTCCAGGATGCCAGTAGGTCTGCCTCAAATAAAATCCAGGACACCAGTAGGTCCGCCTGCAGATCCAGAGCGTATCAGCAGCTTGTGTGTGCTGCCAACACTTCAACTCGTGTCTTGATAGCCACGCTGGCTTGAGCAAACTTCTCTGCCATCCCCTGAGTTCCAAATACTCGCTCACTGCGTTCTGAACCCCAGTGTGCAGCAATGCTCCAAGTCTGCCCCTTCTTGAGGCGCTCTCCCCCAGCCCCTGGGAACCCTTAGAGTCTTCAACTCTTTATAGTTAGCCCAGTTATAGTCTGTGACTCTTCCTAGCAAGTTCTCTGTTCAAACTACCACACAGTGTCTCCTGAATGGACCATACAAATCTTTGCTGTGTTAGCATAGTCGTATTCCAACCTTTGTTTGTGCATGTGTGTTTTGGTTGAGCTCTGTCTCACAATTCTTTGTGGATGTAATAAACACAAGAGGAGGTGTGATTTGTTGGTGTCTTGTCCCCTCAGCACCTTGCCTGACTTCACCCAGCGTGGGAGGTGCTCACGTGGATCGGGGGTGTGGGGGGAGGCCTTCTCGGGGACAGTGGCTCTTTCCTTGTTTCAGAAACCGTTCGGTGCGGCTACCGACCCGCCTTTCCAAACTCATCGTGGCTGCCATTCCGCGAGCTGCTTGAGGTTCAGCATGGCGAGTTCCCCTGGCAAGTGAGCGTCCAGGCTTTCCAGAAACACGTGTGTGCCGGCGCCATCATCCACCGGTGGTGGGTTCTCACGGCCGCCCACTGCTTCCCGGGAACGCTGTGAGTGTCTGGGACGTCGTCTTCGTTCACACTGCGTCTCGTCCACATGCGATCCGGCCGGTCACCCTCTGGGCTGGGGGTTGAAGCCAGGACTCTGATCCAGGATGTTCCAGTTGACTTTGGAACCAAAGTCTGCTCCTTCTCACTGTCTCCTCTTCGCCATATCACACATCCCATAGGTAGGCAGCAGTATCAGAAAATCAGTCCAGGACATGAGGACAATACACTACCCTCACTCATCCTGCAAGCACACACTGAGCACCTACTGTGTGCTGTTCAAGTGCACAGTCCGCAGTACAGCCAAGCTCCCTGCGGCTCAGATGCGCGCACCGCCTTCTCTCAGACAGAGTCACTGTGCCTCTGTGGCCGGCAGTTTCCCTGGCGTATGGTTTTTTGGCTCAGGGATTCACCTGGGTCTGGGCCTGACTCTGACGTAGCCGAGCTCCAGCCTGGTCTCGCTCTAGACCAAGGCATCACCTCTGGACTCCCCAGTGTTTAGTGTCTGAGTCGACTGTGCATGAATGTGTCGGTGAGGGCCAAGCATCCCACGCCCATGGTTAGCACTGGTGTTTGTATTTTAATTCTTCAGATTAGAAAGGGCCCTGATGAATGTCACCGTGGTCATGGGAGTGAAAACACTGAGTGACATCCGTCTGGAGAGGAAGCAGGTGCGGAAGATCATCGCTCACAACGATTACCGCCCGCCCCGCCTGGACAGCGACCTCTGCCTGCTGCTGCTGGCCTCCCCGGTGCACTTCACCAACTTCAAGATGCCCGTCTGCCTGCCGGGGAAGGAGAGCCGCTGGGACCGGTGCTGGATGGCAGAGTGGGTACCGGCTCAGAGGTATGGTATGTGCGCTCCCCTGGGGACCCACAGAGGGCCGGCACCCGGTGGCCTGGCTGGACAGCACGGTGCTTGGGATGTGGAAAGCTCAGGTCTGAATTCTGAGCATGATCTTTGCTCATCTCCAGGGTCACAGTAACGCCTCCTACAAATAAGCTGCCTAGATTCCATGCGTGAAATGGTACAGAAAAGGTCTCCATTAAAAGCCTGGAACAGAGACAAAAATCTCCAACACTTGAAAGCAGTGATCATTTTGATAGATTTTTCTCCCTACCCCTGCCTCCAGCTGGTTTACAAAGTCCTCCTTCCCACCCGCTGTCCACACGACTCAGACAATCACCCTTGATAACAGCAAGCCGGGGATTGTCTAGAGCAGCAGCAGCAGCAGCAAGGGTTTCTGGGAGGAAGGGAGTGGGAGGGGAGAAGGCCCAAGAGTTCTTTCAGCACCTTGGTCAGGTCAGTCCTTCTTCCGGTGACATTCTCTTCCTCATTTCTCCATTTGGCTCGGCAAGGCTGGGGTGCCGTGGGTATGGGGGTGTTACAGGGCCAGAACATGCCGAGAGGACCCTCCTGCCGGGAGACACGCAGGCCGATGGACTCTGCCAAGGCTGGGAGGAGAGTGGGTGGGGCTCGGCCCACGCAGGGCAGCCCGGGCGCTGGAGCTGCCGGCCCTCCAGGACGCCACTCCTGTGTGCGACCTGGTCACTGCCCATGGTGGCTGCATGCCCATTCTCAGATAGCCTTCCTCCCGTTGCCAGGCCCACACGACAACCTCAACATGAACCTGAAGAAGCTGAGGGTGGTTCAGATTAACAGGAGAGAATGCGCCAAGAGGGTGACCCAGCTCCCCAGGAACTCGCTCTGTGCTTGGCAAGAACTCCACACCAAAGGCACCTGCCAGGTACTCGGCCCGGCCAGGCCCTCCCTCCCCACACCCCAGCTGCTAGGGGCCCAGACCGAGAGGGCAGAGGGAGCCCCGTCTCCCACCCCACTGGCCCTGCCCCACATTCTTAATGGAGGCCCTACTGACTGCTTTCTCCTCTTTTCATTTCCAGGGAGACAGCGGGGCACCCATGGTGTGTGCCAAATGGGGGACCCAGAGGCTCTACCAAGTGGGTGTCTTCAGCTGGGGCCTGGACTCCGGCTCTAGGGGGAGGCCCGGTCTGTTTGTATCTGTGGCTCAATTCATTCCATGGATCCAGAAAGAGACCGAGAAGGAGGGGAGAGCCCTCCCCCTCTCAGGAGCCCCAAGAAGCTCCCTGACCCCTGCTCCACAGTGCTCCGGGTTGCTAGCCCTGGGGTCTCAAGTTCTGCTCGTGTCCATGTTTATCAGCGATAAATTATATGGCTAAGACTCGGACCCATCCATTTTCCTTCTCTTTTCCTACCCATTCTCGAATGCAGCACCCCCCCAAGCATCTGGGGAGCAGCAGGGGTTGGGGAGCAGCAGGGGTGGGCCCAACCCCAGGGCCTGGGAGGTAGACACAGGATTTGATTCTCCAGACCTCAGTGTGATGGTGTCCAACAGCACATGCTTTTTTCCCTCCTGACGCACACTCCTCCCTAGCCACGGGCCAGCCGTGGGCAGGACACACACATACCCGGGAGCCCCCACCCGAGGCTCAGATGCTTCAGGGTCCCGGGACTCGGTGAAGGAGAGTTAGTATCCGTCTAGTTTGGAGCTCAACATGGAGGTTAGGATGGAGACTTACAGACAACACCTTTCCCCCCTCCCCTTGCCATATCCAAAAAATAATTCAGCAGAACAAGATGTCTGTCCTCGCTGTCCCCATGGGCCGCTGACTGGGACCACAGCCAAGTATTCATCACGTGAAAGAGGATTCAAATCTGAGGAAGGCCAGGCGCCCAAGTCTCACGTCTGTCATCCTAGCTACTCAGGAGGCTGAGATCTGAGGATCACGGTTCAAAGCCAGTCCGGGAAGGAAAAATCTGTGAGACTCTTATCTCCAATGAACCACCAGAAAACCAGAAGTGGCGCTGGGGCTCAAGTGGTAGAGCACTAGCCTTGAGCTGAAGAGCTGAGGGACAGCGCCCAGGCCCAGAGTTCAGGCCCCATGACCGACCCTCCCTCCCACCCCCAACCAAAAAAATCTGAGGACAAGAGGGCAAGCGGGTAGCTCCACCAAAAAGAAACAGAAAGAAGGGACTCGGGCCAGGTTGACAGCAAGGACACAAATCTGTTTTTGAAAACCCTCGAGACCATCTTTGAAAACCAATGCTAACGCATTGCAGCCAGAGTGCAATGGACTCTTTTCTAGGCCTTTTGTTATAGCCACATCTACCTAGAACATGTACGAGGGAGACAGCCATGTAGTCCCACATGGGGGCAGAATGTTCACGCGTGCTTTCATGCTGCAGGCACGGCAGGCAGTGGAAGGACTCGGGGATGTGGAGGGGACGGACACACACCGTGCATCCCATAATCCTTACAATAGTGTATGTACACATTATCTACACACACGTGCGTTACATGCACGTATATCATTGTGAAGCAATCGTAATTAAAGCACTAGATAGGATTGTGTTTGGTATGCTCCTACATGTTCACGCGACGCTGTTTTGATCAAGAAGTCGATACTCGGAGATTTCTGTATTATTCAGGGTCTGAATGAGATGGTGCATGCGCTCTGTTCTTCCTTTCCGGGCCCACCACAGAAACGGTACAGAAGCAGGGCGGGAGGTGCGGTGCTGCCGGCAAATCTCTATTGATGCCTTGCTCCTGCTTCACCCGCGTCTTGGCCTGCTGAGCTCATCGATGCCGTTTCTAGAGCGCGGGGAAGGGCCTTTCCCTCTCACTTCTCTCACCCCGAGCCCACATCTGCACCGGGAAGGTAGGAGCTCGGTGGAGGAGCCCGGGTGCCTCGTGACAGCTTAGAGAACAGCAGAAATTCTCCTTCTGATGAAACTCACACCCAATCACACAGGCTGCCTGCCTTGTGCTCGTGTAGCTTTCAATCATTCCAATGGGATATTTCCAAGTGTTTTAAAAGATAAATGTTAAAGCTGAAAAAAAACTACGAGAAGAAAGGTTCCATGATGTATAGAATTTGGGGAAATGGTTAAACCCACGGCTCTAGTCATGATTGCTATCTCCATATGCCTGTATTTGTGGCCACAGAAGACTAAGGGAAGACTGTTTATTCAGATCCAAGCTTCACAATAAATTGACCTCTGCCACTGAACTCCATATATCTGACTTACTAATTTAGCTTGAACCATACAAATTGGCAAGCATTCCATAATTATTTTTAGCTACCCAGGGAGCAATTCTAAGTCGTGTAACTTAGGAGTTTCTACCGTGGAACTAGCAGTTCACACTTGTAATCCTAGCTACATGGGAGGCTGAGAACAGGAGGACCACAGTTCAAGAACACCCAGAGCAAAAAAGGCAGCAAGACCTCTACTTCTCAACTCCTAGTTGGGCTCAGTGGTGCAAAACTTTCATTGCAAGTTAGAGGAGAGGCCGAGAGGGGGAGAATCACAGTTCTAGGCCGGCCTAGGCAGAAAAGTCTGTGAAATTCTGTCTCCATGGACAGGAAGTTGGACACTGGTGCATACCTATGGTACCAGCAATGGGAAAGGTCTATAACAGAGGGATTACAGCTCAGACATGTACCAGGATTATAGCTTAGACACATACCTGGGCAGGAAGCGAGACCTCATCATAAAGCAGAGCTGGAGAGAGAGTTCAGCAGTATCATGATAACAACCTGAGGCCCTGAGTTCAAACCCCGATTCTTCTACCACCAGCAGCACAGCCCTCACACTCCTCTGGGCCTTTGTATTGTTTTCTACCCAGCTAGAATACGGCATTTGCTTCGTGGGGTGGCTGCACCCGAAGAATGACTTAGGACAACTAGGATTGTCTGGAGTCTGGAGGCCAGAAGTACATCACAGTGTTGCCCTGTGTCTGGCTGTGCTAGGGAGGGGCCTGTTTCAGGCCAGGCTCCTCTCACAGCTCCTGGGGAGGCCCTGGCTGATGGCACACCCACAGGCTTCTCGTGGGCTTCTCCCTGTGGTGCATTCGTTGAAAGCTCTGTTTTATAAGGACACTGGTCTTTGGAGAAAGGACCTTCCTTCCCAACTCTAACATGGCTTCACCTTAACTAACTACATTTACAGCGACCCTATTTCCAAATGACGCCCCTGCGTGGAGGCTGTGAGCTAGGACTTTAGCACAGGAGCTTGTAATATTTAAAATTGTTATTATAAAGGCGATGGACAAAGGGGTCACAGTTACGTAAGTTAGGTAAAGAGCAGGTTTCTTTTTGGACAGGGTCACCCCTCCCCTTGTTCTCTCCCAGTTTTCCCCTTTGACACGCGAGTTTTGAGGAGCACAATTCAACCACAACAAACACTTTCCCATTCTTCCCTAAGACCATCTCCATTTGGAAGCTCGTTCCTCTGGAGATCTCCTCCGCACACACCTGTGCACACCTCCAGCTCCCAGCAATGGTCTTGTGGACCTCCCTTGGCTGAGGCACGAGCTCCCGGGGCAGAGTGTCTGCTGTTCACCAATTCCCCATCCCTCAAGGCTGGTGTGAAGAAAGTGCTCCACCAAGTGGGAGATGATCCTTTGAATGAAGAAAGGAATGCCTCCCTGAGTGAAGAAATGCATGCATGCCCAGCACTGCCCTGCAGTGGATCTGTGTGTGTGTGTGTGTGTGTGTGTGTGTGTGTGTGTGTGGCGTGGCGTCTGCCGGAACACACACATCAGCACACGGATGTGCTCCATGCCCCGATGATGTATTATCGCTCCATGTTGCAGGTGAGCAGTAGAAAGTCATGTGACGATGGCTCCTCCTGCTGGTGGTGAGCTGGCTCCCGCATCCTCTGCTGCGGCGTTAGACCAGTACCTGCACCAGAAACCTTGGCTTCTTTCTTGTAAACTAAGGTCATGCCTGGAGCTGGCCTTCGGCTGCTTCCTTCTGACACATTCATGAGTCGGCGGGGACGGCATTGGCCAGCGTGTCACCCATGCGGCCACTGGTCATCCCTCTGCCCTGGCCACCCACTTCCTGGAGGCCACAGGAGCCGCGGGGCTGCATGGGCACAGGGCAGCTTCCCACAGGGCCCATTGTGATCTCGCAGTCAGGCTGGGCTGTGGGCCCGTGAAGCTCCCCTCCTGACGTGGAGACCGGGGTCCATGGAAAGGTGGAGGGAGCGAAGAGCGGGGCTGCTGCTGCCGGTCGCCCTGCTGCTGCCCTGGGCACACAGCTCTCTGGCACGTAGGTCTTTGGGGTATCCTGTGGCTGCGTCCTGTGAGCACCTGTCATTCTCCGAGGGCAGGAGGATCACCCAGGAGCTGGTTTCGAAGGCCAGGGCCTGGGGGTCCAGTTTGGCAGCTGTGGGTGGAGCGGGATCCAGTGATCTGCATTCCCAGAGGCCTCTCAGAGATACCTTAGAGTTGTGTGTGGAAATGACTGGTGTGTGTGTGTGTGTGTGTGTGTGTGTGTGTGTGTGAGAGAGAGAGAGAGAGAGAGAGAGAGAGAG
>NW_012267290.1:1790886-1853214 GCF_000151885.1 Dipodomys ordii | reverse complement strand
CAGGCAGGCAGGCAGAGACAAAGAGAGAGGCTGACTTACTTTCTGTGTTAGGTGCCAAGAGTTTTCCACAGTGAATGGCCAAGGTCAGGATATGGGTCAGGAAAGGCAGCTAGCTGTCAATGGACAGATACCTCCTGGCCACACCAGATTTCCAAAGTTTCCTGGTTTAAGGAGCCACATGGATGTGAGCACTAATTCTTTTCCAAGTGGATGAAGTCTCGTAGGAAAGCAGACTTGAGGTGGGGCAGGTCAGTTCAATCTGACATTTTCAGGAGATACCGAGCAGGGCGGTTGCTCTACAAGGAGAGTGCAGTGGTAGGGACCAAAAGCAACAGATGTGAGAAGCAGTATAAACATGATGATGGAGGGGGTGGAGCTAGGGGGGTCATGGTTCAAGGCAAGCCCAGGCATTAAAGTTTACGAGACACCATCTCAACTCCTTGCTGGACACAGTGGCTCATGCCTGTCACGCCAAGCTACAGGGGATGTACAATGGCTGAAGACAGTAATGCATGTCTACCATTCCAATGACAAAGGGAAGTACAAATTGGAGGATCACACTCCAAATGGATCTGGACATAAGGGGATACCTATCTCAAGAGCACTAACGCTGAAAGAGCTAGTAGAGTACCTCAGGCAGTTCAAACCCCAGCACCACCAGAAGCAAACGGAAAAAAGAACTGTTCAAGCCATGGCCTGAGATCAGATGTCCCAGCCAGAGTGTGGAGAGAGATGGGGTCTGAGGGTGGGGACAGTGGGTATGGAAGGAGACAAGGATTGAGCAAGAATCTGAGATGGAGCAGAAGCTCAGCTGCACCTTGCTCCAGAGAAAGGTCTGGCCGGAGATGACCCCGACTGAGTCCCAGACTTCCTTCTCCTCTCCAAATGGAATCCATCCCCCTAAATCAGAGCGACATTAAAAAAAAAAAACAGGCAGATGACAGGGTTTGTATTTGTCTTTGAATGAAAGATGAAGACACCAAAGGCCAGACAGGGAGAATCAATGGTGCCATCACACAGCTTGCAAACAATGTAGCCAGCTCAGAACCCTGGGCTTCCGGTCCTACCCCCACCCCCTTCCAGGCCCCTAGGGACGCTGCCAACAAGAGCACCCCAGACACTTTCCCCACCAGAGCCCAGTGCCCAGAGCAGACTTGAGTTCCACCTCCCTCGTGCGCACTCATTCTGCTCCCAGTCACCAGCATATCCGCCGATCTCCAAGAGGAAGAGAATTTCTGAGACATCTCAAGAGCTCAAGGCAGAGAAGCAAGGAAAAACCAACCCGAAGTAAGATTGCCTTGTCTGAATATAATTGGTGGTATCCCTGGGTCAGAATCAGTCTGTCACTTTGGAAAACTCTAGAATCCAAAGGGACTTGATTCCAGGAGGACCTGTAAGCACCCGATGCATTGTTTAGGGATTCCTTAGGGTGCCGGTGGAACCATGCTTCATTAGTTTCTCTATCTGTCAAATATGTAAGCTCATCAGACCCCAGGGGGCGCGCCTGGAAGTCATAGCCATAGATCTCAGTTTCCAAGCCAGCTCTAATTCGACATCATTTCCCACAAACCTGGGCTCCCCATCATATAAAAGTATGGAGGAGTATTTTCTACTTCCCTGTGACTTTTCAGATAAATAAATTCACACACAAATGACGTGGCCATTGCATGCTGTTATCAATACCCACAGGAGACCTAACATGTTGTAATAGAAACCACCCAACTCTTGGGAAGATTAAGAGTGGGAAGGTAAAGTCCGTGTCAGTATTTGAAAATAAGAACTTAAGTAAATATAGCTATGCCTTATAGTAATGTGTTTTAAAAAAGCAATGTTTCCCCTCAGCAATTCGAACTTTTGAACCTTCACTTTCCAAGTGAAAGTTGGAAAGAGGCTTGGAGAGATTCAACCGAACCCCATTTTATAGGTGATAAAACAAGGTTGTAGAGTAACAGCCCACTGTTGGGATGCACCCCAAAGTTCTTTGATAGTGAGGAACATACACATTCTCTGGATCCCCACAGAGACCCTGAAATTTCAAAACTCTGTAGCTCTGAGTCTGCCCAGTGCTGTGGCATTTCTGACAAGATGAGTTATGATATAGTGGAATGGAAATTAAGACTTTCATACCTGTGGTTTCTAACCTGGGTTAGAAGGCTCTGGACAGCCTGTCTCTGTCGTCAGGAAAGTCCTTCAGGTGTCCGAGCTGTCCGAGCTTCCCTCTGAGCTGGCCCCGGCCTCCGAGCGGCTGTGGGCCATGCCGTCCCTGCAGCTTGAGGCTCAGTCTGACCGTCGCTCCAGAGAGACCTGGGATGAAGTGGAGCTAGCCCTCGCCTCGCAGCCAGCCTTTCTGTCCATCCCTTCTCCGTGGTGACACGCACACGGCAGGTCCGGGATTCCTGTCTGGCTGCACTCGGCAGGGTGCCGTGTGGATTCTCACTCTGTTCTCAACAGGCATGGTCGCTTTCCTCCGAAGACTTCAGATGACCTTTGACATTTACACTTGAGGTCATCATCCTCGGAGCTCCTGTGCCTTGATTATCCCAATGACAAACCAACAGGAAGGCAGCACTCCAGCTTCCAGGAGGAATTGCAGGCGGATCTCAGAGCTCTTCCGGTGAGCTCAGAGGCACCTCCACACTTGACCTCACCACCATCTCTGATCGGACCTGGCTCTGGAGGTGAATCCTTCTCCCTGCCTTGGCCCTCGGAAGCGTTCCTCTCCTACGTGGACATGGACCCAATGAATGTCTCCAGCTGTTTTCAGTTCACTGAAGCACCCTCGCTCATTCAAACCACATGGCATCATTTCAGCCAAGTAAGATTAGCAAAGGTAGAGCAGAGGCCTTGCTGATGGACGGGCGGTGGCAGCTGCGAGCGAGGGGAAAGCCTTTGTGCCTTTGACAGGTCCAGCTGGCTGTGAAGACCCTCTTGCTTCGTAGGAGCTGAGTGGTGGCGAGCAGGCCCGGGTCCCTCAGAGGGGCAGCTACTCTCCTTACATTTCAAGAGGAGAACGGGGACTAATACCACGGGGCTGACTAATGGTGAAATCCATTATTGGTAATTTTGTTTAAACATTCACAAATTATCATTTTAATTAAGCACTTAAAATTTTCCTCCGAGACCACCAATGCTTTGCTGTCTAGTGATTCCAAGTTTCCCCTGGAAAGTTCCGGCAGTTTGAGATCAGGCTGCACGTGCCTTGCGATGCGTGGCTTTCCCGGGAAAGAGCCCCACTTCCTGTGAGCGCCGCCTCTCGAGGCCACGCCTTCCCGTCCCACGCTTTCTCACTTAGGAAGCCAAAGCGCAAATGCCTTTGAACCGAGGCTCTGCAATTTCCGGATTGCCTCTGCAGGCAGGAGCCAAGGGGTCCTTTTCTTTTCTTTGTTTCCATTGATGTCAGCATCTTTATTGTCCATCTGTCCATCCATCTATGCACCCATTTATTTGGTAAGCATGAGCTGGGTTCCTCCCATGTGCCAGCCATTAAGCTGAGTGATGCAGATATAATTTCATTATTCCACAATCCTTGCCCTCACAGAGATTATACTGTAGTGGAGGAAAGACACTTTAACAGCCACACATATGTTTCACTACCGGCCGTCACCAGTGTTCCAACGGGAAAGCAGAAAGTCTAATAAGGCAGGCATCCCGAGAGCATAGGAGGCGAGGGAGAGTTCTCGACTGACTTTGTAACTGAGCTAAGGGGCGAGGGACACACAGAAATTGAAACAGAGAGGGGCACAGATCAGAATGGGGGCAGGGGAGGAATCCAGCGCAGAAAAGGACCGGCCATTTCTGGGGACCTGAAGGGCCAAGCCATGTTGGGAGAGAAGCGGAAGAGCAGAGAGAGGTGGCAGCAGGACTGGCGGTGGGAGGGGGTGGGGCGTGTGAGGGCGCTGGGGGCGCATCTGTGATGAGGTGGGTGTGGGCTGTGGGGTGCAGTGTGGGCGGCGTGGGCTGTTCAGTCTGGTGGGGTGTGTGGCAGGGGGTGGTTGGTGGTGGGGTGGTATGGAGGAGGCTGTGGCGGTGGGGTTTGTGGTGGGCTTGTGGGGTTGGTGTGGGTTGTGTGGCCAGGGTGTGGTAGTGGGTGCTGCGCTGGGAATGTGGCTGAAGAGGTTGGACCAGAAGTACAAAATACGGTGCTTTCCTGAGAGAAGAGTAGGATTTACTTTTGTCTTTATTCAAAGCATATCAGAAATATGTTAGAAGAACCCTGTCACATAAAAAAAAATGCCAACACCTTATTCTCACAGTGAGAGTGGGAATATTCTAGAATTAAAACGGGATGAAATTCGGTGCCACTGATCATGAGAGGCGTGCAGGTGGGGAGTGGAGGCAGGGGACAGAAGGGGCTCTTTGCGGGAGAGGCTCACAGCTGGGGGCGCTCCCATGCGAAAGCCTTGGAAGGCATGCCGAGCTGAGGAGAGAGGTTTGTGGTGGGTGCCAGGACACCTGACCACGGTTGGACGTAACAAGCAATAGCAGGGTGTGGCCCAGCCCTGGGGCTGAGTCTCCCTCCTCAGGCCCGAAAAGCAACGGTGAAGACATGCCCCACGCGGCCGGTCTTTGGGGGGACTGTGGTGGGAACTGACTTGTCCGGTGGGGCCCCTGCCCTTGTCCACTCGCTCAGCACTGCTGAGCTCGGACTTAAGTTTCTTACAAGCCTGGTGGGCTCCCGCATTCTCCCTCCTCTTCCTGTTTGCTTCCAGTCAAATGTGGCGAGAAGAGAAATGCCAAGTCGGAGGAGAGCATCGTGACCGCCATCGTAGGTGGGCAGCCTGCAAACATTGCCGATTTCCCGTGGCAGGTGGGCATTCTCACCCAAGGGAATCACCTGTGCGGAGGCGCGATTCTCAACGAGTGGTGGATTCTAACGGCAGCCCACTGCTTCCAAAGAATCAACATGTGAGTCCCTTGGGTTGGTCTGCATGGGTAGGGCCTTTGCCCCACTGGCCCTGCGAAGGCGGCAGGGGTTCTGGGCTGTGGAGCTCGGGGCTGGGCGGCTGCTGCAGGCCCACCTGGCTGACAACCCCGCTGAGCAGGCCGGAGGCCAGCGGCTCTCCCCCTGTGACGGCTCACGTCGCACTCGTGACCTGAACTGCAGAATAGATGGCCCTCCACACACCCAGTTCACGACACGGGCCTGTCACCCTAGCATTCTGAAAGCTGAGGGAAGGCCGGCTTGCATGGGCAACATAGGGAGACCCACGCCAGGTGAGACTTCTGTTTCAAAAGCCGGCGAACAAGAATGCATGCCCCTCAGTATTTGGTCTCTCTGAGCGCGATGGTGGCTGACCACGGCCAGAGAATCGGGGAGTTCTTGGGGCCCCAGGGACCCGAGGGCTCAGCCCTGGCTGCACATCACAAGCTACAGTGTGTGCCAGGGTCCATGGGTCACGAGCACTGAGCCACCCCTTGGAGACAGGCCAGCTCTTCTTGCAAATCGAGGTCAGCACCTTGTGACTTGAGTGTGGAACTGCTTCCCAAATGCTGGGTTGACCAGTGGACACTGTCAGGCCAGGAGCTGCTAAGTAATGAGAACTCAGATCTGAATGTGTAGCCGAACCCCCCTCCCCGCCACCCCAGTGTGTGGTTACAGCCACACGCTGGCAGCATGATCACCGTCTGCCCTTCTACCACTTAACCTTTTTCTCTCCTTGAATCTTTGAAATAAGCTCTAACTTGGAGATCATACATGGCATAGACGACTTAAATACCAAGGATCAGAAGAAGGAGAAAGTGGACAAGCTAATTATACACCCCCTTTTTAATGACTGGCTCATGGACAATGACATAGCTTTGGTCTTGCTCAAGGCCCCGTTACCCCTGGGGGTCAAAAGGATCCCCATATGCCTCACCGAAGTCACCAGCCTGGAGAAGTGGAGCAGCTGCTGGGTGGCTGGATGGGGTACCACGGGTGAGTCACTTGGGGCGGGGGGGGAGGGGGAGATTCACAGGGAGAGGGGGAGGTGTGGTGCACCTGGCTAGTGTTTGGAATCAGAAGCCAATTCTAGAAGCTTTTCTGGACCAGACACCATGAGGATTGAGAAAGTTGGGGGTCTCTGGGCTCCTGTAGCAAGTCATGGCCCCACAGGGCAGAAGCTGAACTATAGACAGAGCTCAGGGCCAGTCGAGGCAGATGCCATCAGGCCTGAGGGGTGACTGGAGGAATTCTGAGGGACACAGACTGGGGAGCAGCCCCAGGAGGTTCCCAGCGCTCACGGCGGCAGTCCTTCCCTGATCCATTGCGTCAGCTCCGCTCTCCTGTGACAAAGGACTCTGAAACTAGAATATTTGAAAACCACAGGTCCTGGTCAAGGTGCAAAGCTGAATGGAATATAAATTTTTCCTGATGAAACTGACCTTCAATCTGCTCCCAGACTCCTTCCCAGCCAGCCCTACAGAGTAATCCCTTCCATCTTTGTTCTTAGTAAATGTGTCTTGCTCATAACTTAAAAAAAAACAAACACACAGGAAAAGTACATTTCAGGAGCACACCTACCTGGCTGACCACTGAAGCCAGAGTTGGTTTGGTCCCCCTGGGAAAGCTCTGCATGAACTGTGAAGAAAACAGAAACCTACCTCACTCAGAGTTCCTCCAAGTCCATCTGACACATCCCCACCCAGCCTCTTCTACGCTAGACACTGAATACAGCCACCCCCGGCAATCATCTGAGTCTTGCCGGGCGGTGGGATCTAGAGGTGGGAGCCGGTGCCTGCTCAGGGAGCTCCTTGGGGAGTTGACATGACTCAAGCCCATCTCTGGCCCCGGCTTCTCCTAACATTCTCATGAGTTTGAACCAGGACCAGCTGACTTACCCATCCTGGCAGAGATGATCAAGAACCCAGTCCTCGGAAGCTCTTGCTCCTCAGGAGACTTGAGTCTTCTAGATCCTCTTCTCCCCACTCAGTCCAAAGTTTGATTGTTCTCTGGGTCATAGCAAAGCCCCTAATACAAATGGGGGCTCCTGGAAGGGGAAGGGGTACTTGAGGTCACCCTAACAGGACCCCTCGGGCTCAGCTGCATCGCCACACACTCTCCTCAGGGGCAGACCCCACGAGTTTCACATCTCCAAAGCTGCGCAAAGTCAACCTCCAGCTGGTGGAATGGAGCGAGTGCTTCCATATTTTGCCTCTTATCACCAGGAACATGCTGTGTGCTGGGAGTCCTGAAGGCGGGAAGGATGCCTGTCAGGTAATGCTGTGTTCTGCTGGGGGAGGGGACTCCCCCCATCCCCCCTAGCCCCCATCCCCCCTGGCCCCCATCCCCCCTGGCCCCCATCCCCTCTGGCCCCCATCCCCCCCCCCACTCCGAGCAAGATGCCGCAGCAGTTCCCTGGGCTGCTGGAACCCATGGCCACACATGCAATAGCTTTAAAAAATGTGAAGGATTCTCCCACGGTTCTGGAGCCTTAAGACATACGAGCAGGGTCCTGTTCTTTCCCCAGGCTTGAAGTGGGATGGGGGGGGTAATTCCCCACTGCTCCTAACTCCCCGCAGAAGCCTCCCTGGCTTGTAGGCGCCTTTCTTGCCCTCTGCTTTCGCCCTTACTTGTTTTCTAATAATAATGACTGTAGCTATTAGATGAGGGCCCACTCTAATTCAGGATGACTACATCTTCATTTAACTAATGACATCTGCAAAGACCCTGATTCTAAATTAGGCCACATTGTGAGGCTCCGAGTAGACATGAATTTTGGGAGGATGTTGTTCAGCTCAGTGCAGATATTCTATAAGATCTTCTAAGAACAGATGTTTGGGTCTCTGATGTTGTTAGAGACACAAACTCTTAGTTCAATGACCTGGCTTCCCTCCCGTGTCACTGCGTGACCTGAGTGAGAACCAGACACTTATGCTTGGGCCTTTTCCAATGCCCCTGACCATACAATGGGAGCTCTAAGGGTTCCTCTTTTCCAGAGCTGTTGTGAGAATCAAGTTCATGTCCACAAAGTCTTGTGTCAGAGAGAAGAAAAGTGTCACCTATGTTGTTTTCTTGACCAGTTCTTGATGCTCCATACGATGGACCATTCAGATGGGGAAACTAAGCCTCAGTGAAGCGAGAAGCCTTGTAAGAACATACTAGCACAAAGCCAGAATTATAACAGAGACATACCATCTCTTTCCAGTGAAAACAAGTGTTCAAATCTGGAAAGTGAGGTTGACAGGCTGAGACTTACCTGTTCCAATTTTCGTGCCAATTATGTCCTCTCTGCTTACTTGGGTTAATTTGGCAATGTTTTTCATGATGTCTTAAAATTCAGTGTTTTAAACCACACATATTTAAACATTTTAGTACTCTTTTGTTTCATTTGGTATAGATCATTGATGTACTTTGAATATGAAACCCAGTACCTATTATGGGGAAGAATGGATTTCTGCCTTTGTTTTTTTTATTACTTTACTATTGTAAACAATTCTGAAAAAGAAAAATGAGCTAGTAGAAAGGGATTTGAGGTAAAAAGACAGGAGCAACTTCTAAGAATTCTAATAACCAAAGTACTTAAAAGCAAAGGTGAAGACCACTTCTTAATCTATCAAAACCAATGTACAAGAGCTGATGCAGAGGCGGAGAGTCGTTTGGATACAATTGTCCTTCATCACATTGATCTGTACCAAATTGTTGGCTGTCTTTCCTATACTCACAGTCATGTGGCTGAAGCCAAGAACCAAAGCCCACAGTCAAGATGGCTGAGCCTCAGTGCGCTGGGCGTCATTTGTGACTTCCTTTCCATCCTCAACTTTTCTCCCCTAGGGTGACAGTGGAGGGCCTCTAGTTTGTCACAAAAAGAAGAACAAAACCAGGTGGTACCAGATGGGCATTGTCAGCTGGGGCATAGACTGCGGCAAGAAAAACATCCCTGGGATTTATACAAAGGTGTCCAATTATCTGCTATGGATTAACCAAGAAACGACTCAAGCGGGAAAACCTTATGCACACGAGCCAGACTCGGGGTGCTGCTTGGTTCTCTCACCTTGGGCCACCTTATTCCTATATTCTGTGGTGCTTTTTTGGCCTGGGTGATTAAACACTGTCTCATCTCTGGAACCAAGTGACCTCCTCAGTTTGTGAAATAAAGATAGGGTGGGAGCAAAATATAAGGAGTAATTCTCCACCATTTTCTGCACCTAAACCAATCACTTAGCTATCAGAGGATGTACAACATATTCTGGGCTTGCTGCATGGCCTGTTCACTTGCTTAGAACATGGAAGCCTGTCTAGTCTTTTCCAAGGATGGAGGGAGGAGCTGGCCAGGGACTCTGGGGCGGAAGTCCATCCATTCCTCTCCTACAAACAGGAACCTCTCCTCAACTGCCTTTATCCTCCAAAGGGGCAGATGACTCATGAAATATGAGACCCTTCAACTCCTCTCTCCCTTCATCTTTAACTTTTCTCCTGATAGCCACCAACTTGGTTCCTAGAAAGTTCCCTAGAACGTCTTCATCCACCATAATTGTCAGAGTTCCCTGGAGAAGCAGAACCAGAATCCAGGTAGATAGGTGGAGAAAGGGAGGGGAGAGGGAGAGAGAGGGTGGGTGAGAGGGAAGAGAGGAACACGAGAGATTAAATTGGCATCCATAGTGGCTGCCTGCATGCTAGGGAGCCAAGAATCTGGTAGCTGCTCAGTCTAAGAGGCTGGAAGCCTCCAAAGAAGGGAGCCAGGGATCCAGGTCTAGTCTGAGGCTGAAGGCCTGGAAACCAGCCTGGAGCGTTGCTGTTGTGAGTCCTTGTTGAAAGGCCAAAGATGCTGGAGTCTGATGTCCATGCCCCATGGCGGCAGCAGACGTGCTTACTCAGGAAGAGTGAAACTTGCATGCACAGAATGCTTTCCCCTTCTAGTTTTTTTTTTATTTCACCAGTCCCGGGGCTTGAACTTGGGGCCTAGGCACCATCCCTGAGCTATTTCATTGACCTATTTCATTATGTCAATGCTACCGGTCTACAACTTGAGCCACAGCTCCACTTCCAGCTTCTTTGGCAGTTAATTGGAGATGAGAGTCTCACAGACTTCCTGCCCAGGCTGGCTTTGAACCATGATCGTCAGATCTCAGCCTCCTGAGTAGCTAGGATGACAGGCGTGAGCCACCTGTGCCCCAGCATGTTGGGTGGAGCTGTCCACACTCAGCAGGCATTTCCCCCTTAGTTACTGTCCACATGAGAATCCTTTCTGTCTCTTTATGTCTGACACTAATTCCTCTTGGTCTCTTCCTTGGTTTGTTTGACCCCAGACCTATTCTCTACGCAGAACAGCAATGCTACCGTGTTTGCCTGGGGAGCCCTGGCCTGGATCTTGTCTGTTTGAAACAGGCTTCAGTGCAGTGGACATTCTAGAAGACAAGGCTGGCTTTCTGGATGCTGGGCCAAATGATCATGACCTTATGAAGCTATTTCATAAGCGCTGGAGAGGAATGAGAATGAGAGGACTTGGGGAGAGGTAAAAAGGCTGAGGACAGTCAAGGACGACTCGACAGTCTCCTTCCAGCTAGAAGGGCTGAGAACCCGGGAGCTGAAGGGCAAACTGCCCGAGCCCTTCTGGTTGGGGTGACCCAGGCCACCCCGAGGGGCTGCAGAAATCAGGTCAGGGGACGGGGAAGGAGCGAGGTCACAGAGCAATGTAGCTGGAGGGGCTGTTTCAATTCATCACCATCTACGTGACCTACTTTAGGACATCAGTCTGGTGGCATTTGCTGCCAGAGAGAGAAATGTAACACATTAACACAAACTGAGGGAGGAGAGCTGAGCTATTTGGGACAGAAGACAGATAAAGAAATAGCAAGCTCTCCCTATGGATTTTAGCCGATTTCTTTTTCCACTTCTTTATTTGAGCGATGCCCTAATTCTGTCTCGTTGCGAGTCAGCTAGGGTGTTTGAGCACAGGATGACAAAGCTCTAATGCTCTAATTTCGGCGACTCCATCTGGGACGGAGAGCTAAGGGCAGGTCGTGGCCTCCGGTCTTCAAAGAGGAACCAGCGACACCCTGGCTGACTGTTCAGAGCACAGAATGGAGGCCTTCTAAGAACGCTGGCGCTTTCCCCACAGACAGCGTCCTCCCTTAGTGCAGGGCATCGGAGCATCCCCACGGAATTATGAGCCTCCGTGCACCCTCTGGGTTGAAAGTCCTGAAACCAGGTAACAAGGACACACATGCAGATCGGGGCCAGTAAACATATAAAGAAATGAATGACTTGTCATCCTCATGTCCTGGTGGATGCTCAGGAGATGAGCAGGAAGAGGTAAACTTCCAAAGGCCATTGTAACCAACCACCCTAAGTGGGGGTCGGGTGGGGGAGGGGGGAAGGGGTGGTTCGTTTCCAATAATGCGCATTTGGTCTCTCACAGTTTATAGATACGAGGGGTGGAAGCAGATGTCACCAGAGCCATGCTCTTTCTGGAACCTCCAAGGGAAGGGTCCTTCCTTGCCTTGCTATACACTTGAGTCAGAATTCCAGCTGTTCCAGCAGTCCTCGGTGATGCTTGGCTTGTAGCCACATCACTCTAATCTCTACCTGGACCCTTGCAGGACCTTCTTTCTGTGTGACCCTGACTTACGTGTGTGTGTGTGTGTGTGTGTGTGTGTGTGTGTGTGTGTAACCTCATCCCATTCTTGCCAGCACCAGGGACTAGGATTCGGTTGTATAATTTTGTGGCCACACAGTTTTACCCAGAGTAATCAAATTACTTCATTAAGAGAGAATTGTAAAAGCAGGCAGATGGGTGGAAAAAAAAATCTGTGCACATCGTGTCAGAGCAACAAAGATTAGGATACCAGTGGATTTTTCATTAGAAGCCATGCCAGCCAAAAGGGAAAGAAACAAGAATGGAATCAAAAATTTTAATTACTGAAAGGAAAAAGTGGTCAACTTAGAAGGCCATGTTCAGCAAAAACATGTATGATAAACAAAGGCGGAATGAAGATTTCTAAGACAAACAGAACATGGCGGGGGGAGGCAGCAGAGGACGGAAGGACACCAGACATTTTAGCTGTATATTTAAATGAAAAATTGTTTTCCTTATTATTTATTTTAATCACATAACTGGCTACTCGCAGCAAAACAGTAATGTACAACAAAGAAGTATAGCCTATAAGCCAACAAAGGAGACAATAGAATCCTGTGTTCCTGAAAGAAGGGAGAAAAATAGTAAAAGGCGAACAAAGAACAAATACCAAAATAGCCACATGAAAGACAGAAGTCGAACTGAACAAAACTGTCACAGGGGAGATGGAAGTTAAACTACAAAAGTCATCGATAAATGTAAATGGTCTCCACAACCCAGGTAAAGGCAAGGAGCTGTCAGATTGGACAGAAAAGCCTGGCACACGATATGCTATGCACAAACTCACTTTAAATATAGATACAAATTAACAAGCTGTAAAAAGATGAACAACTGCGTATCATGTGAAAACTAATCTCAAGAAAGCTGCAGTGATGATATAAATATAAGACAGAGGATTTTAGAACAAAGTATATTATAAAGGATACAGAGGGTCATATAATAAAGGGTCAATTCCTCAAAGAATTATGCATATCTTAACTGTTTATCTACCTGGTGGCAGAATTTCCAAGTATATGAAACAAGAACTACTAAAACCATATGAGAAATAGACAAGTCGACAATTGTAGTTGGAGATTTTACCTTTCTCTTTTTTCTTTTAGTAGAACTGGGTTTGAACTCCAGGACTCATGTTTGCTAAGAAGGTTCTCTACCACTGAGCCATGCCTCCAACCCTGCTTTCTGCTGGTGCTTTTAAAGATGGGACCTTACTTCCTATCACATGTGTACCTGAACCACAATTCACCTACTTAAGGTTTTCCTCTGTGTCTGGGATGACAGGTGCACGTCGCTGCCTCTGTGGAGATGAAGTCTCTCAAACTGTTTTGCTCAGACTGGCTTCAAACCACGATCCTCCCGATCTCAGTCTCTCAATAGCTTTGGCTGACCGGCACGTACCACTGGGACCAGCTCAAAGCTGACAGGGATCTCGTGAGCATTTCTGCCTGGGCTGTTCTGGGATGGTGATTCTTCCAATCGCTGCCTCCTGCGTGGCTAGGATGACAGGCGCATGCCGACGCACCCAACTGGGGTTAAAGGCATCTCAAACTCTTCTACCCTCACTAGGCTCAAGCCGTGATCTTCCATTCTGCTACTGGTGTGCGTCCCTGGTGTCTGGCTCAACACGTCTTTCTTAATCAGTGAGTCAGGAGAGAGAACGTTGGGAAGGATAATGAAGGTGCACATAACACCATTCACCAACGTGGCTTGATTGGCACTTACAAAACACACTGCCAACAAAAGCAAAATACACATGAAATACACCAAACACTTACACAGCAGATGACCTTCTGGTCCATGAACACAGTACTGGGCAGCTTTGCCTTCCCCAGCGGAGGTCTGGCCGACAGCTGGTGGCGGCTCTGTCCCCTGCGCACGCGTCCTCAGCCGCCGGCCACCTTAGCCATGTCGTCCTCCACTCCCAAGTTCACCGCGGTGTGGATGCCTTCCCAGGCCTAGGCCGGCTGAGACGGCCCCGCACGCAGGCTCGGCCCCCGGCCCCCTCCCCCCCCTCAGCCTTCTGAGGGCCAGCAGGACATGGAGCCGGCTTGTTTATCCATTTGTTTACATGTTTATGGCTCCAACTCTTGGTCTTGAGTAGAAGGTTCTACAGGGCAGAGAGGAAGGTGTTCATTCTAAGAACAACTGTCCCTTAGATCATCCCAGTGACAAGGGCCTGGAACGCACCTGTCAGCCCTGACCTTAAGCGCGGGTAAACCGCGTATGTTTCCCATAATATTCCATCTTGGTATTTCCCTTGGGGGAGGCATGACAAGCCCCTCCCCCTCAGAGCGCTTCCCATCCTCTGCCGTGCACAGGAGCATCCTTCCCACACCGCGGAACACAGACTCCGAGCCGCTGGAATGCTATAACCGCAGATCTTTATTATCATTGGTATTAACAGAACAAGCATTTCTCGTAGCTGTGAGCAAAGCACTGAATTCATTACGGTAACCTGCATCTTTTCGCTGCACAAAGAGGGCTGGGAAGGGCCAGAGTGACCCTTTTCCTATCATTTCTTTGAGTGATTAATCAAAACTGTAAACATTCGCAGATTATAAGGCACTGGGGGCAGGTGGGGGGCGAGGACGCCAGTGCGGCGGCACCCCGCCGCTGTCCCCAGCGCCTCCCTTGGCATCCGTGACCAGAAACACAGTCACAAGCTATTCATCATCTCCAGCTAGACCCCAAGTGATCCAGAAAATTCCATGCTCCTCCCCAACCCGTACTAGAAGACAAATTACATTGGGTCAGCTGGCTGTTGTACTTCCCTTGAATCAAACCTCTGTGCAAACTGGATTTGTTTGATTGTCTCTGTGATACGTGAACTGCAAAAGCCACCGAGGTGAACCCCGGAAGCCTTGGTCCCACTGGGCGGCGGCGTTTGTGCTGACGCCCCAGGGTCCACCTCGCAACATGTGGCAGTTATTGTTTGATGCCCAGTGGACAGGAGAGGCCGGTGCCGCCCAGGCCGCAGTAGCCGCGGGGGTTCTTGCTCAGGTACTGCTGATGGTAGTCCTCGGCGTAGTAGAAGGCCTGCCCCACGCGGATGTCCGTGGTGATGGGCCCGAAGCCGTGCTCCGAGAGAACCTGCGGGGACACAAGGAGGGACAGACTCATTTCGGGACCATGCTGACCTGCGGCTCCGGGAGGACAGGCGACAGGTGGGCGCCGAGCGGGGGACGGCGGCTTGCAGGGTGCACCGTCTCCCTTGGGCGTCATCTCCACTGCGGCGGTGGGCTGGGGTTGGAAGGGATGGGTTTTAACTCTGTACTTCATTCGCAGCTCCCGGCGTCGTGCTGCTGCTGCTGGTGTTGTGGCCCCGGCCTGAGCCCTGGGGCGTGCGTGCCCAGGCTCTGCAGGGAAGGGCAGGTCTGGGCGCTGCTTGGGCAGGGGAGGCACGGGCAGGGAGCTGCGGGCCTTCCCTCTCCCCCAGCCCTCAGGTGACGCCTCCTGTGGCTTTGGGGAGCAGGCCCTGCTCCTCTACCCGAGAGCTGGAGTCTGTGCCCTGAGCTCCCGGCCCAGGGCCTGTCAGGCCAGGGCTTCTCTCCCCAGCTGTGACCGGGTGGAAGTCTGGTGGCATCTGCTGCCAGGGGAGGAAGCTGGTCGTGGGCACGACGTGGGGGAGGGGAGCGGGGACATGTGGGGCGGGAGATGGAGTAGGAACTAGACCTGCTCCCCTGGGATCTGGCCTTTTCTTGTCCCTGTGGGGCGTCTGCTGTGTCCCCATTCTTTCTCCCTGCAGACTGCAAGGGCATTGGAACATAGGTGACAGAGATGCAGCCCCGCCGTTGGCTGCGCCGGGCGCAGGGCTGGGGAGCTGGGAGCTGCCACGCTAGGCCGGGCCTCTGAGAGGATGCGCTCCTGTCCACAGGCAGCGAAGCCAGCGAAGCCAGCGAAGCCAACGCCAGACTCAGCCTGAACCAGTGCGTGGGGCTTCTCCTTTGCCCTCTCTCTCTGCTCAGCCCTCTGAGCCAGAATGAGGCGGACTCAGGATCCTCAAGCCAAGCATGGCGGGGGTGGTGAGGAGAGACCCTCACCAAGGAAGCTGAGAGGCGGCCAGACTGCTCGCAAGGATTAGAGATAAGAATGCATGCATTCTGGGTTTTGTTTGGTAAGCTAGTAATTATCCAGGGCGTGGCACGTGCTGCTCTGTGCGCTCTGTGCGAAGACTCCGTGCATGTTAATTCCAGCTTGCAGGAGCCTCAGGAAGGAAGTCCTATTCTTATCTCCATATTTAGAGGTGAGTGTCAGCTGGCATCCTGATCCTGCCATCCTCCGCTGGCCTGGGGACCGAAGAGGCGGTGAGGGACACTGCCACGCGTCCCGCCTCCCCCGCCAGCGAGACCCACCCACAGGGGACCAGGGAACGAGGGCACGGGCAGCACGAGCAGCACGGGCGCACGCTCCTCCGGACAGTCACTGGCGTCCAGCCTGCCGGTGATGCAAGGCTCACGCGGCCAGTTCCGGTGGTCTGTGTAAGTTCTCCGTCTACTGAAGGCTCAGGTGCGCTTTCCCCAACCCTCTTGATGATCCCGGGAACATGGAAATCTCTGTAAAATGCATCCTGCCTGAAATCCTTCCAGCACTTTCTGTTTCCAGAACGGAACCTGGCACGGGACTGGAATTGTGTTCAGAAACAGAACCTGCATGTGGATAAGGATCTGGGAGTCTCTGCCGGGCCCAGAGGAGACTCCTCACGGAGAGGGAGTGAGCCGGGGTCCTCCCCGCCCCACCGTGGTGTGCCCACCGAGGGACGCAGGGCGGCACGGGCTGGGGCAGCAGCCGAGGGTGGGCAGCGTGAGGCCGCGGCGCGCAGCCGCTTCTAACAAGGGAGGCCAGGTTCAGGACTTGATGTGTGCAGCTCAAAGCAGGTTGAAGGTGCGGAGAGGCTCCATGGCTGATTTAACACCATCTCTGCGGTTCTGGAGCTCATGCCAACACCCGTGCCAGGCTTGACCCCGGGGCCGCAGGTTCAACATGTGAGTGAACCAACCCAGCCTTTCCAATGTCCACAGCCAAAACCAAAGCACGCCTCCCCTCACCCCTGGAGAGCGTGGCACGTGTGCTGGCGCCCACTGGCGCGGGCCCGGCTGAGGGGCGCCGCCTCCCGCTCCCCCTCCTGTCCGTGAGGTCCCCCGTGCTCTGAGGAGGGGGCTCCTTTGACCTCCACACTCTGGAACTGTACGGGGGGCGTGGGGAGCCCTGCCTCCTCCTCAGTCTCCTCCCCTCGCCTGATAGGGTCCTTCCCCGCTCAGCCAGGTCTTCGCTCCCCCAGAGCGTGGGCAGTATCTGGTCCTCATGCACTGCCCACCCTCCTCCCTCTTCTGCTTCACAAACGGCTGCCCCTGTACCATGAGAGTGGCCATCCTGTGCTCGGGAAGCCTCCAGAAGCATCTCTAGGCAAGGCTAGAGGTCCCCCCAGTTTCCTTTCTTGCCCTCACAACCAGACACTCCCCCCCCCGCGCCCCCGCCCCCCCCAAGACAGTATCCCTGAGGCAGGAAGGTGGCTGGACTGGGACACGGGCAATACCAGACTCTGCCACACGGTGGCAGGCACGTCATTCCTAGAACCGCCAGGAATTGAGGGAGCCACGAGAGACAGTGGGCATCCAGCAGAGCCATCCCTTGGCATGGGGACAGGAAACGAGCAGGGCGGCGGCTCAGGGCGGCTGGGGTCGGCCAGGACCCAGGCTTCCTTGCAGGTCAAAGGCCTACACCCAACTCCACCCAGGCAGCCCCAGAGCTGAGCACACAGGCTTATGCGGTGGTCAGCCCGGTTCCACACACGGCCAGCGTGCCCAACCTGCTCTCTTTTCGCATTTCCTACTCCTACAACTGCCTCGAGGGGCCGTGGTCTAAATAGCATCTAACTTAACTCCTGGTGGAGTGGCCCTGGTCCAGGAAACTTCTGGAAGGTTGCCTAATAGAAGCAATCAGTGCTCCTTTCTCACAAATGCATTTCTCACCTTTTCCTGACTGACTGGCTTCTTCCTTCAGAGAGAAGGTTTGCTATTCAAAATATCCCGAACAGCTCTAGATGTAGATCCTCCCGGACCTGAATCCGACTCTCTCACCTTGTGCAAATCCCTGGACCTCAGTTCACACAGTCCATATTTAGACCTTCTGTTAGCTCTTTGTACTGTAAAAGACCGGTATTAAATTCACCAGGCATAGGTGGCTACACTTCAGTCTTAGCCTCTTGGGTGGCGGTGATCGGGAGGCCTGCAGTGCTAAGCCAGCAGGACGGGAAACGCTGCGAGACTCCTTGTCAACAGAAAGGTGGCTTTGGGGTACACACCTGTGATCCTAGCTACTCTAAAATAACCAGGGGAAGGCCGACCTGGAGCTGAAGTCCAGTGTGAAAGTATGCACGCACCTGCTCCCCGTGAGACTTACAATCAAACGTGTGCGCATGATTTCGTATGCAGCACTCCCGCGATGCGCCTGCCACCACTGCCGGGCTTTAGAACCACTCCATTAGACAGAAACTCGCCCCCATTCACCCCCATTCCTCCCAGCCCCAGGGACCCTGTTCTACTTTCAATCCATATGATACGGGCCACTCTAGGGCCCTCATCTCTATGATCAAGTTTTACCTGGACACTTTTGGGACTGCCTCTACCTGCAGCCTCCTGCTAAGATTCTGAGTCCTCTAAGAACCGTGAGAGGAATGTATGGTGCGTCCTCCACGCCTGCCTTCCCAGCCCGCCTCCGCTGGCCGCCAGGACACTGACCCCTGTGATAGAGATGGAGCTCTCCTAGTTTCTCGGGCCCTCCGGAGGCCCATTGTGTCCTCCAGATAGGGCCATCGAGTCCGGAGCCATTCGGGCAGCTGTCTACCCCACAGTGGCCACCAGTCCCAGGCGGGGGGAGGGGGTGCAGCGTATCCCTGTCCTAGGTGAGTGTTTTGAAGACAAATCACCCTCATCGTTATCACAGTGGGAAAGTCCTTGAGGTAAGGAGAAATGGCTGCACTAGCCACAGGGAGTCGGCAGGCCAGGAAGAGGAAACCTACAGTGCAAACTTCAACAGCCTCCTGTTTTTGAAAGTCTCGTGAAGCTCATCTAAGCAAACCCTTTCTCCTCTACCCACCAAGAGAACTGGGGCTTACGTGTTGGGGTTCACTGTTTTTTTGGGGGGTCTGGTCGTGGGGCCTGAACTTTGGGCCTGGGTGCTGTCCCTCAGCTCTTCAGCTCAATCCTAGCACTCTACCACTTGAGCCACAGCGCCACTTCTGGCTTTTTTCTTTTTGCTTATGTGGTGCTGAGGAATCGAACCCAGGGCCTCATGTATGCAAGGCAAGCGCTCTACCACTGAGCCACCTTCCCAGCCCCCATGTGTTTACAAAACACATGTGTGCATTTCATTCTATTTATGAGCCTTCATTTTGATGATGTGAAACTACTCCCTGGGAATTCCAATTTATGATACAGAGCCCATGGGAAGGTGGGGGTGGACTTCTAAAAGTCAACTCGGTGTGCCTGTGAGACCGAGAACCTGAGTCTGGGGAAGGGAAATGCACAGCCAGTGAAACTAAGGAAACCGAGGGCCGGGGTGGGGGTAGACGCTGATCCAGAGGTACTAGACTTGGTACCCGGCGTGCTGAACGGTAACTCCTTTGTACAACTACTTAAAGACAATAAAAGTAGTATTTAAAAAAAAAATGCAAGTAGGACAGCCAGTGTGGAAGCTGTGCCTCGCTCTGCCCTCTAGTGGCCGCGGGGAGCAGGTGCCAGGCACATCATCTGGTGGATTGCTACCTTTCCCTTCTGAACTGGGAGACCACTTCAACTTTACTTCCTCCTGGGTAAAATTCTGCTGTGCTCCTGTCCTGCACGCCCCCCGGCCCCCACGTAGATTTGGTGATCTCCGCCAGTGCCCGAGTCAGCAGTCCATAGGCCCATTCTGGCTGACCAAAATACATGGGCAAGTCTGGCAACGGTGACTCACACCTGCAATCCTAGTACTCAGGAGGCTGAGATCTGAGGACTGCAGTGCAAAGCCAGCCTGGGCAGAGAAATAAAGAGACTCCTATCTCCAATTATCCTAAAAAAGAATGGAAATGGAGGTGTGGCTCACATGACAGACCATCAGCCTTGAAGGAAAAAAGCTAAGCCAGAGTTCAAGGTCCTACGTTCTAGCCCCAACACTGGCACATGCACACCACCCAGGTGTGCACACACACACACACACACACACAGGTGTGCACACACACACAATGTGAATAAAAGCTACAATAAAACCACCAGCAGAAGAATAGCATCTGTTCTGAGCTGAGCAGACTCCTGAATGTCTGGCTTCGTGTGGCACTGAGCTCAAATGCCAGGGCTCTGCCCACAGCTGAGAGGCTTGCTGTCACACCAGGAAAGACTTCAGATCCACAGGAGCTCAGGCTGAGGAAGGATGGAAGCGCCCCCGGAAGCTGATGGAAGGCGAGTGGGTCTGCACACTACAAGCTCCCTCCACCAGTGTGTCGGTCACGAGAGCTCAGAAGGGCAGAAGCCCCCACACGACCCTGTCAGGGGGCACTGACCTATGCTGGCCTCTTAGCTAACAGCAGGAAAAGCAGAAAAGGAGGTGGTACAATTAGATCTAATTTGGTCCATTTAGAAGACCTGCTTTTGCAAGTGCTGGCCTCAGACAGAGGGTTTAGCTTCCTGGGGCCCTGCTGTGTTACTCTGGCGTCCCTCCCCAGATCTGCCATTTTGCCACACACTAATGGTGTTCATTAGCTATTCCTGTGTCCCCTGTACCCTCGAGGTAAATCACAATGATTTCTGACTGCAAGAATATTTCTCTGGGATTTTAATGCAAAATGACAGAGTCCCCAGCAGAGTCTGGTCTCTGCTGAGAAGGGGGTGGGACAGGTTTTCCGCTCATTGGCTTGACCAGTGAGGCTCCAAAGCCCTGAGCGTGTGGACGGTAGCCACAGCTTGTTCAAAGTACAACATCCGGGTCCCTCTTTGGACCTACTGAGTTAGAAGCCACATTTAAAAGAGATCTACAGGTGGGGTGAGTGTGGCAGACGATAGAGGTGGTCACCAAAATCCTTCGCCCCCGCACTGTGCTCAGGTGGCCCAAGTGACATGCTTTGGCCTAAGCTGCAAGCAAACATGATGTCCAGTTCCGAGGCAGAAGCTGCGAGAGCCTTTCTTCCTGTTGTCACAGTGAATGGCCGTGCTCCCGGCAGGCATGGCTCCACAGGTCAGAGCCTGGGGTCACCCATGACCACTGTGGGACACACACAAAGCCCCTAAACAGTAGTCTGTCTCCTGCCTTTGTTTCCCTGGTTGGAGATGCAGAGAGGCCTGCGGGTGGCGTCACACGGTGGAAATCTGCTCACACACGCAGGGTCTCATGGCTATGCAACCGCCATTTGCATCTGTTCCTCCTTTGCTTTCTGCTCCTTAAACCGCCCATCTCCATCTCTCTCAGACGCTCTGTCACAGTACTGGGGAAGCGCGGGTAGCAACAGGTGACAGAATGGGGAGGGCAGAACTTGGCCATGAGCAATGTCTCCCAGACAAAATCTCCTGGGCCGCGTCTCAGAGCAGCCCTCAGAAGAGCAGATCAAAGTCTGTCTGGGCTGGAGACCTTTAGTCTCTTCTCCACTGGCTAATCGTCTTTGGTGCTTTGATGAGATTCCTAGGCAGGTGCTTCAGAGAGGCACATTTCTTTTGGAAGCAGTTTCCTGGGTCAGGTAAGAGAGCTTCAGACAGAGGCCTTCCTGTGCCAGGGGTGGGGGATGAGGGCCTTGGAAAGGGGCAGCACTGGCGCCTTCCAGCAACTTTTATTCCCTACTTTGAGGGATCATTTCATGGGCCTCGGCAGGCTTCACGTACCTCGGCTTGCTTACCCGTTTCCTAGCTCCTGGATAATTGTCTGCCTCTCGCTTTGGGTCACTATTTTTAGAGCCACTTGTAAACCTTTGGGGGCCATGTGTGCATGAACACAAGTCTTATTTCCCCCAGGTAAAAATCTAGGAGTGGGACTGCAGGACTGCGTGAACTGATGGACCAAACCACATGGTTTTCCAAAATGGCGGTGCGGCGGTGTCTCCCGCCTGCAGCGCAGGGGCGTCTCATGGCTGCCGCGGTAGCCGCGCCGGCCACTGCGTGGGGTTTAGCTACTCACGTGGGTGCTGCTGTCTCACAATGCTTCTCACCTGCAGCTCCCCAGCCACTAATGACCTGTTAAGGCCCAGTACCTTTTAATACTCTTCTTTTGTCCTGGTGAAGTATCTGTCCAAATAATTAGCCCATTTTTCAATTGGCTGCTTTCCTTTCATTGTCGGATTTTGGAAGCTCTAGATATTCTAAAAATATATTTTGACTGAACTCGTAACTCCTGCCCAAGACTCTGCGTTCCCATTGAACTCCTTCATTCTAGACTAACAGTGTAATGGGTTCTATGTAACCATCTATCTATCTATCTATCTATCTATCTATCTATCTATCTATCTATCCACATCACACATACTTTTTAAGCCATCTTGGCTTTTCTTTCTGGTTCAGGAACATTTGTTGTGTTCCACTGTAGGTATTATATAAGGTACCAAGAAACTAGAACTCACTAGTACATGGCCCCAGCAATTTAGGAATTGCTGGTTTTCTTTCTTATTTTTATTTATTTTTTGTCGGTTGTGGGGCCTGAACTCTGGGCTTGGGCGCTGTCCCTCAGCTCTTTGGCTCAAGGCTAGTGTTCTACCACTTAAGCCACAGCGCCACTTCCAGCCTTTTCTGTTTAGGTGGTGCTGAGGAATGGAACCCAGAGCTTCACGCATGCAAGGCAAGCACTCTACCACTCAGCCATCTTCCCAGCCTGGAACTGCTGGTTTTAATAGATGTGATTTAAATATATTTCTTAAATTCTTAAATCATGTATAAAAATGACTACATTTAGTATATCAGCCTTTTCAGTACATCAATTATTCAAATAAACACATGAACCATTTTCTTTTCTTTCATGACTTCATAAAGATCATGTATTATCTTAGTAAATTATTTATAAGAGTCAAAAATATTTCTCAGTACAGCCCTTGGTTAAGATTTGGAAAGAACTAGAAGGTTTCTTGTGTAATTTTAAGTGAATGTTCCTATATTCTGAGCTTAGGATATGTGAGTGAAAGACAAAGTAAAACCCTCCTCCTGTCTAGGGCTGATGTGGAAGTTTCATTTAACTGCACAGAACTGCTGGCAGAATATTCTAGAATGCAGAAAATTAACTTTCAACAGCAACTGAAAAAGCAATGACAACTTCTTAAAATCCTCTTACACAGGCTTAAAAAAATGAAACTTAGCAACCTGATTGTTTTTATTCACTGATTAGGACAATGAAAGTTATGCTCATGTCAATAGGAAATGAACGCTTCCCTGGAGAGCTGCTGCTCTGGGCTGGGTGGAACCGGCAGCTGCAGACGCGCTGGCCAGCCCTGGGCGGAAGCGCCTGGCGGGGGCTGCAGCAAGAACAACTTCACACGACACTGGCCTGGGCTAAGACGAAAATGATTGGTTCTTAAAAAGTATCAAAGGAAGCTAAAAATAAGACAAGAAGATAAAATATGAACAGTAAGGGGAAAAAATGAACTCAAGATAGAGAACGCTGTTATGATTTCTCTTGCAACCTCACATGACAAAGACTCTACCATGTTAGAGAGAAGAGAGAGACACAGAGACACAGAGACAGAGAGAAGCAGCTCTGGCCTATTTCCTCCAACATCTACACGGTGCGAGGACAGGCATTCCTGCGGGATTGCACGCAAGGCTTTGTGCGCCGCGCCATTGCTGGTCTGCATGCATTTGCTGTCCAGTGTAGGGCAATGGCCCCTCCACCTCCAAACAGCCCTCCTAGGAGAACTCTGGCCTCTTGGGTTCTTCTGATTGCCAAGAGAAAACCAGAAGGAGGACAGAGAGCCTCAGTGGATTGAAGGCTGAGGGCTGTTCAAGCTTCACAGGGTTTTTTCCCTTGTTTTGCAAAAGGAAAAGGGTTGCAGAGAAGGGAGCTGAGGAGGGAAAGCAGAAATCTGGGGGTGGGGATCCAAAACAGACCCCCACTGTTGTTCGTGACAGCATTGTTTTCGTGTTCTTCGAGGTTCAGCACAGTGGAACTGCTGGAGCTCCCTCCAGAGAAGAGACAGGAACATAAGCTAATTACACAATTTAAATGTACAGATCCGAGGCGTGCTTTCTGGGTAAGACAATAGAATCCATGCTAACGGGAATGAGTGCTGTGGCATGGTATACTTAAAAGTGGTACTTTGTGTCCCAAGGTATCAGAGATTCTCCCTCGTGTCTCCAGAAGTCCCCAGAAGGCTCCTGTTGGTATTAGGATGTTGGCAGCCAGAGGGGTCGAGGCTCACCCACCTACCCACACAACCTGAGCCTCTGACCCAGAGGCTTCACCTTCTCTTCTGCAGGAAGGGGTCCCAGCCTCTCTGGGCTGGTATTGTCATTAGTATTATGCATTGAAAATAACGAATGCCGTGGATTCTTATTTCAGCGGCGCTGCTCTGGTTACTTCTGTGACGTTATGATCTCTCTGAGCCCATGGGCCATAGTACTGTGGGAGGTGGGAGGGGAGAGGGGCGACGCCTGGGTGGAAACACACACAGCCTGACTGGCTAGACCCTCACCACCCTTTTCTGTGAATCGCCAGCAATGGGTGACCCAATGGGTGACCTGATTTTTACATGCCTTCCAGAGCTGTGGCTCTCTGAAAACGGCCGGTGAGCAGGCTGTGGGAAGGGAGGGGGACCCGGAGCCCTCACTGGCTCTGTGTCACGCACATACTGCCCGTGTTGCCCCGTGTAGTCTTCGGAGACCCACATCCTAGCCCTTGGGTGATGGTTGTATGAGCAGCCCCGCCTCTTCTGGCCAGGGGGGCACAGCTCAGAGAAGAGGACAGCAGTGCTGGGGGGCTGGTGCCCCGCAGAGCTATTCAGCATGCCGGGCTAATTAGCAGAAAGTACCGCATGCCCACTGTGTGACAGCAAACAGCTGTCCCATGCATTCTGCAGGAACTCGGTCTCGGGATCCCCCAAAGATCCCCAAATCCAAGGACGCTCTGGCCCCTTATGCAACACATAAGGGCTGCCAACATCCTAATACCAACAGGAGCCTTCTGGGGACTTCTGGAGACACGAGGGAGAATCTCTGATACCTTGGGACACAAAGTACCACTTTTAAGTATACCATGCCACAGCACTCATTCCCACTAGCATGGATTCTATTGTCTTAACCAGAAAGCACGCCTCGGTGGCAACGACCGAGCCCACACAGAGCCCCTGTGTACCCCAAGCCTCCTCACTACCACCCCATGCCCTCTGTAGCTGCCTGTCACACGGCGTTGTTTAGGGGATCACGACAAGGAAAAGAATGCATCTGTTCACCACAGAAAACTTTTTTTTTTTGGTTGGTCATGGGGCTTGAACTCGGGGCCTGGGCGCTGACCCTGTGCTCTTCAGCTCAAGGCGAGCACTCTACTGCTTGAGCCACAGCGCCACTTCGGTTTTCTGGTGGTTTATTGGAGACAAGAGTCTCATGGACTATCCTGCCTGGGCTGGCTTTGAACCACAGTCCTCAGATCTCAGCCTCCTGACTAGCTAGGATTACAGGGTGAGCCACCGGCGCCCGGCTATAGACAACTTTTGAGAGTATTTTCATTTGTAATTTTTTACTCTGTGGCTGACTTTCATCCTCCTCTCCTTTCAATGTGATGTCACAGACTCACTCTCGACCCACACACGGATGTTTTATTGCACAGTCCTGTTTTATTATCACTGTAAAGATGTAAAACAAGAGCGGTTCTAATGAATTTCCCCTGAGCACCTGGCTTCTCCGGCCTCCTCTGGCACGGTGGCCGTCCCTCCCTGTCTGTGGCCTCTCTTTGAGGGCAGTGTCGCTGCTGGGCTTCTGATCCTGGGATTACCCCTGAGACAAGACTAGAATTTAGTGTCCAAGCCTATCAGCTTGTCAATTTGTTTCCTTTTTGCAATCCTATTAATGGTTCTTTTTTGTAATCCAATGAACACGTGCAAGGAATCTGTGCAGCACAAGTGCTAGACGGGATCCTCAGAATGGATACCTGGTCCGTATTGGCATGCGCCTGCCATGGGATGCAGGACGGGCGTCACTGACATACAGCCCTCCTGCATGGCAGGTGCTGTGCCGCTCAGACCACTGGCCCCACGCTCTGCCTAGCTATTGCTGTCTGCCAGGCTATTGCTCTGCAGAATGGCAGGGGCAGCGTGGGCACACTCAGAGCCACCGTGCTGGGCAAAGCTGTCCCTCTGGGCACTCTGCCCTCAGCCACCCAGGCCTCACAGCTGTCATCATCTGGCCCCTGTCTGAGATCCCACAGCAGGGCAGCTGTCAAGAAAATCTGGACAATTCACCCTAAGTGGCCCGAGAGTCCAGGCCACCCCACTGCTGACCTCTGCCAGGTCTGTGACCCGCCCGCAGTCACCACCCAAAAATCCATCCTTCTTCCTGATAGACTCAGGGAGCTGACAAGGTAAGGTAACTGTGAAGGCCCAGGGCTGCTTGTCAGCCTCTGTGCCATGAAACGCACAACTCTTTTTTATTTTTATTTTTGTCAGTCATGGGGCTTGAACTCTGGGCCTGGGTGCTGTCCCTGCGCTCTTCAGCTCAACATGAGCGCTCTACCACTTGAGCCACAGCGCCACTTCTGGTTTTCTGGTGGTTCATTGGAGATACTGGCTTTGAACTTCAATCAAAATGCACAACTCTTATGGGAGGTGACATAAAGAAGATGACACAAAGAAGATGCCAGATTCAACAAGGCCCCCAAGGCCCCCAGGTGGGACTTGGGGCCCCCAGGCGGGACTCAGGACCACCCTCCCAGCAGGAGCCCCACGCCATCCCGCGGGCTAGGTGAGCTTCAACGAGTGCTCTGTTGGCCCAGTGGGAAAGTAGTGGAAACCACTAGTAGAGTTCTTTTGGAGATAAGAATAATCGGTGAAATCATCAGGGAAATCAAAGGACAAACAAGAGCTGGGGACACAGTTCGAGGGGGTGGAAACCAACTCTGTGTGTGTGTGCGGTGGTTGTGAGCTTGGCTCAGGCCGCAGGGAGAGGCGAGACAGAGGCGGGGCCACCTGCCCAGCCACGCTGCCCGCCCAGATAGCTGTGCCAGCCCAGACCCCTCCCCTCCGCGCCCGGCTGCCCGAGAGGGAACTCTGCTCCCCAACATGTCCCACACGGAGCCGGAGGGCATGGGCATCCCTCCCTGCACCCGCTCCTCCCGCCCCATTCCAACCACGAAACTGCACTCACTGTGGCATGGGAGAGACATGGGGGGAGGAGGGGTGACCCCCCCCAAGACGCACTGCACTCGTAAACTGACATGGTGAATTGAAACCCCTTTATACAACTACTTGAAAAGAATCCAATTGCACCACGGCCGCGGCCTTCCTGAGACGTGAGTGTGCAGTTCCTTCTCCCCCCACCCCTATGCTTTGTGGTCTGTTGTATGTACATGCGTGTGTGCGTGTGTGTTTAGCGTGCGTGGGTAGTTTCCCTCAGACTCACTCTGAACCCCCCCACACTGTCCCCCTCCCCACCCGGCCGCTCTCAGCTCCTCGAGGCCCAGGCTCCGGGCAGAGGCAAGCTGCAGCTGAGGCGGTGGAGTAGAAAGAAGAATGGTGGGGCGTGGAGCGCCCGGTTAGATTCTCTCCCCCTCTCACTCCCTCTTTAAGAATCTGGCTCCAGGAGCCGTCTCCTCCCTGCCAGGGACAGAGCAAGCAGAGACTTGGCGCCGGACTTGGCCAGATGTCACCCTCATCTGGCTGCCTTGGCCGGCTGCTTGTTTGGAATGAGCAGCTAGAACATGGCGCGCAGAGCTGGGGGTGGCGGGGCCCTGCAGGGCTGCGGGCGGTAGAGCACCAGCCCCCAGGGCAGGCCAGCGAGAGCAGCTCTCTTGCTCGGGTCTGAACTGGGAGAAGTCAGAGGAGCATTCCAGCCATTTCCTTCCTAGCTCCCAGCAGCGCCGGGCACAGACACGGGGTTTGCGGCGCATTTCAGATCTGATCAGCAGAGGAGCAGATCTAAGGATTCTGTTCGCTGCTAAGTACACAGGACCACACTGGGAGACAGGCAGGGGGAGCCAAGGGCAGCCCAGCTCAGCCTCGGGGGGCGGGCAGCTGCGGCGGTGGGCAGCAGGGCCGGAGTAACTCCCTGGAGCCGAGGCCGGGGCTGTCCGGAGGGAGCTGTGGGCACAGCCACGCTCTGTGTCAAACCCCAGCAGCAAGAGACACCACATGTCCTCAGGAGGCGGGGGGAGAGCTGTGCGTGGAACAAGGGCACGCTGGAGTCCTGGTCCAACACAGAGGGACCCCGAGGAGGCCCGGGAGCTTCTAGAAGGACCCCGAGGAGGCCCGGGAGCTTCTAGAAGGAGCCTCTGGCCTGGGAGTGGGGCGAGGGCTGGGCTGTGCGTCTGCGCACACCGCAGTGCTGGGAGGGGCCGGCGCCGCCGCAGAGCCTGCCAACCAGCCCATTTTGGTCACCATCTGCCACGGTGAGCCCGGGCACCTGTCAGAAACAGCTGCTCACGGCAGATCGTAGGTGAGGGAGGAAAGGCCCGGCGTGGGAGGGGGGGTCGCTGCCTGTGCCCGCAGGAATGCCACCTGTCCACTTGGAAGCCCAGGCCACTGAGGGTGACAGACCCCCGTCCCTCCCTCCTTCCAAGGGACAGTGAGGGAATGTCGCCTCACTGCCTCCTGGCCACGGGTTCCAGGCAACCGACCATCACTGTCCTGGGCTGAGGGTTTTCAGGGGAGCTGGGGGCGGCGGTGGGGAAGCCCCGGCGCCCTGTGGAGAAAGAGGCCCTTTGTCTGGCTGTGTGGCCAGGGCATTGGGTCAGACCGGCTTGTCGGGGACACTGGGGGGAGTGGAGGGAGCCTCGAAATCATTTGTTTACATAAATGAGGGTAAGATAAAAACTAACATTAAAAACTAGCATCTATGCTAAACAGCTAACATTACAATGGAGTCTAGTGAGAAATCTCTACAAGGTGAGTTACAGTGGCCCCATTCACATGGTTTTGGGTTATTTCTCCTGTGGTAGGCACTCGGGAGCCCTGGCATCTTCTGGTCTCTTCCTGTCCTGGTGCCTTCCGAGGGTCTTTCCTTGGCCCTGGACACTTTAATCTGAGACTTCTCATTTGTGTCTGGATTATGTCTGATCATAAGGTTCACTCATTTTATAGCGTGTATTAGAATGTAACTCCTTTTTCAGGCTGAATAGTACTCCACTATACATAGGAACCACATTTCCTGTTCACCCATTCCTTACTGGTAGACCCTTGGGTCGCTTCTACCTTTTGCCTATGGTGAATAATGCTACTGCGCACCCCACTTGCCAGCTGTCAGTGACTCAGGCTTCTGTGCGTAGGAGTGACTCTGCATTGGACTCTTTGAGGAACTGCCCCGCTGTTTCCCAAGAGGCAGCACCATTTCACCACCCCACAGCAAGCTCAGGGGTCCAATTCCTTCAGTCCTCTTTAAAATGGGTTACTCTCTGTCTTCTGTGTTTCAGTGTCACTCTCAACGAACACACAAGTCTCTCGCTGTAGTTTTGATTTGCATTTCCCAATGTCTAATGGTTCTGAACTTCCTTTCACATGCAGCTTGGGCCTTGGTTTGGCTTCTTTGATAAAATGTCTACACAAATCTCTTGCCATCTTTTCCCTAGTGCTGGGGATCAAATCCAGGACCTTGGATAAGCTGGGCGAGCACTCTACCATGGAGCTATGCTATCCCTCTGCCAGTTTCTCAAGGGAACTGTTTACATTTTTGCTGTTGAGGGGTAGGAGTTGTTTGTAGATCCTGCGACCTGGTTTCTCCTCTCCTGTTCTGTGGGTTGTCTCTTCGCGCTCCTGAAAGTCCTTTGATGCACCACGTTTTTAATTTTGATCAAGTCCAAATTATTTATCTGGCATCGCCTGTGCTTTGGGTAGCACACCCAAGCTTTTTGCCAAATCTAGTGTAGGTCTGCGCTAAATCCTTCACAACCTGTGACGATTGCCTTCCATGTTTTCTCCACTGTGGCTGATAGTTCCAGCCCGTCAGCTTAGGTCTTTGATTCATTTCGAGCTGGTTGATGTATAGTGTAAGGTCCTGTACCTACCATCACTCCAAGGCCTGGCTGGCCAACTCTCTTATCATGATTGGTTGAAAATACTTCCCTTTTCCCATTGGAGGGTCCTGGTACCTTTGTACAAACAACAACTGACCACAGATCTTCTACTTCTTGGGTGGTCTCTAGGGGTGTGACTCCCATGAAAGGTTAACACCACCTAGCCCCTAGACATCCCAAGGCGCAGCCATGGCTCCTGCAGACAGCCCCCAAAGCAGTGCTCCATCCAGTCAACACCAGTCAATGTGTCTGTCTCTCCAGAGACTCGATGCTCTCAGCACCAGCTTGGCTCACTCTCACTCATCTGTGTGTCCCCCTGCCTTACACACACGCACACACGCATGTACACACACACACACACGCTAAACAAGCCAACGTCATGGAGTTTTTCCACCTCTGTCTCCTCTCTCACACTCTTCTCCAGGCACATTCTGTCATCATTTCCCTTAGCACATTTGCCTTCCAAGACTCTGCTCCTAGGAGAAACTCAATACACACACACACACACACACACACACACACACACACACACACACACACGCAGGTATGGAGACACTGGTGCAGCGGTGGGGATATTTTAATTCGGAGTCATAGGAGTCCTCACTCCTATGCTCCACCCTGGCCTCCACGCAGCTCAGATGTCCCCTCCTTGGTGACAGTTCTGAGTTATCCCCAGAACCTAAGGACTGTGTGCCCCTCAAGTTCGTTGGCATAACACCAATGCTGGTGGCCCAGCCCATCGCCGACTGCGTCTGCCTCTTGTGTTCTAAAGTCCAGCACCCAGACCATGTGACTTTCTTCTGTCCATTTCTTCCTGTGAACTGTGAGGCACCCGAGGACGGGGACTGTCCTCTGGGCACCTTTGCAGCCGCAGCCCGGGGCCTGGCACACAGCAGGTGGCAATAAATATTTGCTAAATAAAGGAACGGATGACTGTGAGCTCCCATTTTAAAAGTTTTGTAGCCCTTGGAAAATTCCACCGCGTAGGCAGCTGTTCCTGTCCTCTGTTCAGATAGGCAGTGTATCCGTCCAAGGCTGGCAGGAGGTCTGCTGAGCCCAGCGCGGGCCTCGGGCTGCTTCCCAGGGCCGTCCCTCACGCTGGAGTGGGGCTGCATCTGGCGCTCCTGACAGGGCGCCCGCCAGAGCCCGGGAGAGGCCGGCGCCGCCTCCCCCTCCCCATGCTATTTTCAAAGCAAATTCAGAAGCCATGGCGATATTTTTTGCCCTTAAGAACAAGACGACTCCTTTGACATAATAAGGTTAAAAAAGAAACGAAAAAGCCCTCATCCTGCCTGTGCTTTCCGCTGAATGGAAATTCTCCCCAATCTCCCGGGTCCAGCTGGCAGGCTGCTGGCCGAGGCTTCCGAGGAGAAGGGAGCGGAAAGATCAGTCCTCAGCAGCTGAGGACTTATTTTTGGCTGCGCAGCTGCCGGAGGAGGCGTTGGCAGCAGGCGGTGTCTCCCCCGCACCGAGGGCAGGGCACAACGCTGGCTGGGCAGAACACCCCTGCCCAAGATTGGCGCCCCACTCTTGCTGGGGACCGACAGATCAGGCCAGCTTAGATAAAGGGGTCCTGTAGGTCAAGCCAGGGCGGGGACCGTGGGAGAGGAAAGGATGCTAAGGTCGTCAAGGGGAAGGCTCCCCGCTGCTGGCCCGGAGCCCTCGGCGAAGGGACCGGAGACCTGTGCTGTGGCTCTGACGTTGATGCCAGGGCCGGAGGGGGGAAGAGCAGAAAGCACCATTAGCCCTTCCATGATGGAGAAACAGGAATCACACACGCTCGGTGTGTCACAAGGTGGGAAGGGCCCACGCCCCCTCACCTGGTGTTTTTTGCGGAGTAAAGCTGGACCGTGCCAGGAAGTCAGTCACCTGGGCTTGGGGAGGCCACTGGGGGGCAGTCAGGGGTCCATGAACATGTCCTTGTGCTACTGGATGCCACCCAGACAGCAGAGATTAACATGCTAACAGACTTCAAAACCCATGTGTAGAGCAAGGACACATGTGCCAGTTGAGGGTGCAGCAGACCTGCCGGGCGCCCGCAGCCTGCGTTGAATCCACACCCTGATGTTCGAGGCTTCTCAGTTAACCCAAGAGGAGGCAGAGCCCCGCCCACTCCCGCCTGTCAACGAGCTCTGCGGCTCGACTTCTTTTCTCCGTAATTTAGAACAACAAGAATAAAAAGTCCTAAACACTAAAAACAAAACAAAACCATTATTTAAAAAAAAATCCAGGACGCTCTTCAAAGGAAGCTGGCGCATTTATATTCGACCCAGATACCCATCACTCTGCAAACACGTCTTCAGGCACTGTGCAGAGTAGTTTCCAATGGGAATCCAAAGCAAGTGAATAGGAAGCGAGAGGAAGTCAAGCTCAGACTCTCAAGCTCCTCTCTTGGGGGCCAGCCTCTCCGGCCTCGTGTCCTGGGTAATGACAGGGGAGAGACAGGGCCTGGTCCTCCGGGGACCTCTGGGAAACACACACAGCCTGGGCCAGCAAACACTCCTAGAAAGGGACACCTGCGTCCAGGGTGCTCCCCGCTCCCTGCTACCTCCTGGCCCCCCAGGGCCCCCTCCCCAGCTCCGTCCGTGCTGGGGGCTGGAGGTTAGCAAGTTCATCCTCTGGCTGTTTTTATATTTCAGATGGGCTTAGTCACAGGGACACTGACAACGCTGCTACAGATGACCAGTGTTGGCGTCGGGGCCTTGAGGAAGGCTTCGGCGGTGGCTCAAGACAAGGGAGACGCGAGGGAAGGAGGAGAAGGAAGAACTGCGAGGGGGCATGGTGCCCACACAGTTGCTAAAACAGACGCCCAGCCTTGACCGGCAGGACAGCCTCCCCTCCGCCTGCAGGTGGCACTCAGCCTTGCACAGGCTTCCTGCATCTGCCAGGGGGCGGCCGGACGCCAGCGGACGCAGCAGCCCCAGGAGGCTGTACGTGGGAGCCCGGCGTCAGACAGAATGGCTTGGGCAGAGGGCAGGCTTTGCACCAGGGCTCTGGCCTCGGGTGGGAGGCTCCACGAGTGATCACTGAGAGCCACCACATGGTGACTGCTGGGGTCACACCCCACTCCTCCCCTCACCCGACCTGGGAATGCTGAAGACCATTTCGGGGCCGGCCATGAACCACGCATCTTGTTACAGGTCTGCCTGGTCACCATGACTGACCGCACCCAGGTGCTGGGCCCACAAGGCTTTTATACTGTGTCCAGAACTCGCCAAGTCACAGCCTTGTGCCAGCGCCTCTGGGGGGGGGGGTCTTCTTGTCTAGAACTCAAGCCCATCTCCACTAAAAGCCTAGAAATCCCTTTCCCCGAACGGCAGGGTTTGCTGTCCTCACTTTAGACTCAAGTCCCAAAGCTCCATTATGGGAAAACCATGCAGTGAGAACGTGCCCAGTGCTGGCCAGGCGCCTGCAGCCTGGCGCTACACTCGCCAAAGAGGAAAGGACTCGCCATCTTCCCACATGGGAGAGAAGCATCTCTCGGGGTGCTCTCTCTGCTCCCCCACACCCTCCTAGTCCACGGGGCCAGCTGTGAGCACAGTTCTGTTCTTGCCTCCTTTGGGGTATGGGCCCGCGGCTGGGATGGGCTCTGCAGTCAGCTAACTGAACTCTGCAGACATCCATGGTGATATCCTTGGGGTCAAGGGCCCAAGGGGGACAGCGCTGCGGACTAGGATAATGTGTGTTCACAGTGACGCGTGCAGCCACGAGGTTAATTTTTAATTACAGAGCAGGCCGGGCTGCTGAGCACAATTTACCCATCGCAAAAAGCCAGACCCCAAGAGAGAGAAGAAGAAGAGGACGAAAGTGGAGCTCAGAGCCAAGAACCAGTGGGAGATGGGACTGGCGGGGATGGGCGGGACGGGGGGACAGGGGACGGAGGGACGGGGGGACAGGGGACGGAGGGACGGGGGGACAGGGGACGGCGGGACGGGGGGACAGGGGACGGAGGGACAGGGGGACAGGCAGGATGAGCCAGGCCCGTCCTCTCACTGCACTGACCAGCTCTGTAGTTCCAGGCAGCTGTCTTCCATCCTGGACGCCGACATCGCGAGCTGTGACATTCGAGTCAGCCCCGCAGGCCCTTCTCTCCTTCCAGAGCCTGCCTGGAACGCCACGGCTCCAACCTTGGAGTTTCTGCGCTCACCTTTGCTTCAGCCAGTTTCAGCAGAACCCCCACCTCCACTCTGTCTGGCTTGCCCCCCTCCCTGCGAGTGGCATCTAGCCACTGCACCGGTCCTGCGCTGGCTTAGCTGGAGTCCTCCTTTATCTACCCCATGTTTCCTCTTAGTCCCAGCATTCACTGCCATCCCTGCCCACCCCACTTCCGGGTATCTTCCTAGTTAACTGCCATCCCTGCCTTCCAGAGGCCGCACCATGCCGCTCACCGGCTTCTGTACGCTGCGTATTAAGTGTCATGAATAGTGTTGTTTTTGTTTGCAGCTCCTCAGATAGAGCTGGGATGTGACTCCTTCTACTGTGCACAGTGCTTCTCAGACTGTTCATAACCTAGGAGCTGAGTGTGGGAATGCGGCTTGAGGAGTCCTTAAACCTCCATAGGCAGCCCTATGCGTAGCCAGAACTAGAAGGTATACCCTGGAGATGGGAGGGGGGAGGGAGAGGGAGAGGAAGAGGAGAAGAGAGAGAGAAAATTGAGGAGGGGGAGGGGAGGGGAGGAGAGAGGGAGGGGAGTGGGAGGAGGGGTGGGAGGGGAGGACATGCAGTTCTGCAGGGGGTGTCCACCTTCGCACAGCGTTCCTGCACTTTCTCTGGGGGCAGGAGCTGGTTTTTCATTCTCTGTGTTGCCAGCGGGCTGGAGTAGAGGGAAGTATTCCTGTCTAAGGGGGCCGCTGCTTCCTCTCCCCCTCCCTAGGGGCACAGAAGAGCTGTCATGAGGCTGCTCAGCATGGCCCGGCTCTGTTACATCAACGCCAGGCACTTGTAATGGAAGGTACCAGCCCTGGGTTCATGCTGGGCCTACGTGAGTGTCACGGCCTGTTAGCACGTGGCCTTGTGGGATGGGGTGCCCGGGTCACAGGGCAGGGTGCGGGCATCCGCAATGTGCATGCGGTGCAATTCGAGCTCTATAGACCCCTGGGAAAGGACAGGGTGAGCACAGGACGCCCCTCCACCACCACCACCACCACCAGCACCACCAAACAGAAATGCTCTGGCCTCCACCGTGACCCAGGAGGCGAAGTGACGGCCCGGAGGTGGCCACAAGAGGAAAAGCAATCCACAGACAGGGACGCTCAGGGAGCCCCGGCTTCAGCCCAGCACGGAGGGCGGGAGCTGGCTTCGGGTGGCTAACGGACTTCCTGGAATAAACATTCTTTAAATTTTTTTTTAATTCCAATGTGTCCGGTACGGTTTCCAAAACATTTTTACAAATGTCACACTCACTGTCAACCTGAAACCACCTGGAAAAGAGTAAATGACAGGAGCTAAATTAAGGCGCTCCACTTCTGCTCCTGTTCCGGGGACCTTTTCAGCCGTGGGCACCAAGGGGAAATGACTCCAGGGGGCTCAGAAGTGGCCCGAGGCAGATCAGGCCTCAGCACCCTCCCCGCACCCCGCGCGCCCCTCTGTGAGGGGCGCTGAGACCTCTTCCCACCCCCCCCATGTGCCCGCACACGCATGCTCCGCAGTGCCCACCCTGCTCTCCTCCTTCTGACGTCAGGGAGGGCTGCAGGGCTGGGTCTTCTCACATTCCCACCAGCCAGCCAGCCCTCCACTGGCAGCCATCACCACGCCTCCAGTGCGCCTCCTAAAGTCACGTGGGTCAGCGAGGTTCTCTGGTGGATGGTTCTAGAGCATGGCATCCTTGCATGAGGCCGGGGCCAGAGCCTCTGCTCCCACACCAGCCCTGTGTGGGGGAAGGTAGAAGCCCTTTCTATAGACCGGGACTGGGGTGGATGGGTCAGGAAGGTGGAGAAGCCAATTCAGGCGGGGCAGGAAAGGTACCTGGTCTGGGGCAGACACAGTGTAGGCAGAGTATACACCCACAGCTAACTGAGGGGCAGAGCGGGATGATTTCCTGTGCGTCTGATGCTGGGGAGAAGAGTCTAGAGAGCATTCTTGCCCTTGAGTGAGCTCAAGCCCATTTCAGCTCTTTGCCACCTGCAGATGTGAAAGCAGAGCTGATGAGCTCATGGCCTGAAGCTGGCATTACGGACCCCGAGGGCCTGCTGGCCAGACTTTTATGCTGCACTCTGGCAGAGCGCCATCTTGGTGCTGCCTTTATGACTCAGGATCAGAGTTCCAAACGAGAGGCAGGTGTGGAGTGACAGCCTCTGGTGGTTCTGCAAACAGGGCGCTCAAGGGGTGCCTCTCTGCGGGTCAGGAGAGGCCTGCCCAGCTGCCGCAGGAGCTCTGGGTACAGAGCGCGGTGCAGGGGAGGTCCTGCTCACCAGCAGTTCCTCAGACCCACGTGTGTCAGAGAAGAGCCGACCGAGCTAGTGGTCACGGACTCCGTGTCCTCCTACAGACCAGGAAGAACCACAGTGCTAGGGCCTGAAAAAAAAAAGGAGTCTCCACCCTCTCACCTTGTGATTTGGTTTGCCATTGACTGTGGCGGGATTCGCATTGGTAGCCTCTCTGTTGGCTACAGGCACAGCTTTTCTTGTTTGCTAGCTCAGTCAGGCATTGCTGGTGATCCATCAGCCAGACAATACAGGGCCTAGTCTGGTTTGGGTTTTATCCCCAAAGCGATTTGGGGCCACTAGCAGGACAGGTGTGTAGACTGCTCTGACAGAAGACAGTGGCATAAAGGATTCCCTAAGGTCCGTCCAGAGCTAGCATCCCATATCTCGGGATTTATCCAAACAAAATCTGTCTAAAAGATAACGCTGCTGCGTTTACGGCTGTGGGGTTGTGGGAACAAAGGGGCTGCCGCTAGGGGGCGTGCAGGTCAAGCAGCCAGCCTGGGAGGCAGGCGGCAAGCTGGGGATGGGGAGAGGGAGAAGGGGGAGGGAAAGGGGAGGGGCCTTCCTGCAGGGAGACCAGGATGCTCAGGAAGTGACCAGAAGGCCAGAAGGCTGCCTGGCATGAGGAGGGGAGGCCACAGGCCCAGCCCCTCCCCAGCCCTAGCTCCTGTGGCTGAGGCCAGGTGGGAACGCAATGGAAAGCCAGGCAGGGGCCTCGGGGCAGCAGACATGGCTGCGCATTCGGGACCTGCTCTCCTCAGCGTCTCTCCCTCCCCTTCCTTGGGTCATCTTGTTTTCCAGCAGCCTCCAGGGCTTGCAGGGAAGGTCTGATGTTGGCCTGACAGGAAGTCGTGTGGAGTGCCCCAGAAGCTCACCTCGCCCTGGGCAGGCAGGTGACTTGTCCAATAGTTAAAAGCAGCAAGTCGGTGAGGATGTGGAACAGGACCTGTTAGGGAAGGACCCGCAGCTGACGAATGCAGAGTGACACGGGTTAGGGAGCAATGGAGAAACCCCTAATGATATAGAGAAGGATGACACAAAGCCGTATGCTTGGGATAACACTGCTGGTAGACCAGAGTATGCACACAGACAGGCAGACAGACAGACAGACAGAAAGGGCAGTGAGGACCCCAGCTGTAGCAGTTTGACACTAAGTTGTGGGTTTTAGAGAGAGACTCGGACTGTAGCAAATGTGGGGGGAGGGGGTCGGAACTGTAATTCTCAAACCTCAGCATAATAGACCATGTACAGGGTTTTGGAACAGATTTCTGGGGCCCAGACTGGTCTGGTTTCTAAGTCAGAAAGTCGGGGATGCAGCTGGAAATTTCGCATTTTTACTTTTATTGTTTTGGTCGCATAGCACCCTGCTCCATGATCTGCGTGACATGGGGACCGCACACAGAACCACAGCGGCCCCGTGAAAGGAGGGCGTCTGTTGGGGGAGGCTGTGTCACGGAGGGCCGGGTCAACAGGCCGCCAGGGTACATTCGATGGCCACAGGGGCACCATCTCCTCCATCCTGCTCATGGTCAATTCAGCAAGATCGCTGGAGCTGCTGCCCTGACAGGAAACTCCTGTGACTCAGAGACTGATCATTATAGGCTGCCCTTCTGTTCCCGGGGAGTCTGACGTCCGCTCCCAAGATGCATTCCTCTGGGACAGCTATCACTCTGTGACTTTCCCTCTGGGTGACCGCCCTTTCCTGAGGTCCCTTAGAATCCAAAGGGCACCATGGACATTGCCGACCTAACCTGACCTCTGTCTTTCTCTGACAAGGCGCAGAAAGGACAGCCATCTAGCCAGCAGTGGCGCAGCTGAGATTGGAAACCCAGGACACCTGACTGCACCCACAGCTCCTTGTCCCCACTTCTACCTGTGCTCCCAGCCTTCAGCCGCTGGTAAACATAACCTGCTGGCCCGGCCTCATGGGGCCATGGACCCTGAGCAAGTGCCAGTGATCAGCAGCTTCTGTGCGGGGCCAGAGCTCCCCACGTGGGAATGGGTCCCAGTCAGCCATTACCGCGAGAGCTCTCAAACCGAGACCCTCCGGAACTGTGGGCCCAGCCCTGCCAGGAAACTTCCTGTGGTGGGCCAGCAATCACGGGAAGTGGCGCCCTGCTGGCCAGACAGCCCTCCATGCTCGGCGGCACAACCCTTCTGCCGGCTGTTTGCTAGGCAGAATCTGCCTGGGAGTGTGCCCTAACGAAGCCACCCCGAGACCCAGCACAGCTCCAGTCTGACCTGAGGCTGAGAGCAGGAAGTTCCAGGGCCTGAAAGACATTGGCTCTCCCCAGCTTCCTGCAGGCTTCGGGGCTTCGGCGCCATCTTAACGTCTTTCTTTCTCTTTCTCTCTCTTTCTTTTTCTTTTTTTCTTTCTTCTTTTCTCCCGTCCTTCTTTCCTTCCTTCCTTCCCTCCATCCTTCTTTCCTTCCTCCCTCCCTTCTTTTTTTGGGGGGTGGGGTGGGCTTGTTTAAGGCTTTGTGCCCTATGCTCTCACTTGGCTCTTTTGCTCAAGGCTGGCACTCTACCACTAGAACCACAGCTCTACTTCACACATTTTGGTGGTTAACTGGAGATAAAGAACATCATGGACTTTTCTGCCAGAGCTGGCTTTAAATCATGATCCTCCAATCTCAGCCTCCTAGGTAGCTGGGATGGCAGTCATGAGCCATCAACCCAGTTGATGGGTTTTGCCAGGCAGAGGCAAAAGCACAGGCTGGAACTACAAGAGTCCGTTTCCGGTCAACATCCCCACGCCTTCCCCTGGATGCCCTTTTCTCACCCACTGCATGGCACGCGCCCACGACTGCACTGGCGAGGAAGAATCCTGACTTGGAAATGGAAGGAGACTTCTGGGAGTGACAGCAAAGGATCTGGTTCTTCACGGGGGCCGTGGGCTTCACAGCTGAGGGCTGAGAGGACGCTGGCAGAAATCTACACAGGGATTCAGGCCATTTTCTGGTTGGACAGGCTGCCAGCCAGGAGTGTCACGTGTAATCAGTGTCAAATCATGCAGGCACACTGGCCTGCTCTCTACCCTCTGCCCGGCCCACCTGGGCAGCAGGAGAACCATTCCAAAGAGCTGTGCTGTGGTTTGGCAAGATGGCCTACCGCAGGACCTCTACACCTCTACTCTGTTGCCAGGAAGCAGACCTTGCCCTGCTCCAGCAGGTGACTTTGGCCGTTGGAAGTTCAGGCATGTCTCTGTGGCCCCTGTGAGGAGGAGCCTGGATCCCCCCAGGAAGCTTGAACGGTTTACCCAGATGCACACAATAAACAATCCGAGCTAAGACTTAGTCCTGAGCCTCCTCCTGACACTCAGAAAAAGGTTTCATAGCTGGACACTGGTGACCCACGCCTGTAATCCTTGCTACTCCAGAGTCTGAGATCTGAGGATCGTGGTTTGAAACCAGTTGGGGCAGGGAAGTCTGGGAGACCCATTAACCACTGAAAATGTTGAAAGGGGCACTGTGGTTCAAATGCTAGGACACCATCTTTGAGCACAAAAGCTCAAGAACAGTGCCTAGGCCCTGAGTTCAAGCCCCAGGATTTGGCACACGCCCACACGTGCATGTGCATGTGCGCGCGTGCGCACACACACACACACACACACACAAACACACGACTTTAGGCCAGATTTCTTTTTTGCCTGACATAAGTGACTTGATATGGTAAGATATGCATCTTCCCACTTACCATGCTCTGCCAGAAATAACCACTCCCAGGGGATGAATATCCCTTTAAGAAACAGGACGCAGCCACTTGTCTTTCTGTGCTCAGCAATGAGTATTTATGTTCACTGTATGTAGCCACCAAACATCTGGAGTTATGAGAGTTGAATCTAACCATTAGAGCCAGTTTAAAAAAAAACACTAAATTCAAACACCTAAGAATTCTTTGGTTTCAGTCACCTAAGAAAGGCTCATGTTTACCAAGCACGATCAGTCCAGTCTGTTCTAAAAGCTTTGCGTGGAATAACACTGATTATTTGTCACGCCCCAGGAGGCAGGTCCTGTCTTTATCCCCTTTTACAGAGTGGGAGGCGGAGGTAGGCAGAGTGGCCAGGTGGCGCGCCCGAGGGAACGCAGTGAGGGCTGAGTGAAGGACGGCAGCCCGTGGCTGAAACTCGCAGCTATCCTGCTCCTGCTCTGGTGTCTTCTTAACCGGCGCCTGACCCTGAACACAGATGCGGTCCTGGAGGCCTTGGTGCTCCTGGTTGGAATGCAGGGTGAGGGACGGGATTCTTAGAAAAGCTGGGGGGGGGAGGGTGTCAAAGGGCTGACAGGCCACACCACAGTTTGGATAAGTGGCCCCAGGGTACCATGGGAGGCAGCAGAGGCTTCGGGAGGTGGGGCCCAGTAAGAGGTTTTACGTTATTAGGAGCAAGTCCTCAAAGGAGGTTGTGCGGCGCTGGTCCCTTCCTTTCTCTTTTTAGCTGTCCACCATGAGGTGGACAGTTTGCTGTGGGGTGACGTGACACACTACCTCCCCGCAGGACCCAATGCAGTGGGTCAACCAGAGAGAGAGAAGTGGGGGGAGATTTGACACACTCTCTGCACAGGCCACGGCGAGGGGCTTTGCGCAGGATTCTGCGGGAGCTCGGGAGGAGCTGTATGAGAGTCTGTTTTACAGATCAGCCACGTCAGTCTTGGAAACGGTAAATAAGACCATTTCCCTGGCTCTCCGTCCTGGGCCGCCCCCAGGAAGAGCCGGCCCTATGTGAAAAATCCTGATTTGAGTCTGATTAGGGTTAATGTATTAGTTATCTATCTTCACATTTTCTTTTTCTTTTTAGTTTTCAGTGCTTAGAAATTGAAATTAGGGCCTTGCCTCTAGCTAGGCGAGTGCGCTGCCGAAACGGGCAGCTGCTACTCAATGCTGGTCGTCCGACCGCTCCAACCTCTCCCGCAATCCGCTCGGCCATCCCAGCGCGCTGCGCCCGCGCACTGCGCCGCTCACTACGGTGTCATCTTTTCTCTAGTTGTAGGCTTTTCTCCTTTGTTCATGCCTAGAGAAAAAGAGGGGGACCGACCGAGAGAAAGGAAGGGTGGGAGGAGAGAGAAGAACGAGGGGCAGGGAGGGAGAGGGAGGGAGGCACAGGTTTATTTGGATTTATTCCGGCTGGTCCCGGCACAGGGCTCGGAGCGAAGACAGAGGTTATGTGTGGCTTGGGAATCAGGGAATCTGAATCTGGAGGTGGCTGCACGGACCCGTGCACGTGCACGCGCCTGTGTGGTCGCTGCAGACCCCGCCAGGGCACGCCGAGCCTGTTTGTCTTATTTGCAAGCACAGAGAAAATGAATCTCCCCAGAGCTCCCTTGGAAAACGACTCCCAACATTTTCAGTTCAATGAGGCCTGGGATTGTAATCGGCTGCTTCTTAATTCCTAATTGGACCCCTCCGGCTCATGTGATGGCAGCTGCTGGGCGGCCTGTGACACGGAGCCCGGCGGGGCGGAGGGGGGGTGCAGGTTGCCTGAGAGGTAACAGCACCGCCCCCCCCAAGGCCACAGGTCTGCCACGGCACGCTGCTCCTTCCAATGAAGAGTTGTCACCAAGCACAAGGATAGTCACCTCCCATTCTCCGGGGTGGCAGGCAACAAGAAGCTGGTGCTGCCTGGGCCGCGGCCTGGCATGGAGCGGGAAGCGGGGAAGGGCCGAGACCTGCGGGCGCTGCACAGAGGAGCCGAAGGGGTGAGACCAGTTGTCTTTGCGGCTGTTTACTCTTGCTGGGAACGACACGATGACGCCACTCCCAGCGTGGAGGAAAATCCTGTCATTGCCGCGTCTCCCGCAGCCTGGGGCCTCCGAAGGAAGGCTTGGCGCCCGAGAACACTCCCCATATCCAGCACAAGGAAAAGCCCATGGAAGTGGACTTTCCCCATCACAGATGAGCCCCCCACCAATGCTAACAGCACCCCTTTCCGGAGGCTGAGATGGCCAATTACTTCCTTTCTGACTTTCAAATGTCATCTGGTATTTACTTCCTTCCTGATCTTGTCCCAAAATAATAGACTCTAAAAATAAATGATAATTGAAGCTTTTCTCAGTCGCCTCTCAGGAGAGAGTGAGCTCGGTGTCTGCGTCAGGTTATAGAGGGGCGCAGCAGGGGACATGGCTTGAAAATGTCCCTAGGATGAGCACCTTCAGCTCGGAAGGGCCCCGGGCTGTAGAGAACAGGCTACACTTCAGACCAGCCATGAGGACAGGGGACACGTGTTCTAGGATGAACGGCAGCACCTGTCTCCACGGAACACCAGACATGCTCTTCCGGAAGCTGCTCTCCACACACTCAGACCTCCTCCTTGCCACCCAGGGGACAGCCCTGATACGCTCGAGATACAGCCAGGACCAGAAGTGGCCCATGAGAATGAGAAGAGGAAAAGGGATTGGAGCCCGGGGAAGCTCCCCACGGCCAAGGTCAGGCCTTTGCCCTCTGAGCTCACAGTGATGGGGCACGGCCACCGCTGGATTAATAAAGGAACAGACAATGATGGACATTTATCTAACAGCTGGTTATACCTCACGGTGCAGAGGTGAAAACTAGCTGTACTCTGACTGGCCACGGGTATGCTCAGCCACCCTGTTTGATGAGTATCTTCATTTTTCACTGCTCTGTGGTGAGGAGACGCATGAGAGTCAGAGCCACAAAAAGCCACCTTCACTTTCTGCTGTTGCCATTATGGTGACCTGGGAAAAGCCGTTTTGTTTCCTTGAACATAACAGCTTCCACATCTAGAAAGCAAAAGCATCGTGGACCTACGAGAACACCGGACAACTGCCAAACGGGATGTCAATACTGGTGGTTAGAAAGTAAAGAGTAAAAAATAATGACAAAACCCCAGTTCGTAACGGTGCCTTCGTCTGTTCTGGAGCGCACATCGTCCCTGTCTCCCATCGCCCCTGCAGTGTCCCCTTTACTTTCAAGACCTTCTTTTTATATTTTCCTTTGTTTTCCCCTAGCTTCCACAAATGAGAGAAAGCATGTGACATTTGTCTGGGGTCTGGCTTATTTCACTCAACAGGATGATCCTCAGTTCCATCCACTTTCCTGCAAGTGACTTAATTACATTCTTCTTAATGGCTTTGTAAAATTCCAGCATTTTCTTTATCCATTCACCAGCCAATGGGCATCTTTGAGCATTGTGGGGTAGAGCCTCCATAAACATGAAGGCAATCTCTGTTGTAGGCCTACTGTGACTCATTTGGATATAGCCCAGAAGCGGCTATGACTGAACCTTATGGAAGTTCTATTTTTAATTTTTTGAGGAATCTCCATCCTGGTTTCCACAGTGGCTGAATTAATTTACATTTCCACCAGCAGTAAGAGTTCCTCTACCCTCCATATCCGCACCGACATTTGTTCATTTTCTTGCTCACAGCCATTCTGACTGGGTAAGGTAAAATCTCCAGGCAGCCTTGCTTTGCGTTTCCCTAACTGCGAAGAGTGTTTGACATTTTAATGTATTTCTTGGCCATTTGTACTTCCTCATTTAAAAACTGTTCGGTTCCATTGACTATTTATTGGTTGGTTTATTTGCTCTCTCTGCTGGTTAACTTTTTGAGTTGTTTATACATTCTGGATATGAATCCCTTGTTAGAATAGTATCTGGCAAACACTGCCTCCAGTTCTTTAGGCTGTCTCTTCACTTTGATTGTGTCTTTCACTGTGCAGAAGCTTTAAATTTGATACAATCTCATTTGTCAAAGAAAAAATATTATTTAAAGTGGCCATACTCCTGACAGTAATCTACAAATCCAATCCAATTCCCATCAAAGTCACTTTTCACAGAAATAGAAGTTTCTTCTTCAAGAACAGAACATTTGTGCCAAGTGTCCAACAAAGATTAGATGTGAGACTCTCCCTGTGTGGACACTTCAATTATGAGTTCTTTTTCTTTCACATGCTATAATAATGTAATATATATATATATAATATATAGTTCTATAGATATCTAACACATGTATGCATATAGATATAATAAAGCAGACACATACAGCCTCCATAATGATTCTTAAAATGTTTATATGATTAATAAGTCCTAATCCAATAAGTTATTCAGCTACCAACAATGCACAAAACAATATCATATATTAATAGTATGTACACTGTATATATGATATATTAATATCATGTATTAATAGTAATTAATAGAAATTTTTATCTATGTCCCTTTAACAATAGTTTTCATCCTAAATCAAATTGTAAAATATTGTAGATTTCTGTAGTTCTTTTACATTGCCTTTTAAATTTTGTGGTGGCCTTTTAATGAGTAACGCACAGCCAAAAGGTATGGTAGCAATGTACAAAAGCAGTTTCTGCAGGTGGTGTTTCATTTGTTGTGATTACATTCAGTTTTGAAATGTCAGTGTTCCATCTTTCCTTTCAGAACTTTATCTGCAATTAAGGATCTCTACCATTAGGTGGCAGTGGTGCCACTATTATGCTACATCTAAATAGACTTGTTTTTGATTTCTAGCAGAGATAGATGGCCATCGGTATTTCTCCCTTTATTCTTTTGCTAATTTTTTTTCGCAAAACCAGCTACATTCAACAGTATTTAAAAGGTCATTTATGTTTTAATTGTTACTATACCGTAATATTAAACAGTTGTGAACCTTAATAATTTAGTGTTAAACTGGGCACCAGTTGTTCAACCTAGCTACTCAGAAGGCTGAGACCTGAGGATCATGGTTCAAAGCCAGCCTTGGCAGAAAAGTCCATGAGAATCTTATCTCCAATTAAACCAAAAAGTGGTAGAGTGTTAGCGCTGAGCAAAAAAAGCTCAGAAATAGCAACCAGGCCCAGGACTGGTACAAAAAAAAAATTTTTTTTAAATAAGAGCAATTCATTGTAACTATTTGGTCACTACTAAATATAACTGTTTTCTCCCCAAATCTGAATGTATAATTCATTTCAAACTGAGAATTGTGACACTTGCTTTTAACTTTTGGACCTTGCACCCGCTGTTTCTATACTCCTAGTGGATACCAGTCCCTGAATGGCAACTCTGTGTCCTAGAGCTACAGCAAGCTATTTGCTTGCTGAGTTCTTACAGGCATATGAGGGGAAGACTTGCTTTGATGTTCTGGCCGTTAGACTGGTAATGCTTCCTGTTCCACGTTGGGTGGGAGGAGAAGGCAGTTAGACACAGGTGCAGCCACCCGTGGGCAGCAACACCAAGATGCAGACCTGGAGAAGGGATGCTGGACTCAGGCAGGGAGAGATGAAGACTCATTCCAACAGGCCCGCTCTGTCTCCCCGTGAGGTCCCCTCAGTGACACTAACTCGGGATCCAAACAACTGCTTTATAAAGATGTTGGTTTTTTATTACAGAGCAGTGCATTTTGCAAGGCAATATTTGTACTGAGAGCCAGGCAGACTTTTAAAGCTTCCATCACTAGAAACAACCAGAGCCAGACAGTGCCACACTGCCTTTGGCCATGAGCGCAGGAGCAGCTTTTCAGTCCCTGGATTCCTGCAAATCAACCCCAGGGTCTCTGGGAGAAATGACACTTTTTCTCCTGTCCTGACCGCAAAAAAAAGAAGAAAAAAAATGTCTTTTACAAAATCAAATGAAAGGGAAGCTCTGCATCTTGCTTGTGAAGTTGATTTGTATTGTTCTCGGCTTTGTTTGTGTTCGCGTCCTCCGGGTCAGGGTTTCAAGGCGAGGCCAGAGGCTGCCCCACTGTCAGGGTGGCTCCATGGCGTGGCCAGACCACACGGATGGATCCGTGACGCACACACACCGGTTCACGCTGGGCTCTGGCTTTGCGGATGAGCTGTGCATGCCCCTCACTCTGTGCCTTCCTTTGCTGTCCTCTGGGTCATGAATGCGCCCTCTTGTGCTCTCTGGAGGAAGTGCATGCCCTCCTCTTCGGGAAAGGCCAGCCGCCTTGACTGCAGCTCCGGCCCCTCACTTGGCTTTTCTTTTCCAGCTCGGTAGAGCTGCGTTCTCAGAGCCTCCTCATCCCGTCTTTCCCCTGGGTGGTGCGGGTCCCGAGGCACTGCAGACTGACCCAGAACTGAATGAAGCCCATCTCCCTCTGCTCCTTCCTCTGTCCCCTATGCCCATTGGCTCCGCTCTTCACAGGGTTATTTCAACAGAGTTAAATTACATTGGAATATAGAGTATGGACACACTCTGCTAGGACTGGCACAAAGCATTTTTTTTTACTAATCCACAGCCAGGAATCCAAGTACCAACCACATCAGACAAGTTCAAGTAAGCCAGAGGCCACTTCTCAGAGCTGAGCGTGGGCTCTGGGCTCTGGGCGAGCTAGCTCCACAAACAACTCCGTCCTGTGTCACGGCAGCAGCTCATGAACCCAAGCACTCAGCAACCCAGCATCAGTTGGTCATACACAAATAGTACCCAAGACCCACAGGAGAAAGAACATGGCCGCTGAACACAAGGGGTTCAAAAGGAAACGACACCCCAACATTGTAGACCTGGTATGGCAGGTTCTGTCAAAGCAGCTTGTGGGGGCTGTGGGGAGGGAAGAGGACCCCTGACCCAAACTGGGAAAGGGGCTTCTGGGTTCAGAGTTCACGCCACAGCCCAGCCAGAAAGCAAACCGAGACCCAAACAACCACAGTGCCCACTCCTCTCAGGAGCCGGGCAGGCAGACAGCCGGCCCACCCTCCAGAAGGGCGGAGGACATATGGGGTGAAGCCCGTCACTCTCTCTTCTCACTGCCAGATCATGGAGGATTCCAGAAAGGCTGCATGAGGCCTGGTTTGGACCATCCTGTGCCCTGCCCAGCCAGCTCCTTGCGTCCTCCCGGCTCAGACTGGCATGCCCATGGTGCCGAGCACCAAACTGTAGGCAGGTGTCTTGGGTATAAACTTAGAGCCCTTGGCTTCCTCTGCCCACTCAGACTTCACACTTTTCCCCACGCTGCATTTGCCTGGACCAACTTCCCTAAAAGGGACGTGGAGACTCTTCTGCTTTTCTCCAGCGCGCGCGCGCACACACACACACACACACACACACACCATCACCATCACCATCACCATCACCATCTGCTGTGGAATGCCATCCAGATTCCACAGGGCTCTTCCCCTGGGGCCGCAGATCAGCTCTGTGGGTCTCCGCGTGACCCCACACCCCACATGCATCCTTCTCAGCTGTGTGTCCTACTTCTAGTCAGGGACTCAGTGGGGTCAAAGGCCTCCCGCAGAGCACCGATGGCCCCCGCGGGTGAGGGTATGCAGCAGAGGCTTAGCTGCGGAGTTGGGAGTTTCGGGTTCACGCTACCGTCCATCCCAGTGTCCCAGGCAGCGACCCCAGACAGAGTGCTCCGTCTTCTGTCTCCGATGTCTCCGAAGCAGAGCCCGGGCAGAAGGGTGTGAGCCCAGGGCCTGGCCCACAGCCTGGGGCCGTCTGCTCTCCCCGCACCTGGACACCTGCGTCCTCTTCCATCTAGCCAGGCAAGGAGAAGGGAATGTTCTCCGTCTATAAGTAGTTCCTGCTGTTGCAGATAAAATTAAAATGGCATGGCTATTTTGGTAGAAAAATCAGGTAAAAAAAATGCTGAAAAATAAACTCTCCCTCAAATGCCACGCCTCCCCTTCACCGCGTTCTTTTTTTATGCCCATTTGGTATTTGTTTTTAATTCTGGCTGATTGTCAATTTTCAAACCTGATGCATAGAGTGGCTTGCTATTCTGGAGGCGTTATTTTAAGATGAAACAATGTAAATTCTGACTTTGGGTGGCAGATGGCTGGCAGTTCGCTGTTTGGCAAACCAACTGGTATGGTATGTTGGAAATTCAGAGCAGCAGGTACACGGCTCAATTTGAAACCGCCGCAGATGCTAGGGGGCGCGGGGGAGGGGCGCAAGCTGGTCAGGAAATTAAGCACAGTACTCCGAGCTCAGAGGGGGAAAAAGATGATAATTAGCTGAAAGTTTGCTTCTTTCAGTCTTGACTTTTTTTTTTCTTTTTCTTTCTTTTTCGTTGGTTTTTGGAAAACCCTGACAAGTCAGCACAGGGAAAAGCTTCTAATTTTGCTTCAGATCTATCTGTTTGGCAAAGCTCGGCCTCCATAAGAAATCCAAAGGTGAAGAAGAAACAGATAAAGAGAATCTCAAATGTGTTATTCAACAGAAAGATGCAAACGACGGTGTTAAAGGAAGAACCCATCTCCCCCACTCACTCTTCAGGTGGGTTGGAGAGGAAGGACTTGTGTCTGGGGAAAGTGGAATTAACCCCACGCACGTGTCTGTGTGCATGAACCCTCACCATGACGTCAGCATGGGGCCTGTCCTGCCCGTGGCTCTGTGCGTGCAGAGTGAACCCTAGGGAGAGGGTCCCCAGCTCTGCCACGTGCACCAGTCAGCGGGGGCCCATGCCGGGCGGCTTCTTGGCAGTGGGAATGCCAGAAGAACACGTGGAGTCTGGGTGGCCCTGGTGTGTGAAATGTGAGCTATTTCTTCATTTCCTTCCCATTGTCTGATGGCCGGAAGGCAGGTGGGGATGTTTTTGCTTCTGACACTGTAACTCTCTCCTAGCATGCTGGCCCAGGGAAAGCCTGCCCTAACCGGTGCCCCCCCGAGACACAACGCCCCCCCGCCATGCTGCCCGATGCAGGTCCGTGGCCCCGTGAGGCCCTGTGGGCCAGCTTGGCCTATACAGCAAAGCGGCGAGAATCCCCCGGAGCGGAGTCTCGAGTCCAACGCTACTGATGGGCTAACTCCGCTGGGCAGAGGGGACAGGCGCGATGCTACCTAGGGTCAGGTGGTCAGGCAGGAACAACACACTCATTAAAATTCCAGTTCATAGCACAACCTTTCGCATCTGGGCCTGGAGTAATGAGCTTTGTAAGAACCCAGCCCACAAGCCGTCCCCTGGGTGGAGCAAAACCAGGACAAGGTCTGGAGAAGGTGCCTTCTTCCCCTTGCTTCCCGCCCGAACTCCGGGTGAAGCATCAGTAAGACTAGACCCAGGCCCTGGGTGACACACCGATGACTCGAACCCAACTCCACCCTAAGGGACACATGGCCTGAGGAAACCATAAAGGAGCATGCGCAGTCAGACACAGAGTGGAGTGTGGTGAAGGCCTGACCCCCACCCTATCACCCCAGGTGCATGCAGACACCAGGTGAAACCCAGGGATGCAGGGGTGTGCATGGGGGGCAATCCCACCTGAGCCTGGCTGCAAACATTCCCCTGGGGGCCTAACCGGAAGTCCCGCCTCCCAGCCCTAAAGGCCTTTTCCATAAACTCAGTCTCCTTGCTCAGCCCCTACAAAAGCTTAACTCCACCCCCACCTCTTCGCACAACCTCCATGCCCATGGGCAGGTTGCTGGCCTGGCTGCTGTGCCTGTTGAGAGGAGCCCCCCTGTTCTTTCTCCTCCCTTTCCTAATAATGGTGCTGAAACCCAGGAGAGGAAAAGCGCCAGGAGCAGCTCCGGCGGCTCTCACTGAGCTCACTGAGCCTTGGGTTCCTCCCCCTCTTTTCAAGGCCTCTCCACCGGGAGCACAGAGCCTGCCCTGCTAACTACTCCCTTTCCGCTGTGCCCAGCACCATTCAACCAACTCCAACCACCACCAAACGGTAACCAGGGTAAGGTAACCAGCTGTGGTGTGTGGTGGAGGCCCCCGAACACAGACCTGGAGACTCCTGTCTGTGGAGTCCCAGAGACTTTAGGAGTCTCTCACGTTGACTGACCCTCTGATACCATTTAATTAGGCCCTTAGGGACGCCCTGCTTCATTATTGGGATCCCTCTGTTTGCTTTCCCAAAGCCGCAGGGACCCTGAAGTGGCAGACAGGTCACTCTCTAGTCCTACCAAATATTCCAAAATAGGTTCTCAATTACAGACCCCCAAATTAATTCACTATGTATTCAGATCTGGCCTCAGCACAAACTTGAGCCCAAGTTTGGTGCTTTTGATTTTGACATTACTGACGGACTTAAAATGAAACAGCAAGTGGTCTGAGGTCCTCTCCACCCAAGACTTCTTCTACCTTTGCTCAACCTGCCCTGTGCACCAAATCCTTCTCTGCCATCAGCGCCCCCAGCCGTCTCCTCTAGAAAGGTAACTTTCCTTTGTCTTGCAGCAGCTCAATCTGTCCCCCCACCCCGGCTTTTCCCTCTTTCTGGCAACCTCCACACAGGAGATCATTTGCCACTGGATCACCTCCATCCCCGCTGACAGCCCTTGACAGTGGCAGCAGGCTGGGAACTTCTAGGTTCCCTCTTAAAGGCTAGCTGTCCTGGGTCAGAGGTTCCCCAAGTCCAAGCCTTTTCTCCATCCTTGCTTTTGTAATCACATTCCTCCTCTCTGCAGATGGTTCAAGTTCTCTAAGTGAAAACTGTCTGTCCTCTCTAAGCAAATGCCCTTTGTTGAACTTTGCCCTCTTGCCTGCTAGGACTGACTGCCTGACTCATGGGTGAAGGAACTTTCTATGTCTTGTAAATGTAGTCATAACAACAATCTAACAACCCTGCTTGAACTCCAAAAGCTAAAGCAGGAACCCCAAACTTCCCAACCAGAGCTACTTAATGAGGCCTTTAACATCTGTATCTGGAGGAAGAAGCCAAAGAGGAAAAGGAGAGAGACTTCCTAAAGTTGGATACCAACTCTTGCCTATGGCCAACCAGCTCCAAAATGAGCCACCCTGTGCCAGACCACCACCAAGCCAGGCCTCTGCTCAGACTCCTTCGCTATACCCTGGGACCAGTTTCTCTCTCTTACTTAAATGTCTGGTCCTTTTGTCCCACCTAAAATCCCATAATGGGAGCAGTTAGATAGCATACCCCAAACAAACCTGATCCTTTTTGTCTTTGGGACTCAGACAATAATCCTTGTCTTTCCTCTTTCCTGAGTCACTTTAGAATCTGGATTCTGAATTTCTCTTTCAAGGCAAACTCCTCTAAAAGGTTGCTAAAGGCCCCCCCTCACCTCTTCCTTACCCAATAGCGCTATCCAACCGCTCAAACATTCCATCTTTAAGCCTTTCTCTCTGCTACCTCTTCACCTTAAAAACGTCTACAGGAATTTAGGAGAGGTGCCTCCTCACCTTAAAAACCTGTCTGGCCACCTTCCTACCCCCAATTCTCTCTGCAGGCCTTGGAGACTAACACCCACCTACAAAAGCCATCTGGTGAGTTCTCATGCAGCCCCTACTCTTCCCCCCAGCTTTACCAAAATTGCTTTAAGATTTTCTGTTCTGGTTAATCAAAGTTCATTTCGGTGTGGAGATGCTGTTAAATTTTGCTTGTTGTTGGCAAAAGTTTTATATCTTGAGTTTGTCTTGTATTTTGTTTGGTGTTGCTTGTTTTTCTAGCATTGAACACGTGGTTCTATCATTCATGAGACAAAAATGTCTTTTGCCACTAGAATTCCAGAAAACTTATGGCGACTTTCTTTTTTTTTTTTTAAACCTAAGCGTGCCTTAAAACTTTTGTACACAAGTGTGTGTGTTTGTGAGCTTGCTCAAAATAACCTCATTTTAATGCATAAAAACTGTCATCATGGTGTGAGAAAAATTCCTTGCTATCAAACTAATGTGCTTCTGCCTTGAATACTGATATTTCTGATACTGATATTTCCTAAAATTATATGTTTTTTTACTTGAATTCTAACTATTATCTGTGCTGCTTGTGACCATGTGAGGAATATGAATCTTGTGTCAAAGAAGTTCACTGAAAGTAGAAAAAGGAGTAAGACCCAGCCCCTCTCCTAGCCAGCTGTGATGAAGGAAACTGTAACCCTTTTAGGGGAATAGCCCCCTTTCTAACCTCGGTAATCAATGATTCTTAGAATGTGAGCCTAATCCACCTTCACTAGGAGGAAGGGCAGTTTGGATTGGGATACCTGGTGAGCTGCTATGTGGGACAGCCTGGCTGTGGGTGGAATAACAGTAAATTGCCTTGAGGAGAGTCACTGTACAGTTGTGTGATAACCAAGAGTTAACTGGCTCTGCAGGCCACAGGGGGGAAAATGGGCAGTTTTAAACTCAAGCCCAAAGAAGCTCATCAGATTTGAGTGTGAACAAATAAGAGTTAATCCAAGACACAATTAAAGAAAAATCATTAAGGAGATTAGGAAACATAAAGAGGAAAGTTAGTAAAAATGTAAAAAAGCATTGAGAAAGGAACTGAGAGAACAAAAAATGGTTTCCTTTGGATAAGAAGTATTTGGAAAGTAAGAATTGTCTTAAATGTTTGTTCCAAAATGGAAAAAGGGAGAAATTAAGACACACCCCAGAAGGTTCAAGTAAGTAGCAGATGGTATGAGTATGTCTTGAATTTATAAGATAGAACTTATTAGTAAAGTTGGTATGTAATTAAGTCAGCTATGATTTAGGTAAGGTCAAGATTAATACATTGATGTAAAACCAGCATCTCATTCTTGATGTCCATCTATGAAAGTAATTGTTTATACACTATTAAATGTGTCAAGTTTTAATGATATAAAACGAAGTGGTTAGTTCTTTTAAGTGTTTATGTCAAGGTCTTTCAAATGAATACCTTTTAACGCAAATGCTCCTTTTTCTGTCTAATATGTTTCCCAAGGATGTGAGCTGCCTTGGATACAGAGCCCTTTTCCTGCAATCTTCATTGTAATCAGTAACAATGGTTTCAATTAGTGTCCTAAAGTGCTATCTTCAGTTAAAAATTACTAGATTGTTTAATCAGTTGCTGTTTGAAAACTTTCATCATGTCTACTACTATTGAGTTTTGTCATTATAGATTTTATCCTCTGTAACATTTAGGCAGACCCACTGAGGGATACATAACACTTACAGGTAGTTATTGGCCAAACTTAACTTCTATTCTTAATAAGTTCCAGGTAAGCCCTGCTTTAAAACTATTTCTATTGGTCTCCTTGTTGCTCCAATTGAAAAGAAAGAGGGTCTTGTAGAAAAAGACTCATTTCATCTGAGGATTGCACTTTGAAGCCAGCCAGGGCAGAAAAGTTCTTGTGAGACTCTTATCCCTAATTAAGCAGCAGAATGCTGGAAGTTGTGCTGTGGCTCAAAGTGGTAGAGTGCGAGCTTTGAACGAAAGAGCACAGGGACAGTGTTCAGGCCCTGAGGTCAGGCCAGTAACCAACAGAAGAAATGCCAATAAGGACATTATCCCAGCAAGGAGAAGACACCACCCAGATATAGTTTGTCCTGGCAACAACAGTCCATCCAGAGGCAGCTGGGAAATAGGAGGGGATGGTGTCAGATCCAAATGCAGTTACTCTGTGCCTGCCCTTTCAAAACCAACCAGAGCCAGGAGCTCAAAAGAAAATAGTTGATAAGCATGCCTCTCTAATGTTCATACCTGTCTACCTCCTAGCTAGAGAGGAACTTATATCTATTACCTGCTATTTCTATTTATAGGGGGTCTCCCATTCACACTCTCTAATCCAGACATCTATAATAAAATTACAAGAAATGTTCAAGGCTTCCCACCAGTCCTTAACCAGTCTAATCCAGCTCTAGCTTCTGACCAGTTATTCCTAACCAGTCCACCATGCTGTCCCCTACCCAGCTGCCAGAAACCCCAGACACTGCCCCCAGTCCAGTTATATGGAAATTCCTCCTTTCTTGTAATGGGCCACAACTGGGTTTCACCAAACGGAACTTTTCTGGCTTGTGACAAGGCTGTGCTCTCTTGTGTTGTTCATGTCGGCCGGTCCTGCCACCCTGCCAGCCTATTGCTTGATCTCAACTCAGGAACATCTCGGTGGATGATGGGAATTGCTCCAGTAGACATTCTCATGGTGATCCCCTGGCTAGCCCTTCCACTGGAACCTTTAACAGCCATCCTCTTACTCCTCCTTATTGGACCATGTTTTCTCAACCTTTTTCAAAAGTTTCTCTCTAACAAGATAATAACCCTCTCTTAGGACACAACCCAGGAGCAAGTCAAGGCCATCCTATTACTACACACCACTGGAGCTTCGCTTATACCATGCTACCCTGCCCACTGCAGACCTGGACCCTAAAGACTCCAGCCCCAGTGACTCCTTGATGCCCCCATGTCAGCAGGAAGTAGCCAGAGAAGACCACAGTTTCTCTAAAGGTGTTAAACCCCTTCAGGGTTTCAAATGATGTAAATCTGTTTTGTTCTCATAACTCCATGTTATTCCTATGGCCCACTGACTGCCTTCCCCCTGGGACCCCTCCTGGCTCTCAGGAAAACTTCACCCCTGACCTCCTCTGAAAGCACAGGATAGGCCTTGTCTAAAAGTACAGGACCGCCAGCATTAGGATGATACACCTACCCTAAAACCCCAAATGGGACAGTTCATACCATAGATCCCAAACAGGACAGTTTGGACAACAGTTCCCACACAGGACAGGACAAAGAAATTCCAACACAGAGTCCAACCTCTTTCCCAGGCTCTTCTTCCAGCCAATCTTTTTATCTATCCAAAGACCCAATATGAAGGACTACCTCTCCTCTCTTGGCCCAATCTTCTTATGTATCTAAAGATAGAATGTGAAGGCCTGATGCCCACTCTATCATCCCAGGTGCATACAAACAGCAGGCAAAACCCCAGGAATGCATGGACACACAGGCGAGCGATCCCACCTGACCTGGCTGCAAACACCCCCTGTGGGCCTAACCGAAGTCCCTGCCTCCCCAGCCCTAAAGGCCTTTTCCAGAGCCTCTGTCTCCTTCCTCAGACCCCACAAAAGCTTATCTCCAACCCCACCTCTTTGCATAACCTCCATTCCTGCAGAAGGTCGCTATGCATTGCTGCTGTGCTTCAATAAACAGTCCTTGCCTGTTGAGATGAGTCTACCTGTTCTTTCTCCCCCATTTTCCTAACATTAAGCTCCTCATTCCTTCTCCAGGAAGGCTTGTGAATTTAGAAAGGGGTCCCCCACCCCATCTGACCCATCTGTCACTGGCTCTGTGGTTGCTGGGGACAAAGTGTCTACAGCCTTCCCTTCATTTATGGCCTGGAGCAGAATGGCCGACACAAACAGACCCCCTGGAAGGGTCCAGAGAAGCCATCCTGAGGGCCTCAGGAGAGCTCCCCCGAGATGGCTCCCAGACTCAGTGCTTCCAAGTCCACAGAGCCGGAAGACAAGGCACCTGGGCAGGGAGGAGCCCATGGAGACAGACATTCCTGGGGAAGGGTACTGCTGCTTTTATCCCCGGCTACCCATGCCAGAGGACGTGGCTGGGAAGGGGCCAAGAAGCGATTGCTGTGAATGTTCCTCACACCAAAGGGCTCAGGATGCTGTGACACCGCATGTCCTTCCACTGCTTCCCAAATGACATTGAAGTGTGCTGGGCTGGAGGGGGTGGGAGTTGTGGTTAGACAGCGACAGGAGGCCAGGAGGGGAGTCAGGGCCAGTGGGACCTTGCTGGGTCTCCTGGGGGTCCCCAACAATGGGTTGCAAAATGGCCACACTGAGAGCCTCTTCCCCTTAGGCAGAAATGGGAGGGGATGGAAGGGACAGTCACATCCAAGGAAGGAGCTGCACAAATGTCCGGGCAGGAAGCAGTTGTGGCCAAGCAAGCCCAGGGTGGGATGGGGCCTAACAAGACACCCTGCACCCACACCACCACAGGCCTGGACCCACTTCTGGGTTAGGAGATTTTTCTGCTTGGTTATGACTGTGAGTGGTATTTCTGGTTTGTGTTAGTGGCTATAGATAAATTTGTATTGGAGAACATGGAAAGCACAGAAGGAGAAAGAGGCAAGTATCTCAGAGTATTTATCTAGACGGTAGATCACATTGTCATTGGCCAGGATGCCCCTAGTTAAAGGCAATTATTTTTCCAACATTTGCCTGGTGCCCAAATCTAAGAGTTACATCTACGTATATTTATTTTTCTAGTAATCCTGTTGTAACAAAGTGGTAGGAGGATTTTGGTATTTTTTATTGGTAAGAAAACTGAGGCTCAGAGAGGCTAGAAAACTTTTCAAAGTCTCACAGCAAGTTAGGCAAAGCGGAATGGGAATCTGGGTTTCTCTCATTCTTGTCATGTGGCTTGAACTCTGGGCCTGGGCGTTGTCCCTGAGCTCTTCAGCTAAAGGCGAGCGCTCTACCACTTGAGCCACAGCACCTCTTCCCCTCCCATTCTTGAGCTCAGCATTTTTCCTCTGCTTCTTTTGAAGTAAGAGTCAAAACAAATGAAACAATAAAGATACAAAGAAGAAAAATCACAGAGCTTGTATATCAGAAGCAGTTTCTCCTTCCAGGAAATGGAGGGGAAGACAGTAGGGGGAAAGACAAAGACTACAGCTCTGCCTCAAAAGGTGACACTGAGACATTTGAAAGTTGACATTTTGAAAGCCGTCCCTCCATTAGGGAGACTTTTTTCACATTGTGAAAGTCGTATTTACTTAACAAACACAGCTTGGCCCCCAGGAATCTGTAAGCTAAGAACCAAATGGAAATCTTCCCCGAGACGTGCTGAGGAAAGCCTGGCTTTGCTGTGAAGAAAAGGTGGACGAAGACTCCTTCCTCAGGTGTGTCTCAATTCCTACTTGCTTCCAGACTTTCCCAAGCCCTCGTAATATATGAGGACAGGCATATGTCCCTCAGCAGCAGCAGGTGGTGACAGCCCCTGGTAACAGGAGATTCCCCAGGGAAAGGGCTCTGTCACCACCTTTTCCAAAGTCAACGTTGTGAAAGTGATGACAGAGATCCTGTATAAAGAAACTTGAACCCATGCCTTTCACACAGGTTTAATGAACTTGAGAAGCAGATTCCAGAGGCTTCTGGTCCAGACAGGACTGAGGCACTATTAATGTGATGGTCCAGACAGGAAGGCGATGGTTGAGCTTAGCTCTGCCTTCCCCCACACTGCATTTCAGAAGGCTGCTTATCTCAGGGAAGGTTGCACTAAGTGTCTCTTGTAATTATGTCTCCAAGAAATAATTACGTCTCTTCTGCTCATTGGATGTTGCACAGGGTGGCCTTCTGTGCAGCAGCAGGAACTTAATCCACAGCTGGGAGCTGGGAGGACAAAGGAAGAGGCCACCAAGGAGTTGACCAAGTCTAGGAGCTGGGGTGAGGCTATTTATTGTTTGAAAACTGCTCTAATTAGGGACCTAAGCAAAGAAACAAAATAAGTTTCTGCTTTATAATAGGTGCCAGAGTTAGAGGCTTGCCTAAGTGTCCTTTCCTGGTTGAGGTTCAGAATGGCAGGATGAGAGTGGAAAAGCAGTAAAACATGTGCAATACATTATCTCCACCTACCAGGAGGCAGGAGAGCCATGTTCTCCACTACAGGCTAACGATGGCCCCTCCTGGACCAGACCCAGATGGTGACAAGCCCCAGAATGAACAGCTGTTCTCTTGGGAAGCCTTATGAAAGGCACAGATTTAGGCCTGTTTGGGGACTACAGTTAGTGGTTCCATGTCATTCCACAAACACTTACAGAGCCCATGACCTCCATAGGATGAGTATGAACTGTTTCTGGATATTCACAACAATCCCTGCCTTCCATCAGCTTACAATCCGATGGTGTATGTGTCGGGGGGTGTTTCTGGGAAGATGGCAGCAACAGGGACACCTCTTCAATGCCCCACAGAAAAAGGATGGGGAGAATCTCAAGGCAAAAATAACAACAAAACTGGTGATAAGCTATCCCTAACTCTCAACATAAGCCAAAGGATGAAGACATGGTGGCTATGTTGGAGAAGGCAGAGGGATACAGGGGGCACACACACCTGCCAATATGTACTGGTGAGCACAGCTGAGTCTGGGAGCAGCCTACTCATGTCAACTGTGGATCTAAACTGAGCTGACAGAGACCACAGCAGAAACCATAGAGGACAGCAGAGGCCCAAGAATGGAAAGGGGACAGAGAAGGAATTCTGTGAGAGCAAGTGGCCACATTTCTACACTACATGAGTGCCGTGAAATCTGAAAACCAGGATGATCCAATTCTCCTCAAACATCTTCAACAGCATCACCCATGAAACACTAATTTCACAAAAGGGCTCCAAAAACTCCCTCCTTCTGGGAAAGAAGCTGGCAGGGAAGTGGGAGGAAGAACCTCTCCATGGGGGACTATACTCAGGTCAAATCCCAGAAACAAAACTGCTACACAAAAGAAAAAATACACAGGGGCAGAAAAGCATCCCTGCAAATAATGAAGGCATGCCAGGAAAGTATCCAGATTATAGCATATTATTTCAAAATAAGCCGAACACCTGAAGAAAACGACGTAAGACCTGAAATAGCGTTTTGAAATAATTTTAGAAACTCAAGTTAAACTAAGGATCTACTAAGCTACTATATAAAACAAATGATGCCTTACAAGAAGTGGAAGGTGAAAGAATATACTTTTTTTTTTTTTTTGGTCTGGTCGTGGGGCCTGAACTCTGGGCCTAGGCGCTGTCCCTCAGCTCTTCAGCTCAAGGCTAGCGTTCTACCGCTTGAGCCACAGTGCCACTTCCAGCTTTTTTCTTTTTTCTTTTTCTTTTTGTTGTTGTTGGTCGTGGGGCTTGAACTCTGGGCCTGGGTGCTGTCCCTCAGCTCTTCAGCTCAAGGCAAGCACTCTACTGCTTGAGCTACAGCGCCACTTCCACTTCCAGCTTTTTTCTTTTTGCTTATGTGGTGCTGAGGAATTGAACCCAGGGCCTCATGCATGCAAGGCAAGCATTCTACCACTGAGCCACCTTTCCAGCCAAGAATATACTTTTTGATATCCATTTTTAAATATCAAAAAGAAATGAAGAAAATATGATAAAGAGGATTTCAGAGGAGAGGAAGCAAATAATTAAGATAGGCAGTGATGATCCAATTCATGGAGAATGGGACCCAGTCTCTGTATAAAGAAAACAAAGACAAGGAAACAGCAAACATTAAACTATAGAACTGAAGGCAGTTTTTTCCAACATAAAAGAATATCTAAAATGACACATTTATAAAGTATATCATATGTTTAAAAGACTACCATCCCAGAATGACTAACCATAAGGCAATCACACTTATGACCCAAAAGAAAAAAAGTGTGAACTAGAGTTTTATACCCAGTAAAACTAACTTCAAAAATAAAGTGCACCCACTTCTATCAGAATTTAGAGAACATTATTTCTGTGAGATGAACCATCACTAGAGAATCTAATAGAACTCAAATGATAGTCTGGCATCAATATGGGAGGAGTATTACTGTAGCCACCCATAGAACTAGAGCTTAGCAAAAGCTAAAAGGTCTGTTATTGCAACCCAAAATACTGAGCGGAAGAGAGAATATAAAGATAAATGTTGTTTAACTGTTTCTAGTAATCATTACTGATGATGGCTACATTGCTTCTAGAATTATTCAGAGACTACTATGATAGTTATGGAATAGTTTGATTTTAACGCAGTATCTTTATAAACCAAGATTCCTCATTTTGAAAAAAGGAGATACAAATACAATATAAAATTCATTAAGTAAAAATTAAATAGTCCAGCAATAAGTGAAACAGCTATGTGCATTTGATCATATAAAATCATATGTATTGTTTGTTAGTTATCTGTCTCTGGGAGGGTAAAGGGGGAGCACAGAAATGGAGGAACAATGGGTGAGCAAATGCAGCAGTGATACTAGACATAGTATCCATGAACAGGGATGGAAGGGAAAAACTGGGAGAGAGCAAAGAAAGGGGAGACATTGTCTAAAAAGAAATTACTCTTTATCTGACTTGCATAATGGTAACCCCTCTGTACCTCACCTTCACAATAACAATAAACAATAAATATTTATAAAAGAAAAAGGAAAAAAACAAAAAAATGATATAATTCAGAATGTGAGACTGAAATATCAGCTGAACTCAAAAAATATTTTATATCATACATGTGTACATACATATGCATATGTATATACATATCACACAAATGTACACATACACACACACACTGTATGCTTGGTCCACTGAAAAAATGAGAGAACATGACAAAGGCAGTAACAGTACGCATCCCAGTGTCCAGACTTTTCTGCTTAGAAGAAATCAGGTTTCTTAGAAAAGTGGTGGATTCTAAATCTGGGGAAAGAAATAGACAGCATAAACCTAGAAGGTCTTCATATATTCCACAGTAGGAAGGTCATATCAAGGTCAATGACCCCAAGGTCAATGATCCCAAGGTAAGGTCAAAAGGATAAGCAAGCCTATGTAAGGAAGCTTCAAGGGGTCAAATACTGGAAAGTACAAGTTTCAGCAGTGATGATAATCATAATGATTAAAACCATCCAATGTATGTAAATCCATGAATCCCTAGAGTAAAAAGATAATTTGAAAGATGATAGAAACCAATTTCTCCCTACCCTGAAAAGTAAGCATCGAAAGGAATTCATTATGCATTTACCCTACGTTCCTGCCAGCACTTTACCACGGGGTCACCGAGTGGAAGGTGAATGAAGACCACAGGGGAGAGTCTGGCTGACACTGCTGCACTGCCCTCTGTCAGGGGGAGGGCTGGGGTGCGGAGCAACCCTGTTTACCAAAGGAGCAAACACCACACATGATGTACATCCATGGCCAGAGGTCATCTGTGTCCGGTCATGTTCTGGCTGCAGCCACCAGGGTGCAGGAAATATGAGACAGAGACAGCAAAGAGTTAAGAGCGGTGAGGGTCTGGACCTCCTGACTCTGTGCCTTCCCTTTCCCAAACAAATGAAGGGATTTGAGCCCCACAGTCTGGCCCTCGGGCTGCTGGTGTGGACTGACTGTGGGACCACAGGAGAGCCGGGCTTGTTTGCTCCCACTGGACAAACCCCTGTCTTTAGACTTGGATGCGGCTCTCCTGCGGTGGAGACAGCAGGGCCCAGTTCCTATGGCGCCAGGGCAGCCCTTGCTATTACCAAATTCCAAGCAATCTCCAGGGTCAACTGTGAATCCTTTCCTCGTGACGGGGCCTCCTGAGGCAGGCCCAACCTTGCTAGCTGCTTGCCCATTACCCGTTCTGGAACCCTCCCCAGAGCCCCGTCAGGCACCTGCCTTCTGGGATCTGCAGCTACTGCTGTTCCCAAGAGCCAGCAAGCTTTAGGCAAGCCACACCTCAGCCTCCCCACACCTCTTTTGTCTCTGTCACAACATGCCACCCAAGCCAGCCTTTTGTGTCCCTTGCACCACGCGATTCAGATAAACACTCAGTCATTCCCAGATCTAGCAGTGCCCTGAGACAGATCATCCTTTTTAATTACTTCATTTGCTTGGATTAGGAAATTGAAAATCAGAGACATTTTCGTGTGTTTAGTACATGCTGCACCCAGCAGTGGTGAAACCTGAATTAAAGCTCAGCATCTCTGCCCGTGGTTTTCTCCCTGGTTCCTCTCCCATCCCTCCATGGTCGCTGTCTCTTTTCAAGCACGCGTTAATCTTCAGCACTTCCACACAAGCTTCTCTCTACTCTGAGCCAGGAACTCCGCTGGACAGGGAGCGGGTGCTGAACGGCTGGCGGTGCATGGTGCTGCAGGCTGATGAAGGTGGCACCCAGAGCCCTGCCCTGACACACAGATTTGCAAGGATGACAATGACTCAAGCGTTATTGCACAACACGGAAATGCTACAGTGAAGAAAGTGCATGACGCGATCGATACATTTATGTCAAAAGCCATGGAAGTCTGTGAGCATGCATACGCAGTCCATGCTCTCCAGGAAACAAATTCTAGGAAACTGACGGCATTCAACTATAAGCACACTTACCATGAGGGTGCTTACACTAGCGAAGGGTCCCAAACAGCCCAAATATCAAACAACACTGACTCAGTGACACCAAGTATGGTGTATCTATTCAACAGATGCCAGGTAACAATGAAAACAACAAAGGCATGAAGAGATAGGCATACATTATTGATCAGTAAAAGGTACAGTATAAAACAATGTCTAGATAGTATGGTTCTATTGTTTAAGGTATCTATCCTCTATGACGTAAGGAAAGGCATACTAAAATGTTTAAACATATGATTAGCAAGTGTACTTTTCACTCCCTACTTTTTGCTTATCTGCTTTTTCCATAAACATACATTAACTGCATACTCAAAAAGTAAAACAAACTTCTGATCACTCTCTGCTATTCTTACCAGCTCGCTCTTGCTTGTTCTTGTTCTGTCTTCCCATTTGTGTGTTCAGTTATGTGCTTCCTACTTGGATTTTGCAGACAATTTGAATTCCATCAACCCTGAGATACTGTGCAAAACAAAGTCCTTAGAACGCAATGACTGGCTTACAAGACTTAAGTGACTTAACTTCTTTGCACACTGGAAGATAAGCCTTCCTTTTTTTTTT